>NC_042615.1:342263198-342568452 GCF_901001135.1 Rhinatrema bivittatum
TTTACTTTTCCTAGAAGCCTCTCATGAGGAACTTTGTCAAACGCCTTCTGAAAAATCCAAGTATACTATATCTACCGGTTCACCTTTATCCACATGTTTATTAACTCCTTCAAAAAAGTGAAGCAGATTTGTGAGGCAAGACTTGCCCTGGGTAAAGCCATGCTGACTTTGTTCCATTAAACCATGTCTTTCTATATGTTCTGTGATTTTGATGTTTAGAACACTTTCCACTATTTTTCCTGGCACTGAAGTCAGGCTAACCGGTCTGTAGTTTCCCGGATCGCCCCTGGAGCCCTTTTTAAATATTGTGGTTACATTTGCTATCCTCCAGTCTTCAGGTACAATGGATGATTTTAATGATAAGTTACAAACGTTTTGATGTTTTGATGTTTATGCAAATATTTACTTTATTTTATTTCTAATTACTCAAAAATACTGTGGTTTAGGACATTTTTGTCTAAAATAGGAGAAAGTTACGCCATTGCTCTGAAAGCTGAACTAACTTCCAACAATCTACAAATGGCAATTTAAAATTCTATGTATGGCAATTAAGGTTCTATATTATATGAGCCACAGCAAAAGTCAATAGATTGGTAAAGCACACACCATCAGTTCATACAGAAAACAGAAAAGAAGGTGTGGAGAAAAATCTTAAACTTATTTCAAGAAATCAAAAAAGGCTTTTGCAGTGTGATAACTACTAGGCATGTGGATTCATTGCTCCATTCGTTTTAGCGGTTCATACAAATTTCACGAATGGACAGTAGGCACACAAAACAAATGGAGTGCACGAATGTAGTCAGCAATAGACATATGCGCATACCATCCGTTTTGCATGCCTACTACCCATTCATGAAATGTATGTATCGCTGAAACGAATGGAGCAACAAATGTACATCCTTAACTACAAGTGCTAGATGTCCTCCGACATGGACCAGAGACAGTCACAATAATTGTGGAGATGAGGGAGAGCAGTACTATTCCTACCCTTCAGGTATTAAGAGCTTGGGCACAACCAGTGAGGCTCTCATTGATCCAAAAGGAGAACCACCCCTGACAGTCCCCTCTGTTTATATCCCAAATCAGCAGGGTCTTGGCTGGCACAATAAAAGCATAATCCTAATCTCGAGTCTGAGATTCCTTGAACCCTGTCTGAACCCTGTTCTAGTGTTCAGCCTTGTTTAACTGAACCTTTGTCTTGCTTCCCTTGAATCTCTGAATTGAGACTAAATGTCACCTTGAATCTTGTTTGAGCTGTTGTGTACCAAAACCTTGTTTGCCTTGTAAAGAATTTATAATGTATCGCTATTTTCTCTCCATAATGTAAGCCAGGATCTTGTTATGTTTCCTACATGTTTCCTTGATTAAAGTTCTATTTAAGATAATGTGGTGTTGCCCCATGACTGTCTACATGCAGGTCAGTGCTCAGTTTGGCTCATAATCCTGCCAGTGTTCAAACTTAAGCCAATGATTATGACCATTTACTAGTCTTGCTCTCAAGTTATGGAATACCTTCAGCTCCTGACTGGATAGCAAAGTTATCTTATTTGGCTAACTTTGGCAGGATATTCAATGGTGCAGCTGCATCACTGAATATACCTGACTATCTTAAAAAAAAAGCTAGATAAACTATCTGGCTAACCTTAGGACTATCCTATAACACAACCAGAGCTGGCAGGATAAATTATCCGGCTAACTTTAAAGTAAATTTGTTTTATTTTCAATAAATGAGTTACACAAACCATCAAAGTGCATTTGTTTCTTATGCACTTCGAAAGCCAAAAAATAGAATAAGAAAGTTGAAATGAGTACAATCTATATCCAAATACCCACCCCCCCTTTCCCACCCTCCCAACCCTTAAATATATTTACAATAATTATTGCACAGATAACACTAATATTCTAATGAAGAAACTCAGTTAGTACTGTTCACCATTAAACTTCTCGCTCCAATAGAAAGAGTTTGAATGTAACACTCCCAAGTCACAAAAAACATCCGTCACTGTTTTAAGAACACAACCAATGCTCTGCTATCTTTTGCAAAAGCTTATGCAGAGAATTACGCCATTGCCAATAGGAGGCATTGCCATCTCTCCAAGTCACTAAAATAGTTTTTTGCCCATCAAACATGCCTTCCTGAAAAATAAAGTATCCTTTATTTTGCAATGATAGTGGGGGAAAATGTTCAAAAAGAATAGCCTCCAGGGATATCGGGATTTTATAACCCAACACTTTAGAAAGATATCCTGTCATTTTAATCCAAAAAAGTGTTGGGTAAATGAACAGGCCCAAAAGTTATGAGTCAGGGTACCTGCAACCATTTTGCACCTTCCACATAATTCTGTGGTAGATATACCAACCATGTATGCCTGGGAAATGTATGCTCGATGAATAAATTTATGTTGACATTCTCGCAGGTATACATTACCAGAAAATTCTTTAAGGTGTTGAAAACAGAGCTTTACCACTCGCTCTGTAATTGCAAATTCACTATGATTTCAAATCCCATTTTAGGCTTATGCTTTCGCAGAATTTTCCTTAATTGTGATATTGATCTTTTGCAAAATCTGGGCAGAAAAGTTCTTCCAAGTCATCCAAGCCTGTACACCGGCATAGAAGCTATGTAATGCTTCAGCTGAATATAGGAAAAACTTGTGTCCTGCAACCCATATTTGTCTTTTAAGGCAGAAAATGGAAGTATTATGCCTTCATCATTTAGCACATGTTGCAACTGGGTAATGCCACATTCCTCCCGTCTTTTAAAATCTTTAGAGTGACTACCAGGAGTAAAATCTAGATTCCCCTGTATTGTTAACAATTGCAAGCACTAGGAAGAATGTTTATAAAATCTCAATCACCTCCAGGCACATAAGAAATGAAATCAGAACACATCTAGACAAACCCTTTGGCAATTTATCGTGTGCATGTAAAACATATTTCAAATCCAGAGGTACAACTACTGATTTCTCACCATCAAGATTTATGCAGTTGGATTTACAGTAAATCCAATCATGTAGAATACACGAAATTCTGGCAAAATTATAGTCCTCTAAATCAACCCTCCTTGACCCTAGTCATTTTTCAAACTATCTAAAAGAATTTGTGGTTTCTTTTCTTGCCAAATATATTTTAAAATGAATCTAGGTACTTTAAATCCTTCTTCAGCAACCAAATAGGTAAGTTCTGAAGAATAAAAATCCATCTCGGGAATATTACCATTTGAAAAGGTAGATTTGCCGAACTAAAGATAAAGGTAATCCCTTCCAAACATGGAACTTCTGCTTAGTATAATCCAAAAGTCAAGTGAGATTCAGGCCATAAGGTTCGCCAGGATCAACTGACATTTCCAACCCTAAATATCTAGGGACACCATCTGCCTATTTTAAAGCAAATCTCTCTCCCAACTGGTCTTTCAAGGATGGTGGAAAATACAGGGCTTCAGATTTGTCTACATTCAGTCTAAAACCAGAAAATACCCCAAACTGTCAGAAAAGAAGCAGCAAAATTTCCAAAGAGGTTACCGGTTTAGCGAGAAAGTCCAAAATGTCGTCAGCAAAAGCTGCATACTTAATTCCGCTATCTTTAATCCCCTTATATTTTTGACTTTTTGAATAGTATGCAATAAGGGTTCCAGAAATAGCAAAAATAATACTGGGGACAGGTGATAACCTTGTCTGGTTCCTCTCTCGATGGGAAAAATATTTGATCAGGTACCATTAGCCAAGACATAGGCCTCCGGGTTGCAGTAAAGCAGTTCACGGCTTCTTTAAAATGACCAGTCAATCACATAATTTCTAACACTGTAAAATAATCTCACTCCATCCTATCAAATGTCTTTTCAGTGGCGAAGCTGTCTGCAACGTGTCATTGCAGCTATTACCAAAAGAATATTTGTCAAAACTTACCTGCCCCAAACAAACCCCACCTGTTCACTTTTTATGATCTTCGATAGTTTAATAGCTAGTCTATCAGCCCAAATTTGTGTAAATAGTTTCTGATCAAAATTTAAAAGTGAGTTAGGATGATAAGATGCAGGTAAGGACTCATCTTTGCTCTGTTTAGGGATAACAATGATCTGTGCCATATCTCCTGCAGGATATTCACCCCCAACTAATAATGCCTGAAACATATTATTGAGAGGCTTCAATAGATATTCCAACACAATTTTATAAAATTTGCTACTAAAACCATCTGGTCCTGGGGCCTTGAACGGTTTAGCTTGTCTAATTTCTATCCTAATCTCTTCTTCACTTATAGAGCGAGTCAACCAATCAAGTTGAGCTTCCGTAACCCTCGTGAGATGGATCCTATTAAAAAATTTCCTACTTTTAGCTATATTGCTGCCCTATGATTTATACAACTCCTTATAAACCCCCCTAAAAGTATTAGCTATATCTTTGTTGGCTTGAACTTGCAACCCTTCTTTTGTTTTAAGTCTAGTTAAAAACAGAGAGCCAGCACTTGTTCTGATTAAATTAGCTAAAACTTTTCTGGTTTTATTACTATATTGATATATAGATATTTTATTACTATATTGATTAGTTAGTAAGGCCAGGAAAGGCCTTACTAACAATCCCATCACCTAAATTAGCACATCTTACTTCAGTCAGAGAAAGAGCCCTTTCTCTGGCGGGTCCAGGCCATTGGAACGCCCTCCCACTAGATATAAGGCAGGAATCAAATGTTGGCTCTTTTAAAAAAGATCTGAAGACCTGGTTGTTTGAACAGGCTTATACACAAGCAGGTTAAACTCACAATTTTATCTTCCTTTTTAACCACTACTGAATTTATTTTAGCTGTAGATATTAGATTTTTATTTTATTTTTTTTATTTTTTATTTTTGGAAAATGTTTATTAATTCTGAAATTTGAAATGGATATATAATTTTATGGATATGAATTGTATTTCAATAGGTATTTTATAATGTGTTATTTTATTTACTTACAACTTGTATTTTATAAGGTGTATTTTATAATGTGTTACATTGTATAGAAGGTGTCAATTATGGCATCAACTTTATTTATGGGAAAGTTTTAAGTTTGTATTATTTTTGGTCTATAAGAAATATGTAAACCAGCTTGATGTAATTTACGAAAGTTCGGTATACAAAAAGTTTAAATAAATAAATAAATTTATAGAAAGCTGTGCTTTTCTTAGCTCTCTGATGAACTAATGTATTTAACTGGGATCTTAGGGCCAAGTAGTTGTCCCTGTTTTCTTTAGTATTCGAGCTCACTGGTCACTTCTTTGTGCCAATTGCTTTTCCAACCTCAACAATTGTTTATCAATGTCTCATCTCCTTTTAGCTACATAGGAGATAATATTCCCCCTCAATACAGCCTTTAGCTGCCTGCCAAAACAAAATCGGGTCATCTAGATGTGTTCATTATTTTTTGTATATTCCTTCCATTTTGCTTTAATGAAATCATCCACTGTCAAATAGTATGGAAATCTCCATTGTTGACTCATTCCTTCTCCATTCTACTAGTCAGCTCAAACTATATATTGGAGCATGATCTGATAGTGTAATTTGCCAAAGGCGGCATCAAAGACTAGAAAAAATATTTTTGGAGACCAGCAGGTAATCAGTTCTGGAAAAAAAAAAGAGAAGTCGCCAAGCATCAATTATCTGTAACTTTTTCCAGAAAATTGACTCCTCTATCTGAACTAATCCTATTTCCTTGAGTTTGATTAGATTTGTCTATCATTGGATCCTGAACCCAAATGAAGCCGCCCCCGCGCCCCCCATGACAAATCCTTCTTCTATGTAGAGACAGAGATGTTTATAAATTTCTTCAACAAAACAGTGCTCGCAATAGTTAGGCACATAAAGATTACAGAGAACTACCAATCTATGATGCAACTCAGCAATTAAGATCACAAAATGACACCTACGGTCTTGATTTTCCATTAATTATTAATGGAAGGTTCTTAAGAATCAAAATGGCTGATTACATGCTGGCTGAGGCAAATCTGACATTCCTCACCCACCACCTTTTTAACTTTTGGTGCTCAAATTTGCTTAAATGTATCTCCTGGAGAAAAACCACATCCACTTTTTTCTTATTCAGGGCAGCCAAAATCTTAGATCTGATTTTATTCCACATACATTCCAAGACGATACCTTCACAGTATTAGAAGACATCATTTTACCCAATAATGTTAAGAGGCATTTAGTATTCTGCCATCTACAATCTTTTATGAGAGAGTGCTCTCCCAGCATAGACTCTCTCCCAGAGTCTCAGCCCCAAATATACATGTTTTCAAAGAAAAATACCAACCCATTTCCTGTTCATCTGTGCATCAAAAGAATTACCGTTAATCTCCCCCCCCCCCAACCCTAGTCCTTACCTCCATTTCCCTTTGCCAACAATCCCATCCATTTACTACAGATATTGTTGCTAAGGCCCACTTCCACCCCCACTCAAGCACAACAGCTTGCATACTTTCTTCCCCAGGGACAACAGGAAACCAACCAATACTACAAGGTAAATTGCTATAGTAAAAAGAATAAATAAAGATCGGTGCTCTTGACAGCCATTAATGAAAAATAACAGCAATACATAACATAATGCACTGATCACAAAACTGCTTTTTGTGAATTAAACTCCAACTGCTCAAACATGGCTTTCCCTTTTTTGTTTCATGTGTGTTTATTCCTTTTCCTTACTCACAAGAATATACCCATAAACCGCTATAGTGTTTCTGTAGACTCAAGACGAAACAGCCCCCATTACTATGACAAGAACAGGAACCCACTGTGCCTTACATCTCCCCATATCAAGTAGTAAGGTCAAGCTGGTTAATCTGTATCTGACTAAGGCATCCACACATTTTTTCACCTCCATGAATGTGTTAAACCATTTGACTCCATCCTTATGTGCTACCCTGAGTTTTTCAGAATAAAGTAATGCCCATCGGAATCCCAGCCGAAATAGCTTGGAGCAAATAGGAACAAACTCCCTTCTTTGGGCAGATAATTTGAATGAGTAGTCCTGAAAGGCCATAATCTTTTTCCCATTATAGGTTAGCTGTTTTCCAGCTCTTATTGCTTGTTGAATTTCTACTTTGCACATAAAGTTAAACACGTGAGCTATCACCACACGCGGCCTGTTGACATTCTTCCTCCTAGAGCCCTGCGATGGGCTTGCTCAATTTGCATATTTCCATGTTTGCTAGATATATTCAGTTCATGGGGCAGCCATGATTCAAAAAAGCTCAGTAACTCACAATCACCCAGAGAATCCGGCAATCCTATGAATCTTAAATGTTTTCAATGTCACCTGTTTTCTAGGTATTCTAATTGCTCTTCTTGTTTTTCCAGGCCGTTGCAGTGCCGACCTTTGTCTTCGTGATATGCAGGCCATCTTGAGCATCTGAAATTCTTTTTCCGCCTCAACAATTCACTGCTCGAAATCAGTTATCGTCGCTGAAACTTCATTAATTTGTCAGTGATTTTTTTTTAAAACTCTGGCTCCAAAGCTTCCACCACTACCAATTTGAGCTCAGATATTGCTGGCATTTTGAGGTCAGCCCATTCACTCCCTGTATGCCTGTTGGCCATCTTTGGAGACATCTGTTTGCACTTTTCCTTCTCTTTTCCCTTTTTTGTTAGCCACGCCAACATGCCCAAGTCAAAATGTAAGCAGGTGAGTATTTTTCCCTGTTTTACACGGTAGCTGGGAATGAATTTAGCTTAAAATATGCGCCAATGGGGTGGACTGATGGCGAGAGAGACCGAGAAAGATGTATCCTACATCCTATTTTCCTCACAGCATCACATGATCTCCCTCTGGCTAACTAAATACTGGAATTAGCCAGGTAACATTTTGCTAACTTAACTCCGCTTAGAAACACCCCTAAGTTATCCAGTTAAATTTTAGCCTGATGAGCCGGATAAGTACTCAAAATATTCAAAAGTCTACATTTAGCCAGATAGATCACAAGTTATCTGCGTAATGCTGCTAGATACCAGAGCTGAGCATTATTATTATTTATTCACTTTTATATACCGTTCACTTTTATATACCGACATACGTGTTAATTTCATGTCAATTTACAGGGCAAAGCAAATACAGACTGAATCATAAATAGAAATACAATATAAAACATTTCAACAAATCTTAAAACTTAGGCAAGCTAAAATTCTTCAAAAACAGTTAATCTAAAAAATAACCCATTGTATATTACAGATAAATCACACAATTACATCACTATAAACGTTAAATCAAATAAAATAACAGAATAAGAAGGTAAAATAATACTATAAAAATCAATATCAAAATCAAATAGAGACTGTTTAGGGTTGAGCAAATGCCTGTTCAAAGAGCCATGTCTTCAACTTTTTTTTAGAATGATCTTCTACACTTCTAACATTTAGTGAGAGCTTGTTTTTTTCTGGCGGTTTTCAATAATTGATACAATCAATTTGATTATTTGTAAATTGTGGGTATTGCAGATTGAGTATCAATGTTTTGGGGTTGATTTGTTTGATGCTAATTTTACGATCCCTGGTCATTGGGCTTTTAGGTCTTTTTGTCATTTATTTCTTCTACTCCTTATGTGATGGTGGGGCTTTAAGTATTGTACTAGGCTGATGTTCTGGACATGGGGTTTTTTTTGTTTTTTTTTAAGGAGGTTTTGTTATGATGCCTTTTTAATTTTTCATATTATGTGTTTATTATAAAGCGTAAAAATTTTTTAAACATTTATCGCTATACATCACACTGTTTCTTTGGAAAAGCATTTTATAAAAACTTGCAAGCAAATAAAATGTAGCAAGGATGTGGCTCTTTTCATTATATCATCCTGAGAATACACAAAAAACCCTTGCTCCCAAAGTAGTGATACTAGGGTAACTATCACTTTTGTAAAAAGCTCTGGAAGTAATAAGGCTCTGTGCTGAAAGCTCTGCCCATCTACCAAGAAGTAGAAGAAAAATTCCAGAGAAGCTGCAAAGAAAAGCTCATCATGCCAGACCCCCAACTCTGGATCAAACTAAACAGAGAGAAAGGAGTGGGAAGAAATTGCTGGGTAAAACAAACTTCTCTCATCCAGCAGGAGAGCGTCTTCTTGCTTGCTGCCACATTTTTATGATCTTATCTATGTGCGATTCAAATAAGAGTATGTGTTTACCCTTCTATGAGGAGCCCCATCACACATGCTTTAGAACAGTGGTTCTCAACCTTTTTCCCATCCTGACACACCTTATGGACAACACACACACACATGTGACACGCTGCTCATTACAATCCATGGCGGAAAGTAATACTTAAGCTTTTTTTTTAAATTTTCTTGTTAAGAATAACAAAAGGGAAAGTTAAGTGTACTCCCTCTGAACAGAAATTACATATATAGTAATCCTCCCGTACCAGAACAGCACTAACTGCCAGCACTCAAACAGTAACAACTCTACCTAAGGGTTCATTCATTAAGGCTTTTCTCCCATTTTGTGTCTGTGGGAAAAACCCTTAGGGGTAGATTTTAAGAGAAGCGCGGGGTACATTTGTGCGTGCTACCTGGTTCGCACTAATGTACACCCGATTTTATAACATGCACACGCATGTTATAAAATCCGGGGTCGGCGTGCGCAAGGGGGTGCACACTTGTGCACGCCGAGCCCTAGGGGAGGCCAGATAGCTTTCTCCATTCCCTCTGAGGCCGCTCCGAAATCAGAGCGGCCTCGGAGGGAACTTTTCTTCCGCTCCCCCCACCTTTTCCTATGTAACCCCCCCCCCCCCCACAGCCCTACTTAAATCCCCCCCCACCTTGTTTAACTTTTTACGCCTGCCTCTGTCAGGCGTATCTTGTGTGCGCCGGCTAACTGCCGGCGCGCCAACCCCCAGCACATCCACTGTACCGGAGGCCTTGGTCCCGCCCCGGATTGGCGCCACACCCATGACCCCGCCCCTTTTTCAAAGCCCTGGGCTTGCGCGCGCAGGGGCAGGTTTTCGGAGTTATGCGCGCAACCCTTTGAAAATCTACCCCTCAGTGAATCAGGTATTAAGAAAGGCAACACTGCACATATTACACCAGGCCCTAAAACATCAATACACTTCGTATTAGGAAAACAGAATAAAACAGGCTGCTAGAGATTCCTACGCAAAAACTACATGCCAGCAGAATACTTCACTTCAGTCACATGTGCAGACTCTCACCTAACAAAGAATAAAGAGACCATAAAGAATAAATAAAAACACTGACAAAAACTGAAGTGGAAACTGCAACAAGCTAGAGGCTCAGTAAGCAGTGCAACAATGGAAAAACAGAAACATCACCAGTTGTCATGAAACACATCAAGAAATAAAATCAATAGTAATAAAACTAACTTAAGATGACAGGAGGCCCCAGGGCCGCCAATGGCTGAAGATGCAGTCGGCTGCAGGGCAGCAACTGGCAGAGCCCAAATCACCAGTGCTTGAAAAACCCAGAAGGCCATGGGTTGCTGCGCACTGTGCGGCCAAAGTGAATTAAATCAAAGATGATCTGGAGAGGGCAGGAGGTTTGTTAGAGAGAGGGAGGGTGTATGTGAGAGCATTTGTGTTGTGTTCATGCCTGTTCTCGCCCTCTCTCCACCCTCTCTACCTTGGTGGCCTTTGGGTCTGATGGACAGATGCTGCTGCGGCTTCTCTTCGCCATATTTCCTGGAATCCCCTGACGCTGCAGATCCGCCATGTTCCTGATGACATAAGGGCGCGCGTGCGTGCTCCAGAGTTTGTACTGGCAAGGGCGCGAACCTTGGGGGCATCCCCCCGTAGTGACATCATCCGCTTCCACTTTAAAAGGTCTTTGCTTGCTACTTCGAATCGAGTTAGCAAGGGAAATTCTCTCTCTGCTGCTCTGCCTCCACCACCTTACCTAGGGGTACCCGCTCCTCGGGGGCCCCGCTCTCTCTTCTTGATTTCAGATTGCTAAGATGGGATCCGGTACTCGCTCTACGAAGGCCTATGTCCCTGAATGCTCAGAAGACTCTTTACTATCTGGAAGCGATCGCAGACGTGAACACAGTGAGTTCTATTACAGATAGGAACCGGTACTCGCTCTACGAGGGCCTATGTTCCTAAAACTCTCCAAAGACTCTTCTATTTTATAAGCCATCTCATACACAGATATTGTGAGTTCTCATTCCAGACTGCATATAGGAACCAGTACACGCCTACGGCTCCTGAATATACTGAACTCTCTGTTCCATAGAAGCCATTACAGATATCTACAACTGTGAGTGTACCATCTACTACTGGTTAAGTATCCAGCATACCCTGTCTACTCACTACCTATAGTCTCTCTCTACAGCTCAGCAACCCATAGACCGCAATTCCAGTATCAAAGAGACTTCAACCCTGCCGGGCACATCAGCTCACTACTGCTACCTCTGGTGGTTCTACTTCCTGTCTAATAAAGAACTCTCAGGATATCCTTCTGAGAACGCTGTCATCTGCCATCGGCCCAAGGATTCACTAATTTACCTAAAGTGTCATCCCTTACACAACTAGAGTGGTATTATATGACTGCCACTCTGTGGGAAGCCAATTCACCACAGATCATTAACTCCGCCTATGGAGTATTACTATTGTTAGCTCTTCCCCTTGGCAAGATGATCCATAACAGATTGCTAACCCTCTGGTGGACTTATAGCAGACTGCCACTCCTAGCAGCAGGGATTGATAACAGATTGTTAACTCCTCCCTCTCCAGGAGATCCATAACAGACTGCTAACTCCTCCCCCTATAGGAGGAGCTCGATAACAGATTGCTAACTCCGAGCAGCAGAATTATAACAGATTGCTGACTCCTCCCTTCTGGTGAGCAGATCTACAACAATTTGGCAGCATTTGTTTATGTGGGAGAGCATTGGGAGCTTGTGTGTGGGAGAGCATGTGAGAGTGGAAATCTTGTTTGTGCGCACGAGCTTGTGTGTGAGAGAGAATGTGAGAGTGAGAGTTTGTGTGTGTACATGGAAGAACATATGAGAGAGCTTGCATGTGTTTCTGCGAGAACATGCGATAGTACAAGCTTGTATGTGTGGGAGGGAGAGCATGTGCGTGAGAGATTGTGTGAACTGGAGAGCATGCAAGAGCAAGCTTGTGTGAAAGGACATGAGAGCGAGTGCTCGTGTGTGTGGGAAAGCATATGAGAGAGCAAGTGCTCGTGTGTGTGGGAAAGCATATGAGAGAGCGAGTGCTCGTGTATGTATTGAGAGCATATGAGAGAGTGTGTGTGTGTAGGAAGGGAAGAAGATGGGAGGAGAGTGAAGAAACAAAGAAGAGACCCTGATAAACGAATTAGAAGACCAACAAGGGGAAAATGGAAAAAAAAAAAGACCAGGACCAACTGATTGGAAAAATAAGATTATATATACATATATATATATATATATATATATATATATATATATATATATATATATATATATATATATATATATATATATATATATATACACACACACATATATATACACACACATATATATACACACACACATATACTGGAGAGCATGTGAGAACCTGTGCGTATGGGAGAGCATGTGAGTGAACTTGTACATGTGTGTATATAAATATATATATATAGTTTTTAGTAATTGTGATATGCTATCTTTGGGAATGTGAATTCTTATATTTTTTGTATTTTGCTCTCTCTTTAAAGTTCCAATGTTCAGTTTGGTTTCTTGGGCTAATTTGGTTTTCTCTACACACTTCTGTTTCTAGTTTGCAGTTCCTTATTTTTGTTAGTTAAGAGTTAGTCTGTGTTCTGCCTGTGTGTGACTGAGGTGTAGTTTTCTCTGTAGAGATTTGTAGTTGTTCAGTTTGGCCAATAGGTGGTTTTCTAGGGCTGGTGTAATATTTGTATTCCTACCTTTTCATAGATAAGATTGCTGCTGTTTGAGAATTATTGCTGTGATTGTATGCTATGGCAAGGTTCTAGGTATTTTTTTTTTTGCAGAGGTTTGTGTTCCTCCACTGCCAAATATTTTGTGAAGTGAGTTTATTTTGCTGAGATGACACCAGAATTAAAAAAAAAAAAAAAAAAATTACATATTTTTGCATGTTCGATTGTAATATGAACTGTCCTAATTCTGCTCTGCACCTATTCTTATGATTATTGCTGTTTTATTGTAGTTATGATGATCTCCACCTTTCTGGAGAGAGGATTTATGAAAGAATACATGGATGCTTTATTACGTGATTGGATCTGATATTTCTGTTATATGTTCTTAGTTTGCTTTTTACATGATATTCCGCTCGCGTATTTATAAACTGCAATAAATATAAAATAAATATACATTAATAATGAATTTTTGCTGTTGGTAAGTGCTTGAAATAAGTGAGTTAAAAAAAATTGTAAGGCTCACTCATGATGTATAACAGTTGTTGCAGACTACTTAGAAGTCTAATGGGGTGGGGCATGCCATACCATTGGGCTTTAATGGATGAGGGAGTGGGGGGGGCAGGGAAACATTGGGGGAAAGTGCATGCACTGCAACTCTGCTGGGCTTGGGCCTAGGGAAGAGGGGGCGAATAACAGATGTGTGGAAGCGGAAGGACACCAATCAGTGAAAATTTTACTCGGCCCATCCAAGTGTTCGGAATTTTCATACTAGAAAGTTGGCAACCCTATTGGGAGTTGATGCACTGTGACAGATTCACGTGTGTCTTTGCTCTCCTTTTCTTTGGAAGCAAGACAGGTGGGGCTTTCAGTGTTTCCCTAGCTCTTTTCGTCATACGAGTCCTCGCCATGTCAGCACTGCCTGATCTGTGGAGGTTGATGTGCCCCACAACATTTTCATGAATGTAGGTGTGCCTTGGGTGTGAAAAGGTTGGGGAAACACTGGCCTGGGGAACCATAAAAGCAGCAGACTGTGTAGCACACAGTCAGTGAGAGTTTGCTGGAGTGGGGCAAGAAGTGGAGGCAAGCTACTGTCATAGACAGGGAAAGAGTGAGCCAGGAAATACCTGTGCAGCGTTGGTGAGGCTTCTGTCCGAGATGGCAGGACTGAGTTCTGAGATGGGCAACTGGCTGTAGAATCAGTGAGTCCTGCAGAGTGTGAGGGTGTCAAGAATGGGTGAGAACTGGAAAAGTAGGGGGCTGCTGCATGCTGAGGAATCAATATCTTTTATATGATTCCTAAAACCGGAGTGATAAGTAATTCTGTTACCTGAACTTCGGTATAAAAAAAGTTATAAATAAATAAATAAATATGATGATTCGGCAGTGCTGGGGCAGGGGGTAATCACTGAATGAGCAAATGAGGAGCAGCATAACAGCAAATGTCTCTGTGTACATCTTTTTCTGTATCTGATTGTGTGTATGAGCCACTGACTGGCAGTATGGTTGTCTCATTACTTGGCAACTGGTTCAGGACTTTTAACACAAGACCATGCTGGCAAAAGACCAACACCAGACCAGGTATCCAGGATATATGAAAGATGTAACTAGATTTGTGGGAGGCCCAGCTGATTTGCATGGATGAAGTGGGGCTGCAGCTCAGTTCGCTTACTCCTGGTCTAAGATGAGCTCTACTTAATTTAGAAAAACTTGAAATTTATGTTGGAGATGTTTTGTCTCAATTCTGATGTGCTTTTGAGAGCTGGTGAAGCATGTGCTGCTGCACAGAGAGCTCATGAGTGAGTCAGGTATCCCATGGGCCAGTTTTGAAAAAAAAATCCCCCAGGCTGATACTTTCCTGCAGTCCGCCTTGGACACTACATGTTCACCATGGCGCTTCAAAATTAGCCTCAGGTGCACCCTAGGAATCAGCACCTCACCTCCAGGGCAGAACAGAGGCTTACAGCATGAGGAATCCTACTTCTGCATGCCAGTAGACTAATGTGAAGACGAAGGGAAGAAGAACGGCAAAAGGGATCCTAGGAGGAAAAAGGCATTCTGGGAAGTCTTCCTGAGACTGGCATTGCTCTGCTGAGCCAGCAGGTGGCATTGTATGTATAACAGATTGGCAGTTCAGTGGAAGAAGCATGAGGATGTTTTTACAGTAACAGACAAGTCCTGCTATTTCAACAGGCTTATGCTAAGTTTGGATTTACTTGTATGTCACCTGCCACTTTGCCTGTAAAAGCTAAACAACACTTTCCAGGGCAGTTTACCCATTAAAATAAGGAAGGGGGGTAGAAGTAACTGGATTCCAAAAGCTGACGGATATATCCAAATCTGCACACAGCAGATTTTTTTTAGCTTCTTAATCTAACATTATAAATAAAATGAAAAAAGAAAATGTGTGATATGCCTGCGGTTCTGCACTTGTCCGATTACAGCTCGAAGAAAAATCAAGATCCCTTGAAATAAAAAATAAATTAAAGAAAAAGAAAGACAGTTATCAGAACTGCAGGTCTGAACATTCAGAGCACACAAGGGACTTTCCTTGGACTACTGCAGCCCTGCCCTACAGCATTCAAACACGACAGAACAACAGAGTCACTTGAAAGAAAAGATGAGTAACCGGTAAAATATTACAACTATCCCTAAAAACAAGGCTGTTGTAGTCTCAACCCCTTTAATAAAACATGTACTGTAAAACTCAATGGGAAGCAAGACAGATTGTGTGATCTGCAGTCTGTTCAAAGACCCTCAGTTGTAAGACTCTGCACCTAACCCCCATCTGGCATTTACCTCAGTCGCACTAGAGGGGGCAGTGGTCCTCAACCCAATCCTAGCAGACATCTTGAGAAGCAGGCTGCTTGGAAGATCCCCAAGAACTGGCTTGAGGACCCTCTGCCACAGAGTATACTCCACTCCCTCCCTCTTCCCCCTCTTTTTGGAGCTATGTTAATAAAAAAAATGCATTTCAACCAGCAGACACACAGAGTTCACAGTGGTATGTGTTATTCTTCTGGTAAAACAGCAATGACTGCAGATATATATGGTTTTAATGTAATGATCATGTTGTAAACTGCTTTGAGAGATATAATCAAGAAGGTGATTAAGAAATATTTTTTAAAATAAAGCAGTGGCTGTACTCCAGAAAGCAACACACACATCTAATCCATCACAGCCAAAGCGCCAACTTAAGGGAACCACATTCAAGAATAGAAACCAGCTGGTAATGCACGCGTGAAGGTGCGAGCTGGTGTGTTTCGTACGCTGCAGGATGGTCAGTTTGGGCACCCAGATGTACTGGGAATTCAACCCCTAACTGGTATAAATCCTATTGCTGAAAACAAACAGCCCGAGGTACTGTAAATGATCTGGACTTTCACAGCACAATGTGCGCTTTCAGAGTTTTACAGACTTTGCTAAATACATTCAAAAAAGAAACCACAACCAAAAAAAAAAAACCAAAACAAAAAAAAAACCCCCTAAGAAACAAAAGCTGGGGGAAGTTGTCTTTTCAACAGCTGTTTTAAGACCTCACAGCTCTATGAAGCTTGTGTCTCAACACCCTCTCGCAGAAGAGTAATCTCCTCTTCCCCTGACTTCTCTTCTGAGGATTTTACAGCTCAAAGACGGCTTCCCTATCCCTACTGATACAGCACATTAACATCTTGTAAATTAAGAGGGCAATTATGAAGGGAAGCCAGCCTAGCCGGACAGCACTTGTGTACTTTTAGGGCGAGTGCTTTCCGGTGAATTTTCAAAAGGGAAACTGCCCAGGTGGTTCTCCTGGGAATACTGGCTGGCATGAGCTACGCTCACATTAAAGGCACATACCCTCTTTGCCCCTGTTATTCTGGGAGGGGGCAGCAGAAAGGGGGGGAAGCACCTTAATGAGGATCTAGAAGACTGGGTAAAGTGGCATAATCGTGAGTCAAATTAAAAGGAGCTGTTATGAAGGCAACAAATCTTTATGAAATAAAAGAAGAAAAGGAAATCATTACCGTACTCCGAGGGGGTGGCTGAAAAAAGGAAGGCAAAAAGTATAAAGGAACTCAAAGAGAGGAACAAAGAGAAGAATATTTGGTGAAGCTGAAAGAGATGAGGAAAGAAATCAGGAGAGCAACAAGCTCATGTGGAAGAAAAGATCACCAAGAGGTAAAGCGAGGTGACAAAATGTTTTTAGATATAATCAAATAAAGGAGGAAAGCCAGATATGGTATAGTAAGAAGAAAAGGATCATTGTGTGGAGAAAGAGCAGGGAAAAGCTGAAATATTAAACACGCACTTCAGTTCAGCGTTCCCTTGTACAGGTCCTTGGTGAGGCCTCACCTGGAGTACTGTGTTCAGTTCTGGACCCCATATCTCAAAAAGGATACAGAACGGCTGGAAGTGGTCCAGAGAAGGGCAACTAAAATGGTGTGGGGGGTCTGTATCGTAAGACTTATGAGGAGAGGTTGAAGGTACTGAATATGCATACCCTGGAAGAGAGGAGGTGCAGGGGAGATATCATACACATCTTTAGATACCTGAAAGATTTTAATGATGTACGAACTATGAACCTTTTCCGATGGAAAGGAAACAGTAGAACCAGGGGTCACGAAGTGAAACTCCAGGGGGGGGGGGGGGGGGGGGGGGGGGACACACGACTCAGAACCAACATCAGGAAATATTTCTTCACAGACAGGATGGTGGATGCCTGGAATGCCTTTCCGGAGGAGGTGGTGAAGGCAAGAACAGTCAAAGAATTCAAGGAGGCATAGGATAAACATTGTGAATACATAAAAGCTAGCGGATGGAAATAAAGAAAAGGGTGCATGGCGGGGGGGGGGGGGGGGGGTGGGGGGGTGGTGGTGGTAACTTTCTGGTGCGGGTGTTACTACTCTTAACCAGTAAGCCTTGATTCCACTGCAACATTGCTCTCTGCTTCAACATATGGCAGGGGGGGGGGGGGAGGGGAATTGGATTTAGACAACAACTGAGGGCCCTGACTTTTACGGGCTGGGGTACTAATAAGCATAGGAGTAACCTGCATGGAGCAGCAATTACCCTTAACAGAAGACGTAGGATTACTACCCTTAACCAGGAAGCCTTGATGCTTTTGACGCAACCAACATCGCCCTCCATCTTGACAGCAGAGGGGGGAGGGCACATGGATTCAGACGACAACCAACATGGGCCCAGACTTTTACAGTCTGAAGCACAGCATTAAGGGAAAAGGCACAGGGCTGCTTCTAAGGCCAACTTCATAAATAAAGCACATCAAGCTGCAAAGTCTGAATTTTCAAGGCAGCTCATCACTCAGTAAAAATGTTGCTAACAGTAAAAAAAAAAAAAAAAAAATTTTTTTTTTTTAATAAGTTATCATAAGACTTGTGGATAACTGCACAGAGTGGCAGTTGCTATCCTTAACAGAAACATTGGGGTATCTTGCACGGCAGATGCTACCATAAGAAGCTTGCTGGGCAGACTGGATGGACCATTGGGTTGTTTTCTGCTGTCATTACTATATATGAGAAGGACTATTGCTGGTTGGCAAGAGTATGGCTGCCAGTGGGGTAGATACATCCCCATTTACAGACAAGAGTATTTAGGAGGAACTAGCAAAACAAAGTGAACAAGGCCATGGGACCTGATGAGATACATCCCAGGATACTAAGGGAGCCAACAGAAATGTTAGGTCTGCGGAAAAACATATTCAATAGATCCCTGTAAATGGGCATGGTGTCACAAGACTGGAGAAGAGCAGTGGGAACAGAGAAGAGGCTGGAAACTACAGGTCGGTTAACCTTAACGTGGTGATAGGTAAATTAAAGGGGAGACTGCTGAAGGAAAGGATAGTCATCTATCTATAATCCAATGGGTTGTAGATCTGAGGCAACATTGTTTTACCAGAGGAAGGTCATGTCTAACCTGATTGACTTTTCTGATTGGGTGACAAGAATATTAGGTCAAGGTCAAGCACTTGAAGTGATTTAACTGGTTTTCAGCAAAGCTTTTGACATTGTCCCCACATAGACTCATGAACAAAATGACATCGGCCCGATAGCTATTATTACTCTGCTCTCTAATCCAGCCCCTCCCCTTCCTGTCATTCAGAAACAGGGGGGGGGGGGGGGTGAGCCTGAAGTAATCACTCTGCTCCCTCATCCAGCCCTTCCTCTGTTCCCACCTCCCCTCCTGCCTATGGGAATAGGAGGGAGGGGTGAAGCTGGAGTGGACAGTACAGCAAAGAATAAATCAGTTTTTGTCCGCCATTAATTATGTATTTGGTGAGGGTCTACGTAATGGCCCTTTGAACAAGGTATTCTGTAAATATGTAGGTTCTGGGTAGAGATCTGTAACAGTCTAGTTTGTTGTGTTTCCCCAGTAAGATGTGTAGTGGTATTTTAGGCCCTGGTGGAATATTTACAGTGTTGCTTTTTCATATAAGATTGTAACTGTTCTGAGAATTAATGCTGTTTTGGTATGCGGGTTTGCTATATGGGTTCTGAGTGACATTTTTGCAGGATTTCGTGTTACTTCACAAATTGCCGGGTAGCGAAGGGAGCTTGCATCACAGTTATTGAAGTGACAACAGAATTTAATCTCCCCCCCCCCCCCCATGGCAGGGCTTCCCAAACTGTGGTACAGGACCCCAAATGAGATCACAAGTGCCTCAAAGGGAAGCTCTCTTCAGGCAGCAGCAGTAATAGTAATGAAATTCAGCCTAGGGCCTGTGAACCAGCACACCACATTCACAGGCAGTGGCCGCGCTTTGGCACGAGTTTCTGTGGTAAACAAGATGCTCTACAGGAAGAAGGGATCAGGGTCTGCTGCAGCTCACAGGCTCTATACTGAATTTCAATCCCCATGTTGTTGCATGTAGATCACTTCAACACCAAACATCAAGGGAACCCCTTGATATGTGGTTTATGTGTGGTCGCTATTTTTATAACCACCACTCTGTGGCTGTCCTATTCAACAGCTCCCGTATTTTATTCTTTTAATTCTTTATTTGACAACTTTTTTTTATATGTATTTTTTGTTCCTTGTTAAATTTGTTTGTCCTTTTGTTTTCCCGGCGAACTGTCCGACCTACCTATAAGTTACTTATCTGAAAATACTGACTGCTGCCTCTTTTTATGGGTTCGGATCCATAAAAAGAGGCAGCAGTCAGCATTTTCAGATAAGTACTTGAGAAAAAGAAAAAAAGTAACTTATAGGTGGGTCAGACAGTTCGCCGGGAAAACAAAAGCACAAACAAATTTAACAAGGAACAAAAAATACATATAAGAAAAAGTTGTCAAATAAAGAATTAAAAGAATACGGGAGCTGTTGAATAGGATAGCGACCGCACATAAACCACATATCAAGGGGTTCCCTTGATGTTTGGTGTTGAAGATCTCTTGAATAAAGGGAACGAGGTTGGTTGATTGATTGATGCATGTAGATGAATGGCAGGCATGAGACCAGCTACGAGCAGAGGGGTAGTTCATGAGCTGATGGAGATTGCCACAGCTCCTTACCCACTAATGCAGAGCTTTCCAAACTTTTCATGTTGGTGACACACTTTTTAGACAAACAATTTCGGGACACAGTAATTCAGTCTACTAGCAAACCAGAGGTTAAAGGTTAAATGAACAAAATGTATTTCGACAATTTATGTATGTTTCCTTAAATATATACATAATAAAATGTTTCACGACACAACCTATCTTGTGAAAATCTTTCATTTATATTAAAAATATATAATATTCCAAGATTAATGTTATTGTTATAATTTATGAGTAACAATAATAAAACAAAGTTATTGTGTTATTCAATTTACCTCTTTAATGAGATATATGAGCTTGATGGGATGAACACAGATTTGAATATTTGGTGTTAATAAGAAAGTCCAAAGGGTCTTCTGCGTAATTTTAAAAAGCTGGCCAGTTTCACACTATAAAATTATTTGATAGCCTCATTCAACTAATTCTATATGGCTATGAGAGTGAAGACTGGAATTTATAGGAAGGGACAGAATGTCAATACAAATCCTGCACCTCCAGTTCTGTAACTCTGTGCATCCACTGAAATTCCCCCAAACAATGAGCTTGAATGTTTCCCTTACAGCTCATCATACTAAAAGATGTTTTCAAATTCTGGTGTCACCTCACAGTAACAGCAGCACAAACACCTTTCACTGCCAGGCACATTGTGAACGAAATTAAAACCTCGCAAAAAAAAAAAGACACTCAAAATCTATACTGCAATCCCATCATAACATAACAGTAATAACACCAAGGACTCTAACAACAATAACCCTACCTGTGAAAAAGCAAGGGTAAATATTATACTGGGTCCTAGAATACACCACCTACTGAGGAAACAATTGCTATAGATCCCTATGCTAGCGAATTTCTCATCATGGTCACACACACAGAGCAGAGACAGACCCTCACCAAATACAGAATACAAAATAAAGGAGCACAAATTAGACAAAAACTGAAATGGAAACCCCAAGAAGCCAGACTCTGTGTATTAATAATGGAAAAACAGAACCATCATTCCTCATAAAACAAATAAAATCAAGAAACATAAAGCATCAGTTATAATAGTAAAACCATACTAATAAAAGAATATTTTAAAACTACTGATAGAATTTCTATTCATTAAAATCATATACATTTTTTACAATTTCCTAAACACCAATAAAATATTTCAAAACAGCACATATATCAAATAACACCCAATAATTAAAACTAATAAGGATTTTAAAAAGCCCCTGCTGTCCATACGTGGGAGCTCTTGATTTCCAGTCACCCTGATATTGTCAAGGATTAGGAGGTTATCCTCTCTCTCTCACACATACTCACATTTCCATTCTCTCTCACACATATACTGTCACATACATACACATTCATGCTCTTATACCCACCATAACCTCTCGCTGTCACAGACACTGAGACACTCTCTCTCCCTCCACACACACACCCCCACACAAACTCTTACTCCCCTGGATTTTCTCATACATACTCTGTCTGGCTCCCTCACATACACACAAACACACACACCCAGGCAAGCTCCCAGTCATTCTCACACACTGAAACTGACCCCCAGGCAGGCTTCCATTCAATTTCACACCACTCCCTCAGGCATGCACACATTCATTCTCTCACACACAGACCCCCAGGCAGGCACCAATTCATTCTCACACACACATACACCACACACAGGCCGGCACCTATTCTCACACATACAAACCCCAGGAAGACACCCATACATTCTCATACACAGACACACCCTCAGGCAGGCACACACTAAAGGCAAACCCCCTCTCTTTCTTTTGCCAGCAACCTCAGAGCCTCTCTCATTCCTCTGCTGCCACTGTCACTGCTGCCGCATGGCTATTGGGGAGGCGCTGATTGCTGCTATTGGCACTGAAGCCCATTCTGCTGCCTCCTCTGTGCAGGACCCGTGGGTTTCCACTTCCTCCATGTTGATCTCGTACATTGTGAAATCAGCATAGAGAAAGTGCTACTCTTGCACATTACCAAAGATTACATGTGCCAATCAGTAAAAAGTAATTTATTTCTTTTTTTTTTACCTTTGCTGTCTGATCTTAGTTTTCTAATCGGTTGGTCACAGGCTTTTTTGTTCCACCTCCCCTTTCTTATTTTTTTGCCAATTCCTTTCATATTGTCTTTTTTTCTATTTCTTTTCTCTCCATCTATCTTCTTCCCTCAAACATTCAGTCAGGTTCTCATTCTCACATACTTTCTCTCTCTCACACACTCACAGGCTCTCTCATACAATCATTCATACAGTCTCTCTCTTGCACATGCTGTCTGACTCTCACACACCCAGGCTCTCTCTCACACCCACATGTTGTCTTGCTAAAGCACAGGCTCTCACTGTCACATGCTCTCTCTCATACAATCATTCATAGTCTCTCTCTTGCACATGCTGTCTGACTCTCACACACCCAGGCTCTCTCTCACTCCCACATGCTGTCTTGCTCAAGCACAGACGCTCACTGTCACATGCTCTCTCTCATACAATCATTCATACACACAGGCTCTCACTGTCACATGCTGTCTCACACACACACACACACACAGGCTCTCTCACATGCTGTCTCTGCAAACATTCAGGTCCTCACTCCCACACACAATCTCTCAACTCACCTCATACACACACACAATCTCTCAACTCAGCTCACAGACGCACACAATCGCTCAACTCACCTCACAGATGCACACAATCGCTCAACTCACCTCACACACGCACTCTACGGGCCCTCAGCCGCTCTCTTACCTCTGGGCCTCCTCTTCACGGGTCGCTGCAGGATGGGCTCTGCAGCGGCCCTGATCTTCTCGGGCCAATCGCGGCGGCGACCCTGCTACCGGGCCTCCTCCTCCTCTTCTCTCCCCGCTGCCACAACGCTGCTGCTCCTCTTCTGGACGCGGCTGACGCTCTTCCCCCTTTCTGCCCGTGCGGCTCCAGCAACATTTTTCTTCCGGGGCCGCATGGGCAGGAAGGAGGAGGAGCACCTGCACGTCTCGACGTGACCTTTTTCTTCTTCGGGCTGTGGTGAGGTGAGCTCCACCACGGCCTTGCCGATCTTCCTGCCAGCGATATTTTACTGCTCAGCCGCCAGTGGGATGAGCTCCACTGGCGGCTGCATTGCCTCCCACTTGCCGGTGTGTCACGTGCACCGGGCTTGCGCGACACAACGGCACACCTCAGGCGACACACCAAAGTGTCGCGACACACACTTTGGAAAGCTCTGCACTAATGAATCTACCCCTGTCATCAGCTTGCCCTCTCTTCCCACAGGTTGTCATCCATCGTTGGCCTGGGGCCCAAAGGAAAATGTTGTTGCCAACCACAGCCAAAGGGATGTTTGGAGGAGGAGGAGCTGTTTGAAGGGGGAAATCAGATACAGAAAGGATTTGAGGGTCAGATCAGGTGGAAAGTGATTAGCTGTGGAGGGTGAGAGATGGGAAATGAGAGAATGTTGACTGGGGGAGGGGGGGAATGTGAGAAAGGATCAGCTTGGAGGGTGTGAGAGAAGGGTTGGAGGGGAAGACATGAAAGAGGGAACGAGGAGCAAGATGGAAATGACAAAGGATTAGTTGAAGGTTATAAGAAGGGCTACGGGGAGAGATTATCAGCTGGTGGGATGTGAAAAGGACTGAAATAGGCGAGCGGAGCTGAAATTTGTAAGATGGGATCAGCTGGAGGGGTGGAGGTTGAGAGAGGGGGGGGGGGTCCACTGGAGAGTAAGAGAGGACATGGAGGTCAAGGGAAAGGATTAACTGGAGAAAATGAAGGCTGAAAGAGGGAATCTGATGGAGTGCAGGGAGAGAGAGAGAGAGAGAGAGAGAGAGAGAGAGTCTGGGGATTGTTGGAGAGGGTCCGCCCTCCTAATTTGTTATGGTCATCCTGTGGGGGTTCTGTGAATTTAAGTGTTAAAATAGGCCACATTAGCTAAAGGTTTGGGCAGCCCTGCCCTATGGTGATTAGTAAGGACAAAAATCGTAGTTCAGACCCAGCCAGCCATTTCAGAGATTACCTTCAACCAGTGCAATATGAAATTCTTTTCATTTAGACATTTATATATTTGAGACTTTTTGCAGATTTCCTCCAAACATCAGATGACGCATTTATCACTGACATGATTTCTGAAACATATTTATATTATACATATAAAAAAATATATGACACCCCCCCCCCACTATTTAAAATATAATGTCCAATTATGTGTTTTTACAGGATTGGTCTAAGAGGGGTAGTGGTAGAGGTCATAACCTCAGGGGGGGGTTCTATGGGCCTGAAAGTTAATTGGTTGGGAGGAAGGAGGTATGGCTGAAGGTTCACCTAGGTCAGTGGTTCCCAGACAGTCAGGCGATCGGTAACAAATATTCTTGAGAAAGTGTAATGCACTGCCTTCACTGCATGCAACTTTCTCTCATGCACATTCTTTGTATGTCTGTCCGAAAACCTGACCAACGAGTCCCTCAGGACAGGCTTGAGAACCACTGACTAGAGTGCCTAATTGCCTTTGTATTAACCTCGCTCATAGCCAGCCCACATACAGGCCAATGCAGTATATTGCACTCAGGGTAGAGCCCTGGGCCACACTCTATTGGACACGTGGTTTGTACGCGCTAAAATAACCCCAATGCCATTCGGAGATTAGTGCTTCTAAAATGTATGTCCATCCAAGCACATAGCTAATAGGGCTCATTACAAGCAAATTCCACATAGATGAGGCTATTAGCTATTACCCCATGATGCCAAAAATTGCCACGCAGCCAAGGCACCCACTTTAAAGCAGCAAATTTAATGCCTGCCCAGGAGCTACCATTAAAGCTCCCGGGCTTCTCGTAAAAAATAAAAATCCTCCTTTTCTGTAGTTCCTCAGAAAGCAGCATGTCCAAGGTCTGGCCCAAATGAAACCTCTGCAGGCAGTAAGTGAAGGAGTGAATAAATCAATATTAAGCGTCAGGCACTTATTAATTTATTCACGCCTTCACTTACTGCTGATTGGTCCGTTTGCTGTCAAGTCAGTGAAGAACCAATCCCCTTTTCAGAAGGCTGTCCTGAAAGGGGATTGGTTCTTTCACTGACAAGTGTCAGAGGAGGTGAGGGAGGATGGTGGACAATATGGTAGGGAAAAGTAAAAGCGAGATCCATCCAGAAACGTTTGCCAGGGCCTAAGTGGTTAAGGCAGCGCTGAGCAGTTTTACAGCTAATTTAGCAAAGAGAGGGACTATAAACCTGGGGAAAGGGATGGGATGCATCATTTGGCATTTTCGATAAATAAGATTTGAAAATTAGCTTCTGAAACAATTTTCCATGCAATATCCAAATATTTCACAAAGTTCAACAGTTCTTTTCTTCCACACTGCCAGTTTCAAACGCTGCTTAAAGTCACAAATAACAACATTAGGCTTTCAAGGCGAAAACGCGGACATCTGGTAAAATGCTAGTATTTCTTCAGCTAGTCAGAATCTTCCTGTGGGTCATGGAGAGTCTGACGTTTCACAATGACACCCAAACACTAAAGAGAACTTCTCTCAGCTGTTGACAAAGTCAGCATGGGGGCCCTCCCTTTCCCAGTTACAGGAAACCACCGCCAAGAGAAATCTCATTTAAATACACATTTTTTTAAAATAATGCTTTTCTTCCCCCAAGGTCCCTCTCACTGCTACCAAGTGGGAGTAAGTTTCTTACCAGGAGGGGGGGGTCACAGACCCTGGAACCTATGCTCATATAAATTGCAAGCAGGGGCACAAGAATGAGAATGAATTAAAACAAGCTGAGAGCCAGGCGCCTGCAATTTTGGGGACTGCCTCCCCCCCTCCCCCCACAATAAAACACCCATTCAAACAGCTTATCCGAAAAGGAACCAAGTTACTTACTGCTGAGAGTTAGGCAAGGTCTTTGAAGTTGTGTCATACTGCTCTGTACATAAAAAGATAAAAAGAGAATGGGGTTGGCCTTAGTGTACTGGGAGAAATAAGTGCCAAGATGGTTTTTTTTGGTTTTTTTTTAAAGCAGCAGTGCCAGCGAAATAAAATTTAAAATTTGTATTTCCCATATAACTGTTGCCAGATAACACAATCATTAAGAAACTGCTTTTTCACTCAGACTTCTTACATTTTTTCAGCACACTGGCATTTATAGCTTTAGAAAGCCCTCCCTCCAGGTTTAGATACATCAGTTTTCGCAGACCTCTGTCAACTGGGCACTGCTGCGGTGCTGAAGATCACCAAGACCCACAGAGGTGCATAGCCCTGGCCCTCGGAGGAGGGCCGCACGCAGCTCTGGTTTTCCGAAGAACCAAATTATTCAAATTAACCTGGTTCTCAGACTGAACAACGCAAATATGTATATATTTTGCTATGGCTGGATGCTTCTGTTTAAAAATCATTTAATTCTCAAAGTCAGTTGTCGCTATTATGGGGCTTTACAGCAGAGGCAACACAACCTGGGACTTCCAGATCCACAAACCGGACCCAGTGTTCAGAATGTTTGCAATGAGTATTCATCAAGCACCACGACCAATCCCCCCCCAACCTCCTCAAAACCAGCCAAAGAAAAAAAAATATACAGAACAAACAAAACGATAGCCATATAAAATCTAGGAAAGTGACAGAGCTAAGATACAGACAGGATGACATTCTGGAGATTTTAGCTGCCGAGCTAAATAGGCTGAGCACAAGGAACGACTGGCATCTACCACAACACACAGCCAACGGGGCCAGTTTATTTTACTACCTTGAAAGCACTGAAATGGTGACAAAGCTAAACTAACTGGGAGCAGCTCTCGGACACAAGCTGTAACTTACTCTGGTTTTGGGTAACAGATGAAATGTGCTGGGGCTCCTAAAAGGAATAAAAAAAAAAATACACACACATATAGATATATATACATACAGATTTCAATTGCAACGAAAAGCTACATTCTCTTTCAGGCTCAGCCCAGGGAAATCTTCACTTAAGCTGAATCACAAAAAAAAGGTGGGGCACTTCTAGGAAATTAACTGTTGGAATAATCTAGATTTCCCCCCCACCCCCACCCCCTGATTTTACTAACAGAAAAACCATATAGCTGGGAACAGAAAATGATACCCTCTAGAGTGGGTAACTGCTAGCCGGGGGACCCGATTCAAGGCACCATGCCTGGCAGATATTCACCCTCTACACAGGCGACGCACCAGAGCTTTAATTTGGGTCAAGAAAACTTGAGGTAAGGAAATTAATTACTAATCGGATCAAGCTATGCAGACCTTGAAGCAGCTTAACAGTAGATAGGACTGGACAGACAAAAAAAAAAAAAAGTAATACAATTGTATTAATAAAGCCTACCATGTACCTTTGTTGGGAAGGGAAATTTGGAAGGCTCAGCTGTGCTAGGTGTGTGGATGGCAGTCAAGGGAGGTGGCCATGAATGGGTCATTTCCTGAGAACAATCAACCAGACAAAAAATAAATAAATAAAAAAAATATATATATATAAAGTTCAGGTCATAAGAAGTTTTTAATTCCACCACAGAACGGAACACCATAATAAAAGCCAAGAAACAGCTCAAGCTACGACTTTTCTGCTGCCATTTAAACCTTTTACGTGCACTGGGTGGCTGCTCATGCCCCCGAAGGGAGGGCGGGGGAGTATAAACGGGGGGGCCAAAAATCCAGCAAATTGTTTAAGAACCAAGAAGCTGCTGTGGTTTCTTCTGAGTTTTGACGTATATATTTTTTTCTTTCTAAGGGCAGCAGGGTTATTCAATCTTCAACCAGCCAGGGCTCTTTTCCACATTAAAACTATGCACGCAAAAACCCATACGTGAGCATTAGACTTACTGCAAGGGCGCAATGGTATCCCAGCACTTGATTTACCCTTAACGTGCAACCCACAGCAGTGAAAAGCGTGTGCTTTTGTCTGTAAGTCCGAGGACAGTCCTACTGGGTCATTAGATTGAGAACCTGTAGTGCATGCGTGTGTGAGTGGGGCAGTGGGTGACTGCCTCGACACCTAAGCCCCCCTACCTCCCCTTTGGGACACAGAGCTGGACTCTGCCAAAGCTGAGAAGTATTAAACTGCCCATAAATAATACAAATCAATGCAAATGTATACATTTAAAAAAATAGGTAGTTACGCACATACGTCTATATATTCTCTATACATACAGACCCAGATATACAGTGAAATTTCAAGTCCAAATGTACTAGAATCAAAAAGAAAACATTTACGCTGGTCAGACTTGATACTTCTCCCCTCCCAAGTTCCTCCCTCACATCTACATACACTGCTGGTAATGCAGGAGTAGCAGGGGGGGGGGGGAGGAGAGGAGAGGTATGTATGGAGGGTGCATAAGTGGGCATTCTTCAGCCACTCTTCCTCCTCTCCCCAGAGCCAAACTGGGGCAAGAGAAGTCTTCACCAGGATTCACAAAGGCATGGACGCAAAGCAGGTTTGGGAGGGGTAGCCTTCCGAAGCACAGTGAGACAGGGTGTAATGTCCAACTCATCCCATCAAGGGCACATCCAGCAATGAATAGGAGGCAAAGCAAGTGCACTCACCTTCAAAATTTCTTCAACACAATGGACTTCATTGGAGAAGCTTTGCTGTAACAAAAATAAAAAAAATAAAAAATTAGCAACTACAAAAATTCTCTGGCTGAAAAAACAGAGAAGAAAATGCCAATGAGAGATTTGCAAGCAGCATAAACACTGATGATCTAAACACTCAAAAAATGATCATATATTCATTATAGAAGTCCAATCTAAATGTTTATCCACATGCTCTGTATCAAGCAATCTTATCCCTGGGTCTCTCCATATCAAGTGGACGAGGAGTCCACGCTCAACCTCCTCCAAATCGAACTGAATTTTGCACGGATGTTCTCTAGGGTCTCAAACAAAACTGTACTAAGTTTTTCACCTGGATCTCCATTGGTTGGAGAGCTAGAGGCAGTTGAATGGAGGTCACCTCTGAGTACATGCTCTGCGCAACCTAAAATGGACATTTTTGTCTGGGTGCTGCAGCCCAACACCTCTCAGGGGCCTGAAATGTTGCGGATTAGTACAACCTCTGCTGGTAAGTCCCAGAACACGAGCTTGCCTCCCTTATTATGGACCAGCAAAGTATGTGAAAAATTACACAAAAGAAATTTAACACCTAATTTGACTCCTCATGGCTCCTTCGATTCAGGCCATAATTGGATCAGTCGTCATGGTCCATATTGTTACATCTTTGATTTTTACTAGGAGGCTTTGCAGCCAACTGGAAGCAAAGATATAATTACATAAAGACATGTCGTCACCTTTTTATGCAATTTTCACCATTTTTTGGGTGCAAATATCTCTACTGTGTAGTTTTTAATTTTTTTTCTAATGTAATTTGATAGGGCACCTTTTTGCTATAAAAATCACCCTGTTTTGTCTTGAAACCAAGCTTGCTTTGGTCAGAATTACAGTCCCAAAGACAAGCATGATTTGCATGAGTGAATGCACTATGTTAGAAATAGCCATCTTGGGCACCCAACTGTGAAACATGCAAATGAGCTAGAGATGTGAAATTTTACAGTGCAGCTCAGTTTACTATGCTTTCCACACCTTTAGCTTTTAACTCATTTTTTAGACGTATTTTCAAAAATTGATCAAAGTCAGTGCAAAACTTTGTATGCTGACTAGTTACCTTGCATTGGTCATTGGTGGCTGAACCACTGCCAGCTCAGCACAATTGACAACCCCATTTCCTAAGGGTCACTCCAGATACGGTCCCAGTCACAGGTTTCCAAGCTTTTATTTAAGCACAAAAGAAAAGGCAAGACACTACATATTAGAATTGCTTAAGCTGCAAATTTCACAAAAATTCCCTTAGTCTTTTTTCCTGCCTTGCACATGCATTTGCATATCCCATCGATGCGTGACAGTGTGAATAAATGTGTTGCCTGCCTGATAAGGTTATGGGTGCTCTCAGAGGTGGTTCTAGAATGAGGTAGGGTGAGGCCGCAGCCTCAGGCAGAAAATTTTGGAGCTGCAAAAAGTGCCCCCTAAATGCCCAGCGGTTGTCTCACCTTGCTTCTAAGAGGGTGCTAAAATGGTCAGAAAATGAGAAAGCTGCAGGCCACCATCAGAGGCCAGGCCAGCAGCGAGAGAGAGAGAGAGCACCTGCTTGGTGAGAGAGAGAGAAGGAATGTATGTGTGAGAGTGAACAGAAGCCTGCTTGTATGTGTGTGTGTGAGAAGGAGCCTGCTTGTCTGAGTATGTGTGAGAGAGAGAAGGAGCTTGCTTGTGTGTGAGAGAGTGTGAGTACACGAGAAAGAGAGAGGAGGAGCCTGTTTTGTGTGTCAGAGTGGGAGTGAGAAGAAATCTGCTTGTGTGTGAAAGAGAGAGATAGAGGGAGGTTGTTTATGTATGTGTGTGAGGAAGGTGAAAGCTTGCATATCTTCCTTCTCCTGCTAATCCAAGCCTATTTTAGGATGACGAAGTCAAAAATTCCCAGGTATGGAGAGCATGGGATTATTTTTATCCTTACTAGTTTTAATTATTGGGTATAATTTGATGTGTCTCCCAAACAAAACAATTTGAAAACTTTTTTAATTCTGAGTTTTTATTTATTGGATATTCTATTCATCTATTGTTTTTAAATATTTATTTTTTTTAAAGTATGGTTTTACTATTACATTTTGTTTTTTTGATGTTTTATGAGGAACAGTAATGTTTTTGTTTTTTGTATAAGGTGTCTAAAAGCTTGTTGCTGTTTCCAGTTCAGTTTTTGTCTGCGCATTTCTGTTTATACTTTATGATCTCTTTTTATTCTGTATTTGGTGAGGGTTTTTCTGTGTTCTGCCTGTCTCAGACAGAGGGGAAGTATTCTGTTATGGTGTTGCTGTGTAGGGATCTATAGCAGCTTGGCTTGTGTTTTCTTAAAAGGAAGTGTATTGATTTTTTAGGGCTTGTAGTGTTGTCTTTTCATAAGTAGGGTTGCTACTTTTGAGTATTGGCAGTTAGTGCTGTTTTTGTATGGGAGGTTTACTATATTGTAATTTATTTTCCTCATGGCTTTGAGGGCTAAGCCCACACTCACTATGCATTAAAATAGGCCTTATACCATGAGTTCCAAGTGTCATTTTTAAATTTTTGCAGGGTTTTCTGGTTGGCACACAGAAATCCATGCAAGTATAAGTATACAGATTGTGATGATTTTGGAAGATTGTACTTTGTCTTTTTTTATGTTAAATTTTATTACAAGTGCATAATTTTTAATTGAGTGCATATGTATATACAGTGGGGCTGGGGGATGCAAGACTGTAAGCTTTGCCTAAGCTGCCTAATACTCTGGCACCAGTCCTGGCTGCCCTAGCTCCACACTGCGGGACAGCAGAATTTGATTTGGAACTATTTTGTTATGGTCCAGGCTCTTCTCAGTCTTGGCTGCAGCTGTGATGGCTCATAGTGTTGGCTTAATTTTCTTTTTCTTAAGTCCTGAAGAAAGCAGGCAGAATGGGATCAATTCTAGTCCTCACTTCCCCAGAAGTATGTAGGTAGAGTAGAGCCTAGAGAAACAAAAGCAACAGGCTGCAGCACACAATCCGTGAGAATTGCTGGAGTAGGGAAGGCCCTGCCAGAAAGGGAGAGGATGGGCAATGTTAGTGAGACTTCTTTCTGAAGTGGCTAGGCTGAGTTTTGAGGGGCAGCTGGCTGTGGAAATGGTGAGTCTTCTGGAGAGTGAGTGTGCCAAGAAGGGGTGAGAATGGGAAAGGGAAAAGGCTGCTGCAGGTTGAGGAAGAGCTGGCAACAAGCATCAACTTTTACATAATGAGGCAGCAATGCTGCGGCAGGGGTTCAGTCACTGAGCACAGGAGAAGCAGCACCACAGCAAATGCATGTGTATGAGTCACTGGCTGGCAGTGTGGTTGTCTTATTACTTGGCAGATGGATCAAGAGCTGATTGGTTGGGAAACAACTAACACCAGATCAGGAATCTAGGGTATATGAGATGTAGCCAAATATATATGTGTGTGTGTATATATGTGTGTATGTGTGTGTGTATATGTGTATGTGTGTGTGTATATGTGTATGTGTGTATATATATGTGTGTGTGTATATGTGTATGTGTGTATATGTGTGTGTGTGTGTGTATATGTGTGTGTGTGTGTATATATGTGTGTGTGTGTATATGTGTATGTATATATATGTGTATGTGTATATATATGTGTGTGTGTGTATATATATGTGTGTGTGTGTGTGTATGTGTGTGTCTCTCTCTGGGTGTGTGTGTGTCTCTCTGTGTGTGTGTCTCTCTGTGTCTGTGTGTGTGTCTCTGTGTGTGTGCTGTCTCTGTGTGTGTGTGTCTCTGTGTCTGTGTGTCTCTCTCTGTGTGTGTCTCTGTGTCTGTGTGTCTCTGTGTGTGTGTGTCTCTGTGTCTGTGTGTGTGTGTCTCTGTGTGTGTCTCTCTCTGTGTGTGTGTGTCTCTGTGTCTGTCTCTCTCTCTGTGTCTGTGTGTGTGTCTCTCTCTGTGTGTGTGTGTGTCTGTGTGTGTGTGTCTCTCTCTGTGTGTGTGTGTGTCTCTGTGTGTGTGGGTCTCTCTGTGTCTGTGTGTGTGGGTCATCTCTGTGTCTGTGTGTGTGTGTGTCTCTGATGTCTGTGTGTGTCTCTCTCTGTGTGTCTGTGGTGTGTGTGTGTCTCTCTGTGTCTGTGTGTGTCTCTCTTGTGTGTCTGTGTGTGTGTGTGTCTCTCTGTGTATGTGTGTGTGTGTGTATATATATGTGTGTGTGTTGGGGGGTCCCCAATCGATTATATGGATGGAAGGGGGTCTGCAGCTCAGTTTCCTCATCCCTGGTCTAGAATATGCTCTTCTTAGTTTGTTAGGAAAAATATGAAATTTGGAGATTTTTTTGGTTTCAGTTCTGCCAGCCTCCAAGTGTTCCTTTCAATGATTAGCTTGATGTGCTTTTGGGAGCTGCTGAAGCACACAATGCACAGAAAGTGCATGAGTGAGTCAGATATCTTGTGGGCCAGTTTTGAAAAATATCCCCCGGGCTGATATTTGCCTGCAATCTGCCCCTGAAAATCAATCTCGTGAAAGAAGAGGCCATAGGGCCGCTGGCAGCTCCCATTCCACCAGTGGCTGAAGATTGAATGAGACTACGGGGCTGGCGGCAGCTCAAGATTGGAAGAAGCCGCTGGTGGCTCGAAATAGGAAGAGGCTGCAGGGCCGCCAGAGGCTCCCATTCCGCCAGCAGCCGAAGACTGAATGAGAGCATGGGGTCGCCGCCGGCTCAAGATTAGAAGAGGCCACAGGTGGCTGAAGATTGAATGAGGTCCATGGGGATACCTGGGAACTCTGAATTTGGCCCAGAGACTCCGGAATTCTGCTGAAATTACCGCGCCTCCGGGCCAACATCCAAAAACTCCAGGTGCGCCTTCCTGTAGAAGCAGGCCCCAGAAAATGACTGCAGGAGCCGCGCAAGTAGGAAGCGCATCAATCCCGAGCGGGCAGGAAATAGGAGGCACGTCGGCCCTGTACCAAGGTTGGTCAGCATCTGAGGCCATGGTTCAACCAATTAGCCCTCTAAGTTGTCCAAAGAAATGGCCCTGTAGCAGGGCTGCCACAGATCCCATCCCTTGGCAGCCCAGAAGAGGAGGCCCAGCAACAGGGTTGCTGCGGACCAGACCTAGAGGCGAGGGGGAGGCTGGGGCCCAATGGGTGTATGCGAAAGAGAATGCTTGTGTGTGAAAGGCTCATGTATGTGTGTGTTTGGAAAAGGGTCAGAGGGGGGCAGGCAGGTGCCATCTCATCCCTTGCCTCAGGCAGCAGATTGTCTTGAGCCACCCTGGGTGATCTTCTGAAATCCATGAACGTTAATATTTTCCTGCCCTTCAAGTATCCAGCTTCCAACGTGGTCAGTATTTAGCTTACATCTATGATAATTCCTGGTAGATTGATCATATATGCAAAGTCATTTTACTGGACGCCGCACAGACACACCTGTTGGGTTCCAGAACAGCACACTATTGCTACCCTTGATGTACCCATAACAACCAACAGGAAGGCGATACATTTATTCACAAGCCACTTTGTCACGCATTGATGAGACATGCAAAAGCATGTGCAAGGCAGGAAAAAAGACTAAGTAAATTTTTGTGAAATCTTCAGTTTAAGCAATTCTCGTATGTAGTGTCTTGCCTTTTCTTATTTTGTTCTTAAATAAAAGCTTGGAAACCTATGGCTGGTACCTTGTCTGGCTGTCTGGAGTGGCCCTTAGGCGATGGGGTTGTCAATTTTGCTGAATTGGCAGTGGCTCAGCCACCACTGACTAATGCAAGGTAACTAATATGCATACAAACTTTTGCACTGACTTTGATGACTTAATTTATGAAAATAGGTCTAAACAAATGTGTGTCAAAAGCTAAAAGTGTGGTAAGCACAGTAAACAGCTGCATTGTAAAATTTCATGTCTAGCTCATTTCCATGTTTCACAGTTGGGTACCATAGTGCATTCACGCATGCAAATGATGCTTTTCTTTAGGACTGTAATTCCGACCAAAGCAAGGCTGGATCCAAGATGAAATAGGTTGACTTTTGTAGCAAAAATGGTGCTCCATCAAATGACATTAGAAAGAAAAAAATGAAGAACTATACAGTAGAGATATCTGCACCCAAAAAACAGCAAAAATTTGCTTAAAAAGGTGACGTCTTTATGTAACTATATCTTTGCTTCCAGTTGGCTGCAAATCCTCTTAGTGAAAATCCTAGATATAACATCATGGACCATGATTACCGATCCAGTTATGGCCTAAATCGAAGTATACATCAGGAGCAATGAGAAGTCAAAGTAGGCCTTAAATTTATTTGGTAAAATTTTTCACATAATTTGCTAGACCATAAAAAGGGTGGCAAGCTCATGTTATGTTCCCAACTTTGCATAGGAAGTTAGCACCAGAGTTTGTAATAATCCACAAACTTTCAGGCCCCTAACAGAGGTTGTTTGTCTGCAGTGCCTGGACAAAGTGGCCATTTTGTTTTGCGCAGAGCACAGGTCTCTAAGAGTGACCTTCATTCAGCTGCCTCCAGCTCTCAAACCAATAAGAGATGCATCCAAACAATTTTGCAGTTTTGTTTGAAGCCCTAGTGAACATCCATACAAAACTGTATTCAATTTAAAGGAGGTCGAGCATGGATGATTTCTAAATTGGTCCAATTGACATGGAATGTCTCTCCTCTTTTAGTACAGTCATGGCTTCTTATTCTGTAAAACTAAATAACTCCAAATCAGGGGGATAGACATGGTGCCCAAACTTGGATACTATACAGCAAAATACTGAATCTGGTACTAATATATAATATGGAGGACTCTGATATATAGACAAAAAATCAAAAGTATTCCTCCTCCCTCAGTTATTATATAATATTCTCACTAAACTACTTTTGTTCTGGCAGAAATTAAGCCCTCAGTAATGGACATAAAAAGGGGTTGAATTAGGACAAGTTTGAAAGTTGTAATGGTACCATTTATCAAGGCCAGGGTTGAAGCCTTTACAATTGGCATTACTGCTCACACGTTTCAAACTTGTGCTAATTCAAATTCTTTTGTGTCTGTTCTTTGCTCCGTAGTAAAATGTTCAATAAAAAAAAAAAATAAAAAAAAATTGTGTCAAAGTTGTGACCACAATTGTGCCTGACTCTAGCTGAGTTTCGACCTCAATTAGGGCTGCGTCAGGGGCTATAAAATATTAAACAATTAACTCATTTAAAATGTAACTAAAAAATATTAAAGAATATCACATACACAATCTGTACTTTTACAGTCATGATAAATTATCACAGTTTATACATCAAAAAATAAATTCAAATTAAGAGCCTCATTTTCTAAAGTATCGCAGGCCTGCGATACTTTAGAAAACTGCGGTAATGAGGGGCGGGGGGGCGGTCCTGCGCTAGCCGGCAGCAATCGCACCTCCGCGGTGCGATTGCTGCCGGCATCGCGCCCAATAACTACACCATAGAAGGTGTAGTTATTGGGCTCGAAATAGGCAGCGAAAAGGCTCCTTACCTTTTCGCTGTCTGCGCTTTCTTCGCAGGGTCAGCCCTGGTGATGCCCCGACTCCAACTCTTCCGGGGCCGATCCCGCCCTGATGACGCTAGCGCACGTTTGCGCTGATAGCGCAAATGTGCGCTAGCGTAAAATGAGGCCCTAAGTGATGATTTCAAAACGTAAAAGCAGTTCTTTTAATCATAAAATATTATATTGAAAATATTGTTCTGTTAACGAATACATAAATATGTATTTAAGATGTAATTAAATGCATACCTTTCTTTAAAAAAATAAAAATTAATAAAATGATAATTTTAATAGCTTTTGAAAAAAAAAAAGCTATTTAAAAAATGTTTTATAACATTTTCGTGCAATATTTAAACTTATGCATCTGACAATTTAGTACATGGATTGTTTCTATAGTCTTCTGTGTTTATAATTAAGGTGACATTTCATTTAGAGATCACAAGAAGAGAGTGAACGCTTTATTTTTTCCTTCAGGAACAATAATATTAGAATTTGGTCACTTTAGCAAGGTAATATTTTATCATTTTATTTTATTTATTTAATTAATTTATTTTTCTTTTCTCTTTTGTTTTTAAAGAAAGGCATGCATTTAATTACATTTTAAATACATATTTATGTTTTTATTAATTCATTAACAGTACGATATTTGTTTTCAATATGTAATATTGTTATGACTATAAGACAACTGCTTTTGCATTTTGAATTCACTTAATTTGAATCTTTTTGATGTATAAACTATGTGATAAATTACCATGACTGTAAAAGTACAGATTGTGCATTTTATTTTAGTCGGTGATATTCTTTAATATTTTTTAGTTATATTTTTAAATGAGTTGTTTAATATTTTACAGCCCCTGACGCAGCCCTAATTGAGGGCGAAACTCGGCCAAAGTCAGGCACAATTGTGGGCACAACTTTGACACAATTTTTCTTTTTTTTATTGAACATTTTAATAAAGAATTGTAAAGTTTTTGGTCATTTTCATCATTTGTTTGCCTCCTGGCTTTAATTTACCAGCTTCCCTGTTGTTTTCTTGGACCAGCCTTTGCTCTGTAATGTCTGCTTCAGTATCACTCCTTCTGTCCCCTACAACACAGGAGAAGTGACAGGAGAAGGGGAACAAGAAGGAAGGGGCTGGATTAGGGAGCAGAGTGCCTGTTTTCTTCTCTGTATGCTCCAGGTCCAACCCCTGCCCTATTTTTCCCTGCAGGCTGCCTGGAGGGGAGGTGCTGGAGTAGAACACCCCCTGCTGCTTTGCCTCTTAAACCTGAAAAGCAATATCAGAACTGCATTCCTGGCCATTCCCCCATAAATTAAGCCCTGACCCTAGGTCAACCGTACAGCCTTTGTACCCCCATACATTTAAAAAATATGTATTACAGATTTTACATGAAAAAGGATATTCAAGGTACAGTCTTCTGAGGCAACATGTATATTATATTTACATGCATTGATATACTGCCAACCAGAAAACCCTGCCTAAAAAAGACATTTGGAACAGAGATGATATTAACCCTATTGTTATACATGCTGGGTTTGGGCTTGGCCCTCAGAAAACCTTGAGTAAACTTAATTACATTATAGTAAATCTCCCATACCAAAATAGCACTAACTTCCAGCACTCAAACAGTAACAACCCTACCTATGAAAAGGCAACACTACAAATATTACACTAGGCCCTACAACACCAATACACCTATCAGGAAAACAGAACAGGTTAGGGCTCTACAGTATCCTATATAGAAACTACATGCTAATAGAATACCTCCCGGTCACATAAGCAGAGCACAGAAAGTCATTTCAACCAACAAAGAACAAAGAGACCATAGAGTATAGCAAATGTTGCTTACTTGTAACAGGTGTTCTCGCAGGACAGTAGGATGGTAGTCCTCACATATGGGTAACATCATCAGGATGGAGCCCAATCACGGAAAACTTCTGTCAAAGTTTCCAGAACTTTGACTGGCCCCACTGGGCATGCCCAGCATGGCACTAACCCTGCAGCCAGCAGGGGTCCCCCTTCAGTCTTATTTGAAAGCTACAGGCAGTGCTGAAAAATAAAATAACAAAATGTTACAAACCCAACACTGCGGGACGGTGGGCGGGTTTCGTGAGGACTAACATCCTGCTGTCCTGTGAGAACACCTGTTACAGATAAGCAACATTTGCTTTCTCACAGGACAAGCAGGAAGGTAGTCCTCAGATATGGATGAGTACCGAGCTGAGGATGTCCGAACATGCTCCAAATGTTCCCAACGGCGTGCAACAGGCACAACAACTGGGGTGGAATTTGGTAGAGGGCAACCTGAACCCCACCGGGCAGGCAGAAGGGTGTTGGTACATCACGTTGGAAACAGGTTACGCAGGACAGACTGGCTGAAGATGGAATCTTGTCTTCCGGCTTTGTCCAAGCAATAGTGGGCTGCGAAGGTATGGAGAGAACTCCAGGTGGCAGCCCTGCAAATGTCAGGAAGTGGCACAGATCGTAGGTGTGCTACTGAAGTCGCCATGGCCCTCACAGAGTGTGCTTTAACACGGTCTTGAAAAGGAATGCCTGCTTGCTGATAGCAAAAGGATATGCAGTCCGCCAACCAGGAGGAGAGAGTCTGCTTACCTACAGGCTTCCCTAATTTGTTGGGGTAGAAAGAGACGAATAACTAAGTGCTCTTCCTGTGGGCAACTGTACAGTCTAGATAAAAAGCTAGAGCTCATTTACAGTCAAGGGTATGCAGAGCCTGTTTCCCTGGATTGGAATGGGGCCTGGGAAAGAAGGTAGGTAGTATGATGGATTAATGTGAAACTCCAAAACTACCTTAGGTAAAAACTTATGGTGAGTGCGGAGTACCGCCCAGTCCTGCAGGAGTTTAGTGTAAGGCGGATAGGTAACTAGGGCCTGTAACTCACTAACCCTGTGAGCTAAAGTGATAGCCAAAAGAAAAATCACTTTCCATGTGAGATATCGAAGTTCACAGGAGTGAAGAGGCTCGAATGGTGGTTTCATAAGCCGACCAAGAACCAGATTGAGGTCCCAAGAAGGGGCCGGAAGACGTAAAGGTGGCTTGATGTGGAGCAAGCCCTTTAGAAAGCATGTTACAAGGGGTTGTACTGATATAGGGATATCCGACACCTTTATGGAAGGCGGCTACCGCACTAACATGTATTCTGATGGAAGATGTCTTGAGACCCGACTGACAGATGCCAGAGATAGTCCAAAAACTGTGGGATTGGACAGGAAAAGGGATCAAGGGACTGAAGCACACCATGATGTGAACCTTTTCCATTTATAGGAGTAAGATTTTCACGTGGAAGGCTTCTGTGAAGCAATCAAGACATGGGAAACTGGGTCTGAAAGGTTAAGAAGTTGAAAGATTAACCTTTCAACATCCATGTCATCAGGGACAAGGCTTGAAGATTGGGATGGCGTAGGCTCCTATTGTTTTGAGTGATCAGAAGCGGGTCCTTTCCCAAGGGAATGTGCCTGCGGATGGAGAGATCCTGTAGTATTGGAAACTGCACTTGGCGTGGCCAGTGAGGTGCTATCAGGATCATGGTTACCCTGTCCTGACGTAGCTTCATGAGAGTATTCGAGAGAAGAGGAAGTGGAGGGAATGCATAAAGCAGACCAGTTGCCCATGAGAGAGAGAATGCATCTCTGGGGTGAGAGCCTTTGCTGCGAATGAGGGAGCAGTAATTGTCCACTTTGTGGTTCTGAGGGGACGTAAGAGATCTGTCTGAGGATGACCCCATTGTCGGAAAATGGAGTTTGCTACTGAGGGGTTGAGAGACCACTTGTGCGGTTGAAAGACGCGACTCAGTTTGTCTGCTAGAACATTGTCCATTCCCGGTAAGTAGGTGGCCTTGAGGTACATCGAGTGGGAGAGAGCTTCCACTCAAATCTGCGCAGCTTCCTAACACAGAAGGAAGGAGCCTGTGCCTCCCTGCTTGTTGATGTACCACATGGCCACCTGGTTGTCCATCTGAATCAGGATGACTTGGTTTGATAGGCGATCCTGAAAAGCCCTTAGAGAATATCGCATTGCTCGAAGCTCCAGGAAATTTATTTGGTGTTTGGCTTCTTCTGGAGACCAAAAACCCTGTGTCTGCAGGTCGGCCACGTGGGTTCCCCACCCGAGGTTGGAAGCATCGGTGGTAAGAATGAGTTGCGGATCTGGCACTTGAAAGGGCAATCCCTGGAGGAGATTGGTCTGATTTTTCCACCAAGCGAGAGACAGACTGAGTGAGTTGGTAATGTGGACAATGGTCGACAGAGGTTGAACAGCTTGAACCCATTGTGACCTCAGAGTCCAATGCATGAGTCTCATGGCCAAACAGGCCATTGGTGTGACATGGACTGAGGACGCCATGTGTCTGAGAAGGACGAGGAATTGACGAGCTGTTGCAGTAGTCTGAGACTGCAACTGGTGAGCGAGAGACACAAGAGTTAGCGTTCGTTGTTCAGGTAGAAAAGCTTTTGCCTGCAAGGTGTCCAAGTCTGCCCCAATGAACAACAAGGTTTGAGATGGGACTAAATAAGATTTTTCGCAATTGACGAGAAATCCTAGTGAAATTAGAGTGTGTAGAGTCAAATCGAGGGATGACCGAACAGTTTGCTGGGTTGGAGCCCTGATTAACCAGTCGTCCAGATAGGAGTAGACGTGAACACCTTCTTTCCTGAGGAAAGCTGCGACAACTACAAGACATTTGGTAAAGACTCGTGGTGCAGACGCTAGGCCGAACGGAAGCACTTGGTATTGATAGCGCTTGGGGCCTACTAAAAACCTTAGGTACTTGCGATGAGTTGGAGTTATTGCAATATGTGTGTATGCGTCCTGGAGGTCCAGAGAGCAGAGCCAGTCTTCTCTTTGTAGAAGAGGTAGAAGCAATCCCAAGCTTACCATGTTGAACTTTTCCCGCTGGAGGTACTTGTTGAGAGCACGTAGGTCGAGAATTGGACGAACATCCCCCGATTTTTTGGGGATCAGAAAGTATCAGGAATAGAACCCTAAGCCTTGCTGGGAGTGCGGAACGGGTTCTATTGCTCTTGACTGGAGAAGGAGGGAGACCTCTTGATCTAGAAGAATGGAGTGATCGGATGTTCTCCATGTCTGCAGAGGTGGGGAGTCCGGTGGTAGGGCGAGAAAGTTCAGATGGTAACCCTGAGCAATGATTGCCAATACCCATTGGTCGGTTGTAATTGACTGCCACATGTTGTAAAAGTGGCACAATCGGCCTCCCACTGGTATGTTTGAGAGAGGAATCTGGCTGCTGCTCTCCAAGCGGAAGTCAAAAACCTGAAGCAGGCCCTGGCTGGGGAGCTGCTTGTGGTTTTTGTTTTCGTGCTTGGCGAGGCTGAGGTTTTTGATAAGGTCTTGTAGTATGGGACCTTGCTGGCAGCGGATAGGCCTTCCTTGGATGGTAGAACGACTTCTTAGAGTCCTTCCTGAAGGGCTGTCTTGAGGAGAAGTCAGAAGGCATTGAAGAGAGCTGTTTGAGAGTCTCATGATGGTCCTTTAATTCAGCCACCATTCATTGAATCTGTTCACCAAACAGATTGTCTCCGACACATGGTAGGTTGTATAAACGGTCCTGCACTTCTGGGCGAAGGTCAGAAGATTTGAGCCAGGCCCACCATCTTGCCGAAATAGCCGCTGCAGACACTCTGGTAGAGGTGTCAAATATGTCATAAGATGTTCGAATCTCATGTTTGCCTGCCTCAAATCCCTTGTTTACAAGGGTTTGGAGCTGGTCTTGGAATTGTTCAGGTAGGGACTCAGAGAAGTCCTGTATCTGCTTAAAAATGAACCTATTATATTGGGTCATATAAAGCTGATAGGCAGCAATTCGGGAGATGAGCATGGCTCCTTGGAACACTCGTCAATCAATGTTGTCCAGGAACTTTTGTTCCTTAGCAGGCGGGGTAGATGAATGAGGCTTTGACCTTTTTGCTCTTTTTTGAGCAGACTACCACAACTGAGTGGAGGTCGAGCTGGGATTTTTGAAAGCCTGGGGCTGACTGAACTAAGTAAGTAGTGTCAGCCTTTCTGTGCACTGGAGCAATTGATCCAGGATTTTCCCAGTTCTTTTTGAGGAGATCAAGGAGGACTTGATGAATGGGAATAGAGGTGATCACCTTGGGGGCATCCAGGAATTGGAGTAACTCCATCATCTGGTGCCTGTCATCCTGTTCCATCTGAAGTTGAAAAGGAACCAACTCAGACATTTCCTTCACAAAATTAATGAATGAGAGGTCCTCTGGAGGAGAACGCTTTCTACTTTCAGTGGGAGAAGGTGGTGAAGGTAAATCATCAGTGTCTGTTGAGGTATCATCACCCCAAGTGTCATAAGGATCAGCAGACACTCCTGTAGGACGAGAAGGGGGTTGGATACCTGAAGGTCCCGGTCTAGGCTCCGAAAATATCGAAGGAATCGCCGGAGGCACAGATGGCATGGAAGGCATCGGTGCAGGCATCAATGGACGTATCGGCATCGATGGCTGAGGCAAAACTCCGGATGGAGGGATGCGGAACGGTGTTTCTCCTCCCGATGAAGCTGTCAATGGGGAGGGCATCGGAGCCATCGGAGACCCATGATACATCAGTGGAAGTGTGGCCATCAGCGCTTCCATTCTGGATAACAGCGGTGCCAGCGCTGCTGGAATCAGGTCGATGACAGGTTCCACAATCGGTGCCGGTGTCTGTGCTGGAGGAACCTGAAGACGTTGCATCGCCTTGTCTATGGCCTCCTGAACCAGCCGGTCCAGGTCTTCTCGGAGACCTGGAGCAAGCAGCCCCAGCTCTGGAACCGAAGAGGGAGGCAGAGGCATAGCCGGAGGGACCACCTTTACAGGCGGAATCACGGCTCCCAAAACACAATAGGGTGAATGTGGCCTCGATGATCCGGTCGCAGGAATGGTCGGTGCCTTTCTTGGAGGGGGCTTCTTTGACTTTGGCTCGGACGGTGGCGAGGTCGATGATTTCGCCCTCTTGATGGTCAGAGTCTTGCAATGTCCATGGTGATGTTTCTCCCTACGATCCCCTCGATCCTGAGGGGGAGTAGAGGGTGTCGATGGCCGTGAAGTCGTCGATGGCGGTCGGTCACCAGTTGATGCTGACGTGAAGTCGATGGTACTGGTTCCGACGACGTCGATGCAATGGACGGGAGTTGGGGTCTGAGCAAGGAAGAGGAGTTCCATCTTCTCCATTCTGGCTTTGCGACCTTTTGGTGTCATGAGGGCACATTTGGTGCAAGTCAGTCCATCATGCTCATGGCCTAAACACATTACACAGACTCCAAGGGGGTCTGTGATAGACATGGTGTGAGTACAGTCCGGGCACCGACGGAACCCCGACGCCATGGCCATTGAAAAAAATCGAGCCGCGGTATGGTCAACGGCCAGTAGGCCGCAAGGGCCAAACTCTATGGTAATCGATGGAAAATGGGTAAAAACTTACCGGACTACCGCGGCCAGAGAAAAGTTAGAGGAGGGACCCCCGTGGGGCAATTCAACTTTTAATAATTCCGTGAGGAAAATTCCTGTCAGGAACGTCTTCAAAGCTCCTTTACCGCGAGGCTACTGCTGTGCGGAAAAAAGAAGACTGAAGGGGGACCCCTGTTGGCTGCAGGGTTAGTGCCATGCTGGGCATGCCCAGTAGGGGCCAGTCAAAGTTCTGGAAACTTTGACAGAAGTTTTCCGTGATTGGGCTCCATCCTGATGATGTCACCCATATGTGAGGACTACCAGCCTGCTTGTCCTGTGAGAAAAATAGAAATGGGCAGACAAAAAGTGGAAGGTGTTTGTGCTGCTGTTACTGTGAGGTGACACCAGAATTTGAAAACATCTTTAGTATGATGAGCTGTAAGGGACACATCCAAGCTCCATTGTTTGGGGGAATTTCAGTGGATGCACAGAGTTACAGAACTAGAGGTGCAGGATTTATATTGACATTCTGTCCCTTCCTATAAATTCCAGTCTTCACTCTCATAGCCATATAGAATTAGTTGAATGAGGCTATCAAATAATTTTATAGTGTGAAACTGGCCAGCTTTTTAAAATTACGCAGAAGACCCTTTGGACTTTCTTATTAACACCAAATATTCAAAAGCTGTGCTCATCCCATCAAGCTCATATATCTCATTAAAGAGGTAAATTGAATAACACAATAACTTTGTTTTATTATTGTTACTCATAAATTATAACAACATTAATCTTGGAATATTATATATTTTTAATATAAATGAAAGATTTTCACAAGATAGGTTGTGTCGTGAAACATTTTATTATGTATATATTTAAGGAAACATACATAAATTGTCGAAATACATTTTGTTCGTTTAACCTTTAACCTCTGGTTTGCTAGTAGACTGAATTACTGTCCCGAAATTATGTTTGTCTAAAAAGTGTGTCACCAACATGAAAAGTTTGGAAAGCTCTGCTCTAGAGTATACAAGGTATAGTGACTTTTTCCGCTTTCTTTCTGGTTTTGCGACTTGATTTGTTTCAAGCTAACACTGTGCATCAAATGTACTAAAAGTTTTTTTCTCATAGAACAAAAACAGGGAAGAGACGAACATCTGTCCCAGTGAGAGGAAAACATTATTGTTAAGTCACATCAGGACCCACATATTAGTTCCTCATTACAATTTACTTATGGCAGGAGTTTTCTTTTTTTCTTTAAAATTTGCAACATACACAAACCATGAGAGTACAGAAGTCACTAGCCGCATGTGTCAGCAACATAAGTAAATTTACAAACCATTTCACAAAGTAATAAAAAAAAAACAAAAAAAAAAAAAACACAACCCTGCATGTCTTTCTCCCATTCTGAGGGAAGGGAACCAAAAAAAGGTGAAGAGAGTAACCTGACCTAACCCAAACACTGTACTTCCAAAGCCTTTGGGTTAGTTATTTGGAGTTACTTATGTTCTAGATGGTGTTATGCTGGTGCCTCTACACCTTATGTTAAACGGGTACTCCTGACTGAGAACCCGTTAAAATTTGGTGCCATGGTAAAAAGAAGGTGCTAGGGGAAACTGTGCAACTCCTCGGCATCGGGCGCCCAGGGAAGTTGGCTGTCAGCGTTTTGGGAAACGGACGCTCGATACGGGCATCCGTTTTCTCCCACCTCCAATATACAACCACAATATGCACGGCCTGCATTATTTATATCGTGAGAGTATATTAGGCGCCCAGAAATTTCATTTTTTTCGCAAACCATTAAAAAAAAAAAAAAAAAAAAAAAAGATTCCGCTTTCTTTGGTCCCTCTTACTTAGTATCTCGATGACACTAGGTAGGAGGGATCGCGGAAAGCAAGAATTGGGATTTTTTTTTTACAAGGTGCTGTCGCTGGCGTAAAATTTGCTGCATTGCGAGGGTGCACTGACCGTGCATGATATTTTTTTTTTTGCATCGCAGGGATTAGCTAATAGCCTCGTCTACATGTACTTTACATGTGATGAGCACTATGAACTCTGCGCTCAATTGGATGTGCGTTTTGGATGCGCTAAGCACCGTTTGACATCGGGGATTATGGACGCACATCCAATTGCGTGTTGAACCGTGCACTGGCTGCGGCGCACGGTATTACCCAGTTACCCAGTTTCTGTTTGTTGATGTTTATCCCTTGTATGCAGAGTTTACTGTTCTATGTAATGGCAGTGCCAAAAGTTCTGTATAATGACACTGTCAAAAAGTTTTAGTTATCTGTAAACCGATACGATGTGCAAACGGCTATCGGTATATAAAAACCTATAAATAAATAAATAAATTTACATCGGCTTGAAAGCCTGTAAGTTTCAGTCGCTCACATTCATAGCAGGGCCTTGCTAGGGTGTTCCCCAGGACTGGGCTGAGAATCCCTGAGCTAAAGGGCTGGCATGGGACAGAACCGCAGAAACAGTGCTCAGGCCTGGGGGAAGCTGTTCTGGTATCAGACTGCCATGAATTCTTCCCTCCCTGCCTTGAATTACAGCAGAACTGGTAGCTAGCTCGAAGCCATGGTGGCGGTGCTGGTGGTGGAAGAGGCAAGCAGAGATCAAATGAATTCTACAGCACTGTACAAAGTAGTAAATTTGACAAACCTGAGCTTCACAGTACTTATTTGCCAGCAGTTACTGCACACAGCCAGCCAGCATTAAATCATAGTTGCTTCCTAACAGATAAAATATGCCACAAGTTGGAACAAAAGCCTTAAACAGCTGATCAATCATAACAGCATTTTGGCCCACAGGCAAATGCCTCTGCTCCCTTCCCCCAGCTAAAAGCTACTTTTCCCTTTTTCGGCATCTGATTCTGGTTATAAAGGACATGCTGCCTGCAACTGAATGCAGTACCTCTCTAGCCCACATTTTGGAAAGAAAAAGCAATCCAGCTCATTAATGCTACTTGCTCAACCGCCACCTTGGCGAACACCAATTGCTCACGCTTTGGGACTGTCAAGAGGATTGAAGACCAGGACTTACAGCAAAAAAACATCTAGAGACACTGCGTGCGGCGACTGAAGTATACACTGGGGAAGGGAGAGGGACGTCAGAGGAGGCTATGGTTGAGCACCAGCTGAAGATAGATACAAAACATGGAGGAAAATGAGCTTGAACCAGCCAGCCGGCTAACTACAAAGCAAGGGGGAAATTAGGGGGTTTTGAAAACTGTTCCCCAAAAGAGCATTGAAATCCAGACCCTTAGTTATCGTTAGACGATTAGATTTAGCTACAAAAACAAGGGCATTTCTACAGGCATGGGAAGGTTGGGGTGTGTGCGTGTAGAATATAGGCATATTGTAAATTTTCGAACGCATGTATGCACTTTCCAGCACACAAGGTCCATCAGCAGATATAGCAGGGTCAAGATGTGCGGGTACTTTTATACCTGGGTACCTCTCAATGAATTTTCATAGAGAAATCACCGGAGTAATTTCTCTTTGAAACTTTACATCTATGCGGGTACAAAATAGCCACTTACCCTGCCACCATGGGTATCATAAAAATTGCCCCCATGATATCTAGATCAGAGAAGAGAAGGAGGGGGTAGGAATCGCTTGACTCTGTCCCATTTAACCTTCAGAACTCATTAACAGGGACATGAGCGTGTTGGGAAGCTTTTTGCTGTCAGTTTGATGGCAAAGCAGTGGAGACGTGGCGGTTAGGCTCCAGGCCTGATGTATCAAACCAAGTACAGCTGGCACATTTATTTTACATCGCTGAGAAGGCAGACCTGCATACCTGGGAACTCTGTGGATTTGGCCCGGAGACTCCGGAATTCTAAAAGAATCACTGGGTCTCCGGCCCAATACCGGAAATCTCCAGGTGCTGCAGCAAAACCAACCTGCTTGGACCCTAAAAGAAGAAAGGAACGTCACTGGTCTTGCGTGGCTGAAAAAGGAGGAACTAGACAGTGATTTCTACCATCTCCGCACCTTTTTAACTCTTAACTTTGCTTCCTCGTGCCTCCACCTGCTCCTGCACAGCCTGTTTCCTGTATCCAGCCACTTGCCCGCCCCATTCTGTTTGCCTTGGCCAATCGACATTGTGATTTCCTGCCCGTGCATCAAATGAGGAGTAAGAAACAGGCAGCGTCCACTTCTGCAGCACAGGAGGAGAAGGAAGAGGCTGCTGCTGCTCCGGGAGCCCAAAGGGGGAGGGGGGGGGGGTGGTGGAAAGAATGAATGAGCATGTCTGTGAGAGTGAGTGAGTGTGTATTTGTGTAGGAAGAAGAGATCTGAGAGTGTATGTAGGTGAGTAGGAGAGAGCTGAGTGCAAGTGAGCATGGGTGTATGGAAGAGGGAGAGATGTGAGTGAGTGTGTGTTGGTGGTAGTATGGCAGAAGTAAAGGTGTAAACAGATGTTATGATTTGGAAGGTGCACCCTTGGTCCGGCGATGAACCTAAGTCCTACCGTCGGAAGGCGAGGCCAATCTCGAGGGTCACTGGGGGTGAACGAAGAAGATCTGGATGCAGGCGCCTCCAGCAGGTCGTGTAATCCGGATGCAGGCGCCTCCAGCAGGTCGTGTAATCCAGATAGCTGGCGCCTCCAGCAGATCGTGTAATCCAGATACCTGGCGCCTCCAGCAGGTCGTGAGAGCAGGAGCTGGCGCCTCCAGCAGGTCGTGAGAGCAGGAGCTGGCGCCTCCAGCAGGTCGTGAGAGCAGAAGGTACCACAGCCAGTCCAGGGAACAAGAGCCAGGAAACTCCGCAGCCAGTCCAGGGGTCGAGAGCCAGAAGGTACCACAACCAGTCCAGGGATCAAGAGCCAGAATATTTCGCAATCAGTCCAGGGGTTGAGAGCCAGGGAAGGAACGGCAGCCAATCCAGGAATCACACACGGAGGAACAAATCAGGAACCACGAACAGGAACAACCACTAGAGCCAAGAAGCCAAGGCAAGGTCTGAGGCTCCCTGCCTTGCCTTAAAAGTCCAATCCAAACCGAGGTCCACAGGAAGGTGTTCTGCCATTTCCTGTAGTGGCCCCTTTAAGAATCAGCTTCTGCCCCGCACGCGGCCCTAGGGAACTCAGCGGGGCGGAGTCAGCAGCAAGCAGGAAGACGGCCGATGCCGCGGCCATGTTGTGAGTAGCAGGGATGCCGCGAAACGACCCCCCGATGCCGAAGCAGTCAACGTAAGTGGAGCAGTCTGCCGCGCCGGTGAGTGTCCGGTCGCGGCTTACCGTCTCCGGAGGCCTTAACAATAGACATGTGAGAATGTGAGAGAATGAGCAGTGAAAGTAAATGTGAACATGTAAGAGTGTTTATGAGAGCAAATTTGTGAGCATCCGGTCCCACTGTGCAGTTGCCCTCCCCCCGCCAATCCATGGTAATCTCAGGGTGAATGGAAGTCTAAAGTTCCCAGGTATGCAGACCTGTTACCCACCAGTGCATAGGGACAGAAATAACCTGTAACCAGAACAGTAAAGAAGGATGTTAACAGTTGTTTAGTGATGCCCAGTCTAAGAAGGCCTGACCACTACACAGTGGCGGAGAAGTACTATCGAGGAACTCAGCATTTAGGCTGCTAACCATGGACAAAACTATAGCTGCTGCATGGCCTAGGGGGAAAGAAAGTGCATGGAGGGGAGATTCCTCTGCCCTTGCTCCTTCTCATCACTGCCGGTGCACTGACACACACTCTCCTCCCTCTGCTGGCCATTCACTTTCATAACAAGTCCAAAATGGTGGTGAACTTTCAGCCAGCAACCACCAAACCCTCCCCCCGAGTTTCTTTGCTGCCCAGGTGGCACAGCAGCAGGATCCAACAGAAGCTTGCGCCCGGCGTCCCTCTCTGACCCGAGGTCTCCAATGTAACAACTGGAACACGCCTCGTATCCCGAGATAGCCAAGAATCTTAAAAAGGCAGTTCACATGCCCTGCCGCTCATACACCGCTGATGCCTTTACGAGAGGACCCGGCAGACCGGGCTGAAATGTGAAATGGTGAAGCTGGGCAGCTGCTCTGACTCACACAGGTGTCACAGGCAGCAAACAAGCGGCGTTATCCCTCTGGGTCCTGTTACTATTACTTAAGATCCTTTAAATGCATGCTGCTGCTAATTTTAAATAGCACTGCTGTGTGCATGCTGCGGTATCCAAAATACCAGACAGATTTCTCCCACATGCTTCTCTCCTGTTCCCAACAAGCAGACACAGAATTATTAGCATACTTCCTGCTTGGTCTCCTATCATGACAGTCTCACGAGTGTGGCTGTAGTCCCATCTCAAACTCACTCCCTGCCCCCACCACACAATAAAAAACAGGCCACGCAGGAGAGTCACTGCTCTTACATGTTACAGGATTTACTGAAGAAGTGGAAACTGACAGTTTTGGAACTGCTGCTCTCCTCCTCTGATAGACGTACACCTGCCGCCACCTTTTTGTATTTTTACTCTATATACATATGGGGGGGGGGGGGGGGGGAGAGAAAAAACCCAGGCCCCCTGTTTGCTGGGCTGCCATCATAGTCTGTATACGTGACACGCATGTAGCCTAAAAACAAGGATAATAAAATATATGCATGTACACGCACACATATATATGTACACAAACATATGTATAATTAATAGTATATTTAGAGAAACAAAACAGGAACAATGAAAGGACGGAGACAAAAAAAACAGGTAAGCTAGGTAACTGCTGCTTTAAACTCGCTTGCTGCATGTTAAAGCCCTTTACTGTATAAACCTTTCCATTCCCTGTAGGTTTTAAATCTTTTAACTCTGTAGCACTGCATTCTTTCCTGCTTCAGATCTTTCCTTCCATCTCTGCCACAGGCATGTAATGGAAGCACCTGGTATTGCACAAGTTTCTTCTCACTCTTCTCTGCCTTGCCTGCCTAGTATTTAAACCAGTCTGGGCCAGTCTGATAGCAGTTCAGGTAAGCCCTGGGCCCGATTCCTGGCCTGGTTTCCAGCTCCCTAGGGTGCTGTCGATGCTGAAGAGGTTCCAGCCACCGAGAGACTGGGGAAGGCAGAGTGAAACCCTGCATTTGGTTTCAGCAGCAGAATACAGAACTGACCCACAAATGAGGCTCCCACAGCTCCACCCTGGTCAGCCAGGGAATTTTGCCTAAGGCAAGAAAAAGAAAAGGAAACAAACCCCATGTCAAGATATACATGAACTAAGGACAGAGGTTTTGCAAAGCAGAGTTCACAGAAAAAGCACACAAAGGAGGGGAAAAAACCCCCAAAAAACCCCCCCGGCAGAAATTGCAGGTCAGTCAAACGTTGAAGAGGTTTGGGGAAAAAAAAAAAAAAAGGGCAGATTTTTTTTTTGAAATTACGCTCTGCAAATGCACTTTTCAGTGGCTGTCAGACGTGGGCTGGGCATGACCAGTTAAGAAATCACCCATCGTACCTCTGGGTTGTTTTTTCATTGGTGAAATCAAAACCACAAAATTCAAATATAATCAAGGTCTGGTGCTGCAGTAAAGGGGGGTGGAGGAGCCAGCGCGGCTACCTGGGGCCCTCACCAGGGCCTACGCAGCAGTGACGGTAATATAGCCTGGTCCCGGGGCAGGTCTTGAATGTGCACAAACCCCACCCTCTTGCACAGGCTTCTTGTTGCTAAGGAAATCCTTGCAAGGGGCAGGGCAGCTCAAGGGCCTGTGACTGCAGGCCAGCTCACAGGCAACTCAGTGATGTTGCCTTCTACTGCTGTAGCAGGGCCGGAAGATCTCCGCCACCTATGTGAACTGATGTGAAGGAGAGAGGGGGCTGGAATGGAGCCAGGGTAGGGGATACTGGGGGAGGTCGGGAGGCAACTGGAAAAGAGCTACATGGAGACAGTGACAGGAACTAGGAGGAGGAGGATGGAAAGAACTCAGGATTGGGGGAACCCTGCTGTTTCGGCCCTGGGCCCCAGCATGTCTACTACTACAACTAACAGGCCGATACAGTAAAAATTGCGGGGAGAGTGGGCGAGCGAACAGGCCACTCTCCTGTGCGTGCAATTCAGTAAATTAATTTATTTAAATTAGGGCCCGCGGTAAAAAGAGGTGCTAGGGACACTAGTGCGTCCCTAGCGTCTCTTTTTGGACAGGAGCAGCGGCTGTCAGCAGGTTTGACAGCCAACGCTCAATTTTGCCGGCGTCGGTTCTCAAACCCGCTGACAGCCACGGGTTTGGAAACCAGCAAAATTAAGCATCCGGTTTTCAACTCACGAGCCCATTTTAAATTTTTTTTTTTAATTTTTAACTATTTGTAACTATTGGGACCTCCGACTTAATACCGCCATGATATTAAGTCGGAGGGTGTATAGAAAAGCAGTTTTTATTGCTTTTCTGTGCACTTTCTCGGCGCCGAGAGAAATTAACGCCTACCTTTGGGTAGGCGCTAATTTCTGAAAGTAAAATGTGCGGCTTGGCTGCACATTTTACTTTCTGAATCGTGCGGGCATACCTAATAAGGCCATCAACATGCATTTGCATGTTGCGGGCGCTATTAGTCAGGGGGGGGGGTTGGTTGGATGCGCGTTTTCGGCACGCTATTACCCCTTACTGAATAAGGGGTAAAGCTAGCGAGTTGAAAATGCACGTCCAAATGCCGGTTAACAATGTGCTCCGCCGGAGCGCACTGTACTGTATCGGCCTGTAAATAAGGTGATATAAAGCCAGGATGTGCTCAGTTGGTTTAGTATTACTGATTCACAGAGGCAGCTTGGGCAGGTTTTTATGCATGTTTGGCATTCAGATTTAAACACTTGCAAAAAACCCCCCAAAAAACCCAAAAAGCAAAACAAGAAAACCCCCCACAAGGTTACAATTAGTTTAAATTCTCTAAAATATTAAAATGCTGTTTTCTTAGTCCAGTTACTTTCTTTTTGGATGTTGCGCTCAAGATTTCATTTCTATTTTAATTCAATGTGTTATTTTTTTGTATTTAATCTCTATTTTTAGAATAAAATGTGCATTTTTTTTTTTTGTTATAGTCATACCCTCAAATTTTTATTTTTTTTTAATTAGGAACAAAACATAATAAACCCCTCTTTTCCCTGAATCCATGTTATATTGAAGGTTTCTATTCTTATGTGTTTATAAATACTTAAAAAAAAATTTATTTTTTTTTACTGTTTTATTGATTAAAAGCCCTGGTTATATTCAAAGCTTTACTTGTGGCTAAGTAAACCCTTCAAAATATTTAGCCACTATTATATGCAAGAATAAAATAAGCCAGAATGAAATAGGTGATTTTGATTTATCTGTTTAATGTAGTTATTTAAAAAAAAAAATAGAAATGCTTCTTTAAAAGATGTTAGAAAAAAAAAAATTTATTACAAAAAAAAAAAAGTGAAATCACTGCTTCTCCCTGTCCTTGAGCACAAAGGCAAGATGCACACATGCTCACTCACACGCTTTCTGTAATTCTTTGCAAATAACTTGCTTTTCCAGCTGTGTCCCCACCGACGCTCTGTGTTGTTCATTCAGATGGTTGTCCCCAGCCTACAGATGCAGCCATCAGGTGCCTTCAGCAATGATAACTAGGCTGATTAACCCCTGTGCATATTTTCCAGATTAGACTACCATCTGCACAGGTTCCAGCTCAAATTTCATCATGGCGCGCTGGTAATAAATTTCAGTTAACAAAGCCTGCAGACTCCTCACATTCTCTGCAAACCTTTATTACCCTCATTCCACTCACATTCCTCCAACAGAACCTAATTATACCACGCAGCCTCACTTCTTTAAAAAAAAAAAAAACAAAAACAAAAAAAAAACACAACAGGTCTTTCACTGCAAGAAGAGCAGTGAGTTATTTGAGAATACTTTCATAATGAATGGTCAGAGAAAAAAAAAACTTACGCTACAGCGAGTCCGCACATCTTATCAAATTCCCTGTTACTTGGGAGAACCTTTACGAAAATCCTAAAACAAAATCCTCCATGAGACAGACAGGCATGAATGAAAAAGCAGAAATACACACATGCCTTGATATATCACCCCTATTTATTAGAGCTCAATTGCCTAAATCTCTGTCTCAGGTACCATGTATTGTGGAACACGCCACTGGTTCGGCTTCTCAGCCATTTTAGTAGAATCATATGCCTTCGCTGGAATGTATGCGATAGAAATTTTTTTATGCACTTAAAATCAGATATAGTCTCTCCTATTTAGGAAAAGCGGGATTCATGTTTCTCAGAGTTTAACAGAAAAAGCACTTATCTTTCTCTTATATGTTCACGAGTCTTCTCTGCACGGACGTCTTCTTAATGTTTTATTTCCGCTATTCGTGACGCCCGACAGAAAAAATGCCAATGTTTCTGTCTTTTAATAAGGCTCCATTTTACAGAGAGTCTCCTGAATGAAAAACTGCCAACAGCTCGGAGTCACTCTGAAGTTGAACATTATTGAAATAATTTTTTTTGGGGGGGGGGGGGGGGGAAGGAAGAGGGGCAGGAGGGAGAAGGGTTTAAGAACAGCTCCTTCCTATTGCATTGGTTTGCATTATTGAGCACAATGATCATCAGGATGGCCTAAACATTTTCTGTCATGATTGAATCCATCTATATGTGAGAGATACATGTTTTAAGACAAGTCTGAAATGGACCCACTGAGATTCCCATTTGACAAGGTAAACTTATGTACAAGGAGAGACAAGACTTTACAGAAAGAGAGAGGAGGGGGTCGGAGTCCCTGGAACTCTCCTGAGCCTTATATATCACTACTATAAAATACTAGGAGTACAGTGGAGTGCGTTCAGAGTCGCAGCAGAGGATTCAGTAATAGCCCATCTCTTCACCTCCAATGCTCCCCACTCAGGCCTCCATCTTGCCCTCACTGAGATTTTCCCCCACCTATCTCCCACTCTCTCTACCCACCCCCAAAGCCCTCCTCTCCATTATCCCCACTCTGGCTCTCGCTAGCTCTCCCTACATCATTCCTTTTCTGGTTTTCTCTCTCCGTTCCTCCCCACTACCTCCTCTCTGGCATTCACTCATCCCCACCATCATCCCTCCCTGACTTTCATACCTTCCCTTTGCAACCCCATCCTCACAAATTTCCAAAAGAACCAAGAGATCAGCAGCACAGGATGGATCAAAGCACTGCTGCAGTCTGCTCTCATGGCACTCAGGCTTCTCCGCTCCTGACTGCACCTCCATTGAACAGAAAGTGCACACCATAGAGGAAGGAGAGGGAGGGCAGGACACCCTGGGTGCAGACGGCAGTAGTGCTTTTATAGACTTGCACTGCTGCTGCTCTGATCATGTTTCATAGGTCTCCTTTGATGTTCAGCAGCTGGCAGGATGGCCTTCTGTGGCAGCTGGTGGGATAGGTTCCCACTGTTCATGAGCAGGACAAAACAAAAAAAAAAAAGACCCACCACAAAGCTCGCGACATGACTGCATGTTGGACCTGCATTGTCAGGTAGTCTGGTACTCTCTCCGAGCAGTCGGGAGGGTGGCCAACTTTAATCTGTCAAATTTCCGAACACATGAAGATGCTGTTTAGGGTCTCTGCTGATGGGTTTTTAGCACATGCGACTTTTGCTGCCACTCTTCACCGTTAGAAAAACAAAGAAACAGAACGGGACAGCAAATAAAGACCCTCAGGCATTCCTTTCACTTTTTGGCAATTAATGATGACCCTGTGCTTTCCTGAGCTCTTATTGGCTTTTCCTTCCATCACCTCCACTGACAAGGCGCGCCATACATCCATTCCCACCCTTTCTATGAGAAAATGTTTTCTGAAGTTACTCCCCAGCCAACTAAATTGGAGCCTCATTATCATGGCCACTACTTCAAACTTCTTTACTCCAAACCAGGTTTGTTGCTAGCAACTAAATGGGCCAAATCAGTGTCCTTTAAACATTTAAGCCTCTGATTAAATCGTGGACAGATGTCTATGTAAGCGATAGAAAACAAATTATATCCGACACACACTGAATATAGAGTAGCTACGAATACGCACACTGTACTGTGCAATCACAAAGGGGAGGATCGGATGCTAAGCTGCAGCTGGAAACCTAAAATCAGGACATGCCCAAACATTTCATCTTTCCTTTATTTTTTTCTGTACAGCACCCCAGTAGTGTGTACAGTCCAGCAAAAAGAAAAAATAAATAAATAAATCAGCCCAGTTGACAACCCTAGCAGCGAGCTTTGGTAGGAAGGGCAGTTTTGTGACTGCAGCTCCCCACTGCACGCTGAGGTGCAGCAAGCAACGCCTGCCGGGAGGGCATGCGTGAATGGGACCAGAGGTGTCCTGGGGCGGGGTTCACCAATTCTCTCCGAGGCCCTGACTGCAAGGCTTAGCTGGCCTGGTTAGCCCAGCTTCACAGCAGCATATGCTCCTCCTTTCTGACAGCACATACTTCCCGCTATGGTACAAGACTTTATACGAGGAGCTATTCTGTCGTAGTGTTGCTTTAGTATTGTTTCTGATGTGCCATCCTCTCATAACTCTCGTCTCTCCATCACTTATTTTTCTTCCCAGATATCTCCAATTATAGCTCTGTGTGTGTGTGTGGGGGGGGGGGGGGGGGGGGGGGGGGAGGGGAGAGAAGGGGGTCAGGGTTATTGTATGGTGCATCAAATTTAAAGTTAGCCATCTTAACTTTCCAAGCAATCCATAACCTTAGACCCGATTATCTGAGTGCGCTGGTTCAATCATTATGTACGAGCTAGAGGTCCACGATCCGAGATTAAGAGGAGCATGTTTCTTCCCCGCGCTGCAGCGTGTGACTGGGCAGATTCTAGATCGCAGGTGTTCTCAGCCGATCCTATGCTCTGGAATTTTGTTCCAGTAGGCCTGCAACTAGAAGCAGATTATCAAAAAAAACAGAAAGCCCAAAATGTTTTTGTTTCAACAGGCATTTGGGTAGTGCATGGGGGTGGGGGGCATTAATCAATGCTATCTGTTTCTGGATTATTACCTTTATTTTTATATTTTTTCATGTTTTCTATTATGTACATCTGTAACGGATGTTTCCCACTGTGAGCAAGTATTTTGCATAACCAAGGAATTGGATCGAGGAAGAGCGCTCGATGTCATCTACTTAGATTTCAGCAAAGCTTTTGATACAGTTCCACACAGGAGACTGGTGAATAAAACGAGAAGCTTAGGAGTGAGTGCTGAGATGGTGACCTGGATTGCAAACTGGTTGTCGGACAGAAGACAATGTGTGATGGTAAATGGAGCTCTCTCTGAAGAGAGAGTGGTTTTAAGCGGTGTACCGCAAGGATCGGTGTTGGGACCGGTCCTGTTTAATATCTTTGTGAGCGACATTGCGGACGGGATAGAAGGTAAGATTTGTCTTTTTGCGGACGACACTAAGATCTGCAACAGAGTGGAAACGGCGGAAGGAGTGGAGAGAATGAGATGGGATTTAAGGAAACTGGAAGAGTGGTCGAAGATATGGCAGCTGAGATTCAATGCCAAGAAGTGCAAAGTCATGCATATGGGGAGTGGAAATCCGAATGAAACTGTATTCGATGGCGGGGGGGGGGGGGGGGGGGGAAAGCTGATGTGCACGGAGCAGGAGAGGGACCTAGGGGTTATAGTGTCTAATGATATGAAGTCTGCGAAACAATGCGACAAGGTGATAGCAAAAGCCAGAAGAATGCTGGGCTGCATAGAGAGAGGAATATCGAGTAAGAAAAGGGAAGTGATTATCCCCTTATACAGGTCCTTGGTGAGGCCTCACCTGGAGTACTGTGGTCAGTTCTGGAGACCGTATCTCAGAAGGGACAGAGACAGGATGGAGGCGGTCCAGAGAAGGGCGACCAAAAAGGTGGAGGGTCTTCATCGGATGTCATACAAAGAGAGATTGAAGAATCTAAATATGTATACCCTGGAGGAAAGGAGGAACAGGGGTGATATGATTCAGACCTTCAGATACTTGAAAAACTTTAACGATCCAAAGACAACGACAAACCTTTTCCATCAGAAAAAAATCAGCAGAACCAGAGGTCACGAGCTGAGGCTCCAGGGAGGAAGACTAAGAACCAATGTCAGGAAATATTTCTTCACGGAGAGAGTGGTGGATGCCTGGAATGCCCTTCCGGAGGAAGTGGTGAAGTCCAAAACTGTGAAGGACTTCAAAGGGGCGTGGGATAAATACTGTGGATCCATCAGGTCTAGAGGAAGTGTATAAAGAGGAGGCAGCAAAACACTGCACGGAGCGGCAGTAGCCACAGACGCATTCACGGAGCGGGATGCCAGTGGTTGGTGTTCCACCTTCACGGAGCAGAAGGATGGAGGCCTGCCATCTCCATATTTAAAAAACAAACAAAACAGGAGTGGGCAAGAGTATGTATAATTAGCGAAGAGTTCATAAGCTATAGGTACTACCAATTATTAGGCTTATTCAATATTTGTTGATAGATAATGTGGCTTTCAATGCATACTTCACTTTCAATACATATCCAACATAGCTCTCTGCTTCAACAGCAGGGGAGAAGAAAAACGAATACATCACGCATTTCCAGCATAGCTCTCTGCTTCAACAGCAGGGGTGAAGAAAAACAACCAATAAGGGCTGAATAACATAGTCTGGGTAAAACAAATAAGCATGGGTGTAGCTTGCTTATTGCGGCGGTTACTACCCCTAACTAATCAAGCTTGATATTTCACTTGGATGCAGCTCCATCAATGCTTTCTGCATTAATGGTGGGGGTGAAAGGGAAATAGAACCAAAGGTTACTAGGAGCCAAAAGAAACAGATAAGTATGAGAAAAAAAGTGTGAGGCTTGCTGGGCAGACTGGATGGGCCGATTGGTCTTCTTCTGCCGTCATTTCTATGTTTCTATATAAGCAGGATAAAAATGCTCTTAAGTAAATTAGTATAATACATGCACTTTTCCCAAGACATACTTTCACTGTGAACACCTCTAAGTTATTTAAGGAGGGCGGAAGGAACCTTCATACATATGAATTATCCACTAAAGACTTTTGTGGAGATTTAGTAAATCGTCTTTTTATATTTGTGTTATCTTATCACACATGAAATGACATAGCACCCAAGCAAAAACCATTTTCCTTGTTTTTAATGTACTTGTAAGAGATTTACTTTACTTCCAAACTCTTTTCCGCTGCCTTCAATATATTTGAAAAAAAAAAAAATAAGTTTACTTAGCTTCCAGACACAGCAAATCCTTAAGTAAATTACTGCATAGGTATGTCGGAGCAAAATTTGTGGATGTCCTAAAGTGGGCAGGGAGAAGCAAACAGTTAGCAAATCTCAGGGCAGAGACCATAGTCTGGTGCAATTACTAATCCTGAGATAAACATGTGGCCAACTTCAGCAGGCATTTTCTTGACTCATATTTCACTCCCAATGCAATATATGCTAATGCATCAGGGGTTTAAAAAAAATAATAAAAGCATGCTACCCCAAAAATGTGTGCAGACAGACGCTGGAAATGTAACTTCTTGTTATTTTATTTATTTATACAATTTTTATATACCGTTGTACAGAAACAAGTTCTATCTCCACGGTTTACAATAATCACATTTTAAGAACATGATAAAAGGGAGAAAGAGAATAACAATATATCTTAAAATATCCAAAGAAATAAAATTCAATTAAAAACTATCTAAAATAGAGCTAAAATTAATATTAAAATAGATAAGGACAGACTAAAAGAAGAAGAATAAGGTTGAGGTTGAGTAATCTTTCTGGGGCTAGCGTCAATGTACGGGGGAGGAACCCGGTGTTTATGGTGCAGAAGAATTCGTGCACAACCAAAGTACAGGCAGATCTTAGCCCAGATTTTCAAAGCGGACTTATACGTGCAAGTCCGATTTGAAAATTAGCGTGTATGCGTGGAATGCGGCGCAGCATTAGCGTGCACCCCTATGCCTGCGAGTAAGTTTCTATGCATACTTTTGAAAGTTAAACGTGTATGTTTAAAATGCTATTCCTGCCCAACTCCCCCATCCCCTTCATACTAGTAATCATAAAAGTAAACACGAAATTGCTTTTGTGCATACTTTACGTGCACAAACCCCACATTTTATGCGCAGAAATGCTTTTTGAAATTCAGGCCTCAAAAGTGGAAAGCACATATTCCAAAATTTTAAAAGATGAGCGAAATGAATGCTGGACAAAAGGGGACAAAGAAAGCAAAAGAAAGCAGTTGGAAAGTCATGAAACTGGTTAAGTAGTGGTTTTAAGGAAATATCTGGATCTACCGTTGTTTAAAAATAAGTCTACAAAAACTCTGTATTCCCGAACACAAGGATTTTATTTAAAAAAACGAAGTTCTTCAAACTGGCGTTTCCAAGGAGAACAGAGGACTATGACCTGGTCAGGAGGGTCAGGGAATCCTAAAGGCGTAGAAGTAACCAGGGGAAGTTAGTCTGTAGGTGCACAACACAGGGTGGGTTACCCAATACTCAGAAGACCGAAACACCTCTGCACCATGGCATCTCTTTCCATTTTACATATGCACTACCTGCTGCCGCAAGCAACTTGAAGTGAAAATGCAAACAAACACACTTTTAGGAAGTGCTCTCCAGAGGTGGGGCACCGTTTAGCAATCTGAAGGCATGAACTGGCAGCTGTCCGAGAGCCGGCTGGGACTCCAGAATAGGGGGAGAGGGGTACCAAGCACCAATGGAGGGGCTGAGGGTGCCCATATGATAATAGTGCAGACATGGAGAAGTAGCAGCAGGTTTGGTCTCTGGCACCCTATAATCTTTGGGGGTAATTTTCAAAGAGCTACACAGTGGTTACGCATGTAAACGAGCACGTGTTCTTTTGGAAAAATTCAGAGTATACTCACGCTTTCTGTGTTGCGTGTAAATGCTCGCAAGGGATAAAGGTGCAGTTTGGGGCAATATTCAGAACTGCACGCAAGCTGAAAAACAATTTCAAGGAGTTGGAGCTCCTGCACAGCGGAAAAGAAGAGACTGAAGGGGGACCTTGCGTGGAAGAGCGGATAGTAGGCTGGGCATGCTCAGTCAGCCAGTCAGTTTCTAGAAACTTTGACAAACGTTTTACGTGCCAGGCTCCATCTGATGATGTCACCCACATGTGAGGACCACCATCCTGCTTGTTCTGGGAGAAGCTGCTATTTGGCGAACAGTGGGGATTAATCTGTGGGGGAAATGCCTGGAAGGCAGTTCGGTCACTTCTTTTTAGACTTACAGGCCGATCCAGTAAAACATGCAGGAGAGCCGGCGCTCCGTGTTGAGCGCCCGCTCTCTCGATGTGCGCCCAGGCACTTCTCCTGGGCACGCAATTCCTTATTTAAATTAGGTATCACACTAATAAGGAGGTGCTAGGGACAATAGCGCGACCCTAGCGCCTCCTTACTAGCGGAAGCGGCGGCTGTCAGTGGGTCCGACACAGACGCTTAATTTTACTGGCATCTGTTTTCAAACCCGCTTACAGCCACAGGTTTGGAAAACGGATGCTGGCAAAATTGAGTGGCGTTTTCGAACCCACCGACTGGCAGGCAAATTTTTTTTTTGGATTTTTTAATTTTTTAAAAATTTTTGGTGCCTCCAACTTAATATCGCTATGATATTAAGTCAGAGGGTGAGCAGAAAAGCAGTTTTTTCTGCTTTTCTGTACACTTTCCCCAGTGCTTTCTAAAGTTAACACCTGCCCTTGGCCAGGCGTTTATTTCTGAGAGTAAAATGTGCGGCTTGGCTGCACATTTTCCTTTCAGTATTCCGGGGTAATAACTAATAGGCTCATCAACATGCATTTGCATGTGATGAGCGCTATTAGTTTCGAGGTGGTTGGCCGTGCGTTTTCCACGCACTATTACCCCTTACAGTATAAGAGGTAATAGTAGCTCGGCCAAACGGGGGGGGGCTAAACGTCTGAGCGCACAGTTCTGTATCGGCCTATTAAAGAGGCAGAGCAGCAGGGGTGTTCTGCTCCAGCCCCTCCTCTTCAGGCCCACCCTGCAGGGAAGAGGGGAGGAGGGGGTGAGCTCGGAGCAGACATCTCTGCTCCCTGTTCTAGGAGAGAGAGAAGGGGTGATACTGAAGCAGATACTGCAGAGCAAAGAGCAAGTAAAAAAGATGAATTAAGCTTAAATTTGAAACTGACAAGCAGCAATGCCAGGCTTCAACCATGGCCCAAATTAGTACTACAGCTAACAAGTTCCAAACGTGTACTAATTCAACCTTTTTGTCTCTGTTACCCAGGGCTTCATTTCTGGCAGAGCAACCCAGAATGGCCTTCTGCCATTTTGTTTTCCCTCCATGGGACTTAAGGAGGCAGAGAGGACAGTGGAAATCAGTTCTAGCTCCCCTGCAGAAAAAGAGCAGAGCGCTAGTGGTGGAAACAGATCCTCTGTCACCCCAGAGGAAGCAGCACATTGGAGCAGCCATGTAGCTTTGATTTTTCGAAGAGACAGGAGGTAAACGCTTTTCAGATCATCTCTGCAGAGTATCCATGTTTCAAGCAAGCGAGCCCTGTCAAGGGCCATACCGCAAGACAAAATAGAGTTGGATCTTCGTGAAGGACAGGCCCCTGCTACAAAAGGTTCCTGTGCGCAGGAAGTCGAAGAGGCGAATCCACAGGAGCCTCTGCAGATCTGCATGCCACGATCTCCTGGGCCAATCTGGAGCAATCAAGAGCACCATCCCTCCTCTGTGGCGTTTGATCCTTCGAATCAATCTGCCCAACATGGGCCATGGAGGAAAGGCATACAGCAATATGTCTTTCGGCCACTCCTGCATTAGGGCATCGATCCCCAATGACCTCAGATTTCTTCTGCAGTTGAAGAATCTGTGTGCAAAGTTGCCAACAGGTTCAGGAACGGGAGACTCCAGTGATCCTGAATCAGCTGAAACTCGTCTGACAACGCCCACTCTCCTGGGTCCAGACTCTCTCTGCTGAGAAAGTCTGCTCTTACGTTGTTGTAGCCTGTGATTTACGAGGCTGAGATCATCTGGAGATGCACCTCTGCTCATTCCATAAGATGATCTATTTCCTGCGACACTTGCTGGCTCTTGTTACCTCCCTGCCATTTGATTTAAGCCACAGCCATTGCATTGTCAGACATTATGCAGACCGAGCAACTCTGCAGCCTGTCACCGAACTGTAAACATGCCAACCGGACCCCCTGGCCTCCAGGCAATTGATGTTCCAGAGACTCTCTGCACTCCAGCACCCTTGCACTGTCATCTCCTGACAGTGAGCTCCCCAACCAAGGAGACTCACATACATTGTCAGGACTAGCCAGTCTGTAAATGATCCGCCTGCAGCCACCACTACAGTTGGCAGAAGATCTCCATCGTTAGGTGGAGCCAAATCAAACAGTCCTAGGCCTGCGGATTTCACAGAGACAGCAGGGAGCACTGAAGAGGATGCATATGCTCCCTCGCCCACGGCATCACTTCCAGGATCGCCGCCATTAAGCCAAGGATAAGCAGGTAAAACCATACTGTCGGGCACAGAGTGTTCAACAACAGACTGAGTTGAGCTAGCAACTTCCAAATTCGAATTGAACACCCAGGTATTCTTGTGACAGAGTAGGCTGAAAACTGCTCTTGGCTAGGGTCACCACCCAGCCGAGCTCCCGGAACAGGGAAAATCACCTTGCAAATCACCAGGCAGTTCTCTTCCAGCAATTTGGCGCGAATCAGCCAGTCATCCAAATACGGGTGTACTTGGAGTCCATCCTCTCTCAACTCTGCCACAACTACCACCGTTACCTTGGAACAGGTTCTGGGAGCGGTGACCAGATCAAGGGCAGCGCCTGAAACAGACAGTGGTGTCCCATAACAGCGAACCGCAGGAAGCATTGATATTCTAGTCGGATGGGAATGTGGAGATACATCTCTGGATCTGTCAGAGGCATAAGAAATTCCCCCGACTACATGGCCATTATCACAGAGCGTAATGTCTTCATGCGAAAATGTTTCACTCACAGTTGATGATTGATGCTTTTGAGGTCCAGGATGAGATGAAGAGAGCCCTCTTTCTTTGGCACAACGAAATAATGAAAAATTGCCCTGTATTTTCTTGAGATGTGGGCCCTGGGACCAGAGCCCTCATACTGAGGAGCCATGCCAATGCAGTTTCCACTGCCTGGTTTTTTTTGGTTTTTTTTGTGGTGAGTGGTGGGGACACCATGAACACACCCCAAGGAACACAAACTCCAGCGCATATTCCTCTCATATCACGGCTAGGACCCACTGATCTGATGTGATTTCGACCCACCTCTGATAGAAGGACACCTCTCTCTCTCATCTCCTGTTCCCGGGGCTGGGTCGGCAAACCTTCTTTGGGAGGCTCAGGAGGTTCCACTACCTGAGCCTCCACCTCTTCTGGTTTGTCTGAGACAAAAGGACTGAGACCCACCGAAGGGTCGAGTCCTCTGAAGGTCGCTCCTCTACAGAGCCGAAAACGCTTGGATCCTCCAGTACGCTCTCTCATGCGAAAGGAGCACTGCACCTCCTTCTTACCCTCCAGCAAAGGAGGAACCGGAGATTCGCCCCACTTACTGGCCAGTTTCTCCAACTCGCAACCAAACGAAAGCAAGCCATTAAGGGGCAATTTAGTGATGTTAGCCTTGGAGGCCGCATCAGCCAACCAATTTCTCAACTACAACTGATGCCTTGCCGCTACTATCGAAGCCACCCCTCTGGCTGAAGTGCAGACCAAATCACAGCCCACTTCCACCAAGAAGGCAGCAGCTGGTTCCACAACTACCCTGGAGTTTACCCCAGAGCCAACCACCTCCTGAGAGAGAAGCAAATAAGGGAGAGCCACCAGGGAACAACAAGAAGCGATCTGCAAGGTAATTGCCACTGCTTCAAATGCTCACTTAAGGATAAGTCTCAATCTTTTTAGCATGAGCATCCTACAAGGCTCTCCTTCCACAGGAATAGTGATCCCCTGGGAGACTGCACACACACAAGTACATTTCCACCTTGGGAAAAACATAAGCACTCTCTTCCCACTGGCTCCAGAAGTGCAGACCTTCCAAAACCTGACCCCTTTTGAAAATAGCCTCTGGGGCACCCCATTCAAGATCAATTAATTCTTGAATTGCCTCCATCATGGGGAAAAACAAAAAAAAGAGGCTTTATGCAAGGAAACCAAAATGGGATTTCTCTTTGGCTCAGCCACTGAATCTGCCCCAGGACCTCCAAGCAATTTTCAAGGTCTGGGAAATCAGAACCAGCAGTTCATCACTACGAAACAATTGCAACATAGTTCCATACAGTTCTAAGAGAGGTAGGATTGGCATCATCCATGATGTCCAGATCTCCATCCAGAGGACCCGCTGCCGCTCCAGGAGTACTCAGACACCCAACAAAAATCCAGGCAAGGTTTTCCCCGCGTCTCTGCTCTAGGAGCATTGGACAGGGCCAAAGACTGCACCTGAAGAAAGGACTACAAACCCTGGAAAAATTTGACCCATGAAAAGTAGTAGCATCCAGACTGGGAGAGATCTGAGGTGTACTCACTGAGCTACCTTCCCCTGCTGAGGAACCAGTTAGGAGAGTTCCAAAATCAGGTGCTCCACCTGAATAGTCTTTACCCAGACCCACATCCTGCTGGGAAGAACCAGGCTTAGGGAAATCAGAGGAAGACAATTCACCCTGAGCCTCCAAACAGTGCTGGCACAATTCAGCGGGCACTCCTAGCTGAGATGCCCATATATAACAAGCAGTGCAAAGAGAAAGATACAGGCTGCTTAGGCGCAGATGCCATGATGTCCAACAGTGAGTTAAGTGGTGGCTGGAAGTGTGCTTCCGGCTTTTTTTTTTTTTTGAGATAGGCGCTCAACTAGGCACCTAGAAATTATGTGTCCAACACTTAGACCAGGGGTGGGCAAGTCCGGTCCTCGAGGGCTGCAAACCAGTCGGGTTTTCAGGATACCCCTAATGAATGTGCATGAAATAGATTTGCATACAACTGAGGCAGTGTGTATGCAGGTCTCTCTCATGCATATTCATTAAGGATATCCTGAAAACCCGACTGGTTTGCAGCCCTCGAGGACCGGACTTGCCCACCCCTGACTTAGACGCACACACCTAGGCGCTTACCTAGGCGGCCAAAAATTAAGCGCACAGTAACACTTGTGCGCATAATTAAATGCGCGGCTATTACGCATTGTTTAACATGGCTGCACAGATTAAAAGGCTCCAACTGTGCACCTAAAGACTAGGCGCACAACCTGGATGCACAGCGAGATGCACACGCCGGACTGACAATCCTGTAGAGGGCAGCCTTAGAAACCACGCAAAAAACCGTTGCAGCCTACCACACTGCGCACAGCGAAAAGCCTAAGAGTGGGGCCTAGCCTAAGGAGGCTGCTCAACCCACTAGGCTGCCCACTTCCCTCGACCCTCCCATGGAGCAGAACAAACGGACTGGCGCACTTAGCACAGAGACAGAGGAAGGAGGAAACCCTGTACAACAAAAAACTTCCTATTAAGTCTCTGTATCTATTTTTTTTTTTTTTAAACTTACCGGAGCTCAGCCATCTCTGTGCTCAGCCAGGTATGGTCTCTAGCTGTGGGGGGAGAGAGTATGTGCCATTACCGCTGCACTCTGCTTCCTGCACCCAATGCTTTCCAGCTGCTCAAACATCTAAGTCCACGCCGGCAAAACCAGCTACCGGACCAAGGCACACATCTGAGGGACCACAGAAATCACCTCAGGAATTCTCAGCTGGGGGAGGGACCATTTGATATCACCTCAGGAGAGTAGGGCAAATTTTATCCTTAATTCTCCTTTATTTTAAAATGAAGCAATCCCCAGTGGGGAGATGCACATCCACCATCTGCTGGAGGCAGAGAATACTGACAGGCTGATGTAATTGCAGGGATGTACATACTGTGACCTCAGTTTACTCTGTTTCCATCTACTGGTAGGAATGCATAATTCACTTGTTCAGGATCCATCTGACTGGACGTTAAGAAACTCAGATTTATTAAGTGAATTTTTTTTTTTTTTTTACTATGTGCATAAAATATATGAGCACAATTGTATAAAATAGGTAGGAAAAGTATACATTTTCTTGCATTACAAATATATGCATGCACTTTCAAGGCAGAAATATGTGATAGTTTATAAACGGTGTGGGTCCACTTATGTGCATATTTGGCAACTTATGCGCACTACTGAAATTTGAGCTCTCCGAGTGTATGAAATACTTTTCACCAATATAAAGAAAACCAAAACCACGTAACTTATGTATTGAATCTGATATGTGCCGACTTTTATTGAAAAAAATGAAAGGCTTAAAAAGGGCTAAAGAATGAATGGAAGAGAAACTTCTAAGCAGAAAATAATCCTGTATTTATTTATTTATTTTATTTAACATTTTTTCTATACCGTCGTTTAGTAATATACCATCACAACGGTTTACATTTCGGCACGAAATAGGTTGGTTAGGTTTCTAGGTTATCCATGGTGTGCCAATATTTTACGGTTACATAGTTCAGTAATATACTCTAAATGAGAGATGGGTTGGGGTTACATTTATATGATTTTGGGATAATCATATATGTGTATACTGTTTCAATTCAATATTTAATAATGGGTAACAATAAAATTGTCAAATTTTCGTTTGTTGGTGACTTTTCAGCTGTATGTATTGTTAGTCAACGCTCTCATTGTGAAATGCTTTTTTGAAAAGCCAAGTTTTTAGGCCTTTTTTGAAAAGTTTTAATTCTTTCATTAATCTCAGTTCAAGTGGTAATGTATTCCACAATAATGGTCCTGCCAAAGATAGAGCTCTCTCTCTCACTTGGGTCAACTTTGCTGTTCTGACTGAGGGTATGGTTAGCAGTGCTTTATTGGCCGACCTGAGATTTCTTTGTGGGACATGTAATCGTAAAGCAGTGTTTAGCCAGTCGGCGTTTTCGTCATTAATTAATTTATGAATTGTGCAAAGTGTTTTGAATTGTACTCTCTGTTCTATTGGGAGCCAGTGTAAATCCGCAAGTGTTTGGGTAATATGATCTCTTCTGCCTTTTCCAGTAAGTATTCTGGCAGCTGAGTTCTGGAGTATTTGCAGTGGCCTGATTGTGGTGTATGGTAAACCTAGGAAGAGTGTGTTGCAGTAGTCCGTGCTGGCAAATATTAGTGCTTGTAGTACTGTTCGAAAGTGCTCTTGAGTTAACAAGGGTTTTAGTCTTCTAAGGACCATTAGTTTGGCATAGCCTTCTCTTACTTTTATTGATATGTGTTGTTTAAGGCTGATTTCGATGTCCACAATAACTCCTAGGTTTCTAACCTTATCGTTTTAACTCCACTAGTTTATCATTTTTAAGTTTGATGGGATTTTGAATTCTTACAATGTTTTTTCGTTCAAGGTGTATAAATTCCGTTTTTTCTATGTTAATTACTAGTTCCATTTGAGTTAATAGTTGTTTTATTATGTCTAGATACATCATTGCAAAGTTCAGTGTTTTCTCAATTGACTCTTCCACTGGTAGAATTAGTTGGATGTCGTCAGCATATATGTAGTGTATGATACCTAGCCCTGCTAGTAGGTGGAAGAGGGGGAGCATGTAAATGTTAAATAGAGTCTTGAGAGTGCTGAGCCCAGGGGGACTCCTGTTTTTAGGCCAATCTTGTCTGATATTGTGTTTTTTATCTTTACCTGATAAGATCTATTTGTAAGATATGAAGTGAACCAGTCAATTGTTTTTTTTTGTAATCCAATTTCTTCCAGTATTTTTAATAGTATGTTATGGTTCACTGTGTCAAATGCTGCGGACAGATCTAGTAGTATCAAAATGTAGTGTTTGCCGCTATCAAATCCGCGTAGTACGCATTCTGTTAGTGAGATTAGTAATGTTTCGGTGCTATAGTGTTTTCTGAAACCATGTTGTGATGTGTAGAGTATGTTATTGTTGTCTAGATGTTCTGCTAATTGCTTTTGTACTGCTTTTTCTATTAATTTTGCGAGCATAGGCAGGTTTGAAACCGGTCTATAGTTACTTAAGACGTTAGGGTCATTATTTCTTTTTTTCAGAATTGGTTTGATTATTGCATTCTTCAGTGGGTCTGGCATTACTCCTTCATTGAGTGATAGATTAATTATTTTTGCTAATGTGTAGGAGGTTATGTCAGCTAGTTTTTTTTATGTCTGCGGTTGGAATGGTGTCAATTATATGTGGAGCAGGGTTTAATTTTTATATCAAGGATTCTACTTCGGTTTGTGATACCTCGTCAAATGTGGAGAACTGTGTCACATCTCTTTTTTTGCATTTTGATTTCTTGTTTATTTAGGATCGGAATTTTAGTCTTAAGGTTTGTGATTTTGTCTGAGAAATAGTGAGCTAATTCATTGCATTTGCTTTCTTGTGGTGTTTGGGGCATTTCTGCTTTATCATTGGTCAGATTTTTTACTATGTTGAATAGTGTTCTTGGGTACTGCTCATGATGTCTGAAGACACCCCCCAACTATAAAGTCACTGCATGGAACACCTCATCCACACCAACATCAGCGCCGTAAAAAAAAAAAAAAAAAAAAAATGGCCAGGTCAATGAGTCAAGCATAGCCTTCTGCCAGGCAGGTCCGGCTCTGGTCACCGCCGTGCCTTCATGCCATCACTTTGCTGCGAATGGCTGATGAGCCCTGCCACCACTGCTGCAGAGAAGCCCTCCCCCCCAGCTCTGCTCCGTTACTTTAGGCTGGCCCACTTCCATTTGACCCAGCAAACTTCCCTAATGTACTTCTGCTCAATCGGAGGCAGGCTGCCGGCTCCTGCCGCATGGCGGTCATCGGGTCAGAAAGTAAATCAAAACACCAATTCCATAGATGACTGCTGCGGGCTTTGCTGGGCTGACAGCGGATAACGCCCCCCTCCCTCCCCCGATTATTTCGGCGGCACTCTTCACGAGAATGCTCCGTGAACAATGGCCACACTGTGATGCACCCTGAAGGAAATCTAAACTTCTCTAAAGATTTCACCCACTTTTAACAGCTCTAAAGAGGAGCTGCTCTTCCATCTATGTGACAACCGAATATTATCTTTTATGTTCCAAAAAGCTCATCCTCTTGGCTCCTTTCTTCCTCCAGCTCAATCAGAACCAGGATTAGGATCCAGCACAGGAGGCCTTCATGCCACTATTTTAGATCCCCTCCCAACTTACCAAGTCCAGTTATTGCAGCAACAGTCCTCGGGGCTGGAACCCAAAATTCAGCTACTAGGTGTCGCAGTTGTACAACGATTAGTACTCCCCTCACTCTCGCCCACCCATCAAGGCAGCTGTAAACGCTGCCTCGGCAGCATCTCCCATCGTGGCTGGCCCAGAGAGCAGACCTGACCAGAGAATCAAACCCAGCTTTTTCTGTACATGGCAGCACAGGGCACTGCACAGAGCTGGCCTCCTCTTTGTCTCTTTTTTAGACCAAGGGCAGAAATGTGTTTTCGAGAACAAAGACCCAGAGTTGCAATAAGTCAGTATGACAAAGCACTGCAGAAGCCAGGCTCACAGAACTGCTGGGAGACTGGCTCATACGTATTGCAGCTTTCCCTCCCAAGAAGCCTGCAACGGGTACCGAGGCAGGGATTGTTAAAGAGTGGCAGCAGCCAAGAGGTCACAGAGCTGCACACCTCGGCATCAGGGCTGCTTGCAGCTTTTCCAAGTAAAATATGTGTTTTTCTTTTTGGCACATGGCAGTGACGCAGCACGGGGCAGGAATCTTATTGTGAAATAAGTGTGTCGCCATTCCTCTAGCAGCCTGAGGAGTCAAGGACACAGCCTTTCCAGCAGCTTTTCAGGTTCTGCGAGTTTGAGTCCCTGCAGCTTATTTGGTTTGTGGTTGTAGATGTTTGCCCAGAGAGGAGAGAATGTAACCGTGTGCTCCCAGGGATGCAATGTATGTGTGCCCTGGGTGCTCAAGGGGAGAAGCCAGGCCTGAGCTAGCCTTTTCATCCCCTCCCCTCCTCTTACTAGTGCGGCCGCTTCTACGGTCAGGATGGGGTTATTCATACCCCGGGACCCTTCTACCCACACACCCTCTTCTCCTCAAGGCTCAGAGGGTGCCGTGGGTGTGCTAGCATCCCTTGGGCTGGATTCTACCACATGCAAGTCAAACAGGGCTTTTTGACACCCCCCCCCCCCCTATAAAAAGGTGTTCCAGCACCCTTGCCAGGGCCATACGTATGACAATATGGGGAGAAGGGGGGCAAGCCCAGCTGTTTGATGCCCGACTCCACCCCATACCCGTGATAAAGTCACAAACCTGCATGATGATTCATAAGGCCCTACATAACATCTCTCCACTCAACTTAACCTTCCAGCTTCAACTACACTCCTCTAAAAATCCAACCAGAAGGGCATACCAGAACAGAATGATCACCCAACCTGCAAAATCTACCCTGAGGAAACGTGCTCTATCTACAGCGGGCCCGTCTCTCTGGAACTCCCTACCACCGGACCTCCGCATTGAGCCGTGCCATACTACTTTTAAAGTGAAACTCAAGACTTGGCTCTTCCGTCAAGCTTTCCCAGAGAGCTAAAAGCAAGAAGAACAACAACCATCCTTGCCTTACAGCAATAATCTAATGATTATATTACTTCAGTTATATGTTTCCAAGTTGTGTTCTAAGTTGATCTTAGTTGTTTTTCCCAATAGATTGTACTTTATTATATATTATCCGTTCATTATTTCGATATGTTCCATGTAAACCGCCTCCCCGGCGATAGTTATTTCTGTTAAATGTGAACCGGAGTGATATGTATTGTATACAGGAACTTCCGGTATATAAAAACCAAAAATAAATAAATAAATAAATAAATAAATATATCAAACCATGCCAGAACTGTGTTTTTGTTTTAGGCTGTTGCAGAGCCTATACAATCTCAAACCACTGTGTAGCTATGGCTACTCCTCACCATTTCACTTTCTTTTCTCCTCCATAAACCACAGGTCTAAGACTGAGTAAAGCTCCTGTATCTCTCAGGCTCCAAAAAAACGGTTGATGGCATTTCTGGGTAGGAAGTGGCAAGGGTCTGCTAGCCAGCTGCAGCGGGCTGAGCTGGGTTACTTGTAAGATTTGTCGCTGTTCATGCTGGCGATGAGCGCGCGGATGCTAATCAAACAGGTGACATCCTTCCACAGATGTGACTGTCATGAGTCAGCTGCTGAGGAGGAGGAGTGGGATGCGGTAAGGCAATGCCACACCCACTTTACTAGAGGTCCCTGCAGAACAGTGTGATCTGTCCCTCGCCATGATTGTTTCAGAAGCCCCTGGTTTTGTTGCCAAGAAAGAAAGAAAGAAAACCCTCCCAAATCAGAATTGCACCAGTCTGGCCATTTTTTTGGTAAGCAAGAGAAAAATGGAGAACAGACAGTGGCACAGCAAAGCATCCTACCCATCTTTAATTTTTTTTTTTTTTTTTTTTAGCCAAGCAAATTTTTCTGACAGGAGGTGTTTTTCAAAGCCAGAGTCTCCTGGGTTCTTGTAAACATCTGCAGATAATTACCGTTAACTACTGATGTTTGCCCCAGCGTCCCTCCGCTCTGCACACACCAGCTTCGCTAGAAAAACACCAAACACTTAGGATGCTGCCAGCTGCGGCAGGGGAGGGAGGGGATAGGAAGGGCGGCATTCGGTATCTATTTTCTAACCACCTGTGCAAAGGCCAAAACGAAAAAAAAAAAAAAAAAAAGATGCTCAAAACCTCTTCAGGTATTTCAGTCTAAGATGCCAAAGAATTTCTCCAATGCCAACAATATATATTTTTTAAAATAGGTTTTTGCATTCAACTATGGGGACGACTTAAAGAGATATGCAATGTTTTAACAGTTTTTATCTAGGCTTATTTTCTTTTCTCTGTGCTCATATAAAAAGGATGCATCTTACACCATGGGACATTCGATTCCCGTCATGAAGGAGTGCAAACCGGTTTTGGTTTTCCAGATAGCTGTAACCAAATGCAACCTCAACACTGATATATAACTACACAAGGTCACAGAGCAGAATCCTCTGGCAGATGAAATTTAACATAGCCAACTACAAAGTAATGCATATATGGAAGAATAATGCAAACTAAGGGTACATGATGCTGGGTTCCATATTAGGCATCAAAAGCCAGGAAAATAAATCATTATGGACAATACTTTGAAATCCTGGGCCTAGTGCATGGAGGCAGTCAAAAAAGCAATAGAATGTTAAGTACTGTAAGAAAGGAATGGAAGATAAGATAGAGGATATCATAATGCCTCTGTATTGATCCATGGTGCCACTGCACCTTGAGTATTGTGTGCAAGTCTGCCAGCCCCATCTCAAAGAAGATACAGCAGAACTAGAAAAGGTACAGAGAAGTGCAACCAAAATGATAAAAGGGATGGAACAGCTCCCCTATGAGGAAAGGCTCGAGAGGTTAGGTCTCCTCAGCCTGGAGAAGAGACAGCAGAGGGGAAACATGAAAGAGGTCTATAAAATTATGAGTGTGATGGAACGGGTAAATAATGAACCGTTATTTACACTTTCCAGTAGTACTAATAGGTAGCACTTTTAAAACAAATCTGGGAAAGTATTTCTTTTTTTTTACCCAATGCACAAACTGTGAAATTTGTTGCCAGAGGATATGATGAAAGCTGTTAATGTGCTTGGGTTTAAAAAGAGTTTAGACAAATTCCTGGAGGAAAAGTCCATAAACCATTAGCCATGCAGACTTGGGAAAGCCAATTATCATCCCTGTTTATGAATAAGATGGACTGGATCTATTCTTTGGTATGCTGCTGGGTACTTGTGACCTAGATTGGCCACCGTTGGAGACAGGATGCTCAATGAAACTTTGGTCTTACTCAATATGGCATTTCTTATGTTTCTTATGACCCTGGAAGGCAAACCAATTATGATCTATATCAAGCAAAAGGCACTGGATACAGGTGGTCTATACCTGTGCCTTGCTCAGCCACATAAGGTAGCTAATCTTCAGAAGTCCAAACCCGCCCCCACCAAATAATTAGTTAAGGAGGACTACACCCTAACCTCTGTATCAAAAGGGAAAAAGAGTTTGATGAGCAACTGTATGACCCAGGAAGGGCAACCAGCCTTCGTCTGCATCATCTACAGGCACGAGATCTAGGTGGACCCTGCTCAGCCATGCAGGGTAACCCTCTTGTTAAAATTCGAGCATGCTAAAAGGGAGACCCTGGCCTCAGAGTAATGAAAAAAGGGGAGAGTTGCGAGAGATGTTCCCTATGTGGCAGATGTAGTTTCTGCAAGTTAACTACAGACGCCGGTACGAAGCGCGTGTCATACACCCCTTCTTAAAAGGAAGCATTAGTTTGTGCAGGCAGGAGTGTTTGCTGAAGTAATATCTAAAGAGGCTTTTGAGAAGCCACACAGTGAACAGAAAATTAAATGTGACTTGTTAAGAGAGCAGTGTATGCTGTAAACATTGTAACAGATTAGAAGAGAGAAAAAAAAAAAAAGGACTTCCTCACAATGATAAATTTTGACTATTGTGTACGTTTTACTGGGTCTTATTGTTTATGGTGAATGTATGAAAGCTTAACTAAGAACATTTAGATTTGTATTAAAAGCCATCTGTGAACTGTTCATAGTAAAGTGAGACACTGCAAATTAAATATTTGTAAGGTATTAACAAAAAAAAAAAAAAATTGTTAAATATAACTGTTTAGAGTTTGGAATATAAATACATTTAGATGTTCCAATTTATATCCTGCCTCTCTGAAGTTTGCCCAAGGTGGGGGTACAATTTAGACGAGTCCCTGCTCTACAGAGCTTATAATCTGCACGAGTTCCTGAGGCAGTGGCAGATGGGGTGACCTGCTCAAGGTCACAACGAGCCTCAGTGGCAGGGGCTGGATTTGAACCCTGGCCTGGCTGGTTCTCAGCCTATTGCTCTAGCCCTTGGCCATTCCCCCACCTGCGGCTACTCAGGCAGTATACATTTTCATGCCAGTGAATACACTGGCATCAGAATTTCCTTGTGTTTGCTTATCAGATGTAGGTTTCAGTATACAGTTAAGTAACAGGAATTTTTTCCTTACTTTGCAGATATATAGGAAACAGGTCTGAGTGAATGGTATGGGAGTCGACCAGAAGTGATTGCTGTGTGCTCCACCTTTGCTTTATACTCTAAAAATGTGTGTATGCCTGCACTAAAATTGTGATCTAACCAAATAAAATTATTCCAGTTTGTATAGCAGGTTCTGTTTCTCAGAGCTCCGGTTGCTGTGTGTATTCCTATAGCTATGAGACAATAGTTTCCCATTTCATGTGAAAACTGTTTTGAAATATTTATTTAAAACTGCACTATGAAATATTTAGCTATAGATATTTTATAGTAGCCTTAAATAGGCCACTTTTGGCACTAATGGAAAATGCAACTCTTATGTACAATCTGTTTGTGTGACTATGTATTTGCAAGCTTCAATGTGTGCTCCTGGGTCTATTTGTCAATGTTATCTCATAGTTTACAAGGAATAGCAGGGAGAGCTGTCATCTCATTTTGGGCCTGATTTACTAAGGCTATTCTCCCATTCTGTGTCTGTGGGAAAAAAGCTTTGTAAATGAGACCCTTTGTTTGCAAGACAACAGAGCCTGAGGCACAGTTTAAGCTACTGGATAGCCTTAAAAAGAAAAAAAAGGCAACAGTCAAGATTCCTATGGACAGCCACAGATGCAAGAAAATTTACTGGTGAAATTACCATAGTTAACATCATCTTAGCTAATTACAGACCATGTGGACTAAATCAGAGTCTTTGCTGAATTGTGTGTTCTATTTGATTGTATCAATTAACAGTATGTAAAATACTTAAAAAAAAATCAGGAGGACAGAGCCTAATATTTTCAGTTCTAATAATGGAATTACAATTATACTTCCAGGAACTCAGCAAAGAATTGTGGCTGCCATGTTAGTCCACTTGGATGTGTGGAATTAAGGGTTAAACAGGTTGCAGATGATACCTTTTTATTGGACCAACTTACTACAACTGTGACTAGCTTTCAAGAGTTATCCATTCCAACAGGTCAGTGAGGGAACAGTGGAGTTACAACAGGCATTTAAGGTTAACACTTCTCAAAGTTAGACCACACCATTAATGATCTTATACTCAGGGCACTTAAAGTGAACTTGCATAAGAAGGTAAACATTTGAAATTAAGATGAACAAACACTTGGAAGTAAACACAAAATGACTCAATAAAGACATTGGCTGTTCTCGCCCATTGTCAGATACAGGCTCTTTCAAGGACAAAGTTGTACTGTCCTCCTCACCTCCGTCTCTCTCTTCTCCTCCCCTTCCAAGCTCTAATGGTATATGTAGGCAGCTCAAGAACTAGATGACTCTGTACTATTTAAACCTATTACAATTATACAATTTCTTTACTGATTTGCTGAAGACAGGATAAATCTCGAAAACTAGTCAAATGTGCCAAGTTAGTCCAGTAAAAGAGTATCATCTATAATCTGTTTGTTTGTTTGTTGATCCTTAGTTCCGCTCTCAGGAACTGTAACTGGAAGATCAGTACTCTATAGCACGGAAAGGCAACTCTGGTCCTGGAGTACTACAAGCAGTCCAGGTTTTCAGGCTATCTGCAAGGAATATGCATGAAATATATTGGCATACAATGGAGGCAGTGCTTGCAAATGTACCTCATGCATATTCATTGTGGATATCCTGAAAACTCCAGGCCAGAAGTAGCCTACCCCTATTCTAAAGTTTGATGTAATGAATGGTTGCTTGCATGTTACAGTAACATTCATGTGGTTATAATTCTTCATTTTAGAGTGAATGCCAAATCTCAATTTGATTTCAAATGATTTTCTACTACTCCTACTCACCAGCACCACCAGTGCCTTGACCTAGTCCTTTTCTTCTAATTGCACTCTCTCTGGCTTCTCCACCTCAGGTCTTCCCTTCTCTGATCATCATCTGATAACTTTTCACTCTTAACCTACCCCCACCCCCTCCCAACCCAATCTTAACCAATTCCTAGCACCTTATTTAGGAATATCCAAGCTATGAAGCATGGTATCCTCTCCTCTACACTTCTTGATCCTGGGATAAGCAGTATGGTATCTATTGAATTTTGGAATCCTGACAGGTCCTTGTGACCTGGATTGGCCACTTTTGGAAACTGGATGCTGGGCTTGATGGACCCTTGGTCTGACCTAGCATGGCAAAACTTATGTACATTATGTACAGTCTTGTCCGACTGTTTAAGAGGCACTTTGTTCTTATAACACTATGTTCTCCTCTGCTTTAGACACTTTTCCTCTTCCCCTTCCTCATCTTGTATGGCAGGGGTGGCCAACTCCAGTCCTCAAGAGCCACAAACGGGCCTGGTTTTCAGGATATTCACAATGAATACGCATGAGATAGATTTGCAAACAATAGAGGTAGTGTATGCAAATCTATATTATGCATATTCATTATGGATACCCTGGAAACCCTGCCAAACCCCAACTTTGGGTCACCTTCATAGTTTCTTTCCTATGTTCCTGTACCTGCTCTGAAGGTGGTCTCTGGCTGAAGTCCCCTTCCTATGCTAACTTCATTCTTTTAAAATTCATGCTCATCTCCTTCTGGTTTGCTAAAACGCTTACGAAGCAACATTAGCAAGCCCCATCTGATAAACACACTTTCCTCCAATCCTAGCCATGCTCACCTCCCTCCTCAAACTGCTGCTGCCTCCTATGCCTCTTCACTCTCTACCCAGACAACGGTCGTCTTCTTCCATGAAAAGACTAACAAGTTTAATCATGAATCCTCTTCTAGGCTGCCGCTTCCACCTCTAACTTCACTCACCTCCCCTTCCTTTGTCTCCCCCCCCCCCCCCCCCCGTCACACTTACTTTCTTCTTTGAAATCTCAGAGGAAGAAGCTGCCCATTTTCTCTTCTCCCCCAAACTCACAACTTCTTTCTCTGACCCCATTCCCATCCAGCTCCTCCGTTCTATCTTCCCTACAGTCATCCCTTCCGGTCACATATTCAAATCCACTCCCTCCCTCCTTCAAACAAGCTGTGATCACACTGCTCTACAAAAAAACCCTTCACTGGACCCTACCTGCCCTACTAACTATTGCCCCATCTCCCTCCTCCCTTTTGTACCCAAACCGCCTGAACATGCCATTAATCTTCAATGTCTCAAGAAGTTCTGGATCCGCTGCAGTCTGGCTTTCACCACCTGCATTCCACTGAAAACTGCGCTTGCCACAAGTTTCCAGTGACCTCTTTGTGGCCAAGGACCTTCACCCTCTTTGACCCATCTGCTGCTCTTGAAACTGTTTATCACAGTCTACTCCTTAACACACTGTACTCCACTGGTTTTTTGGGACTCTGTGCTGTCCTAGTTTTCTTCTTACCTTTCCCATCATATTTTTGCTATATCCTCTGGTGGTGGGCTCTGCCCTGGACTCTCTTTTCTATCTACACTTCTTCCCTCGGTGCTCTGATCTTATCCAACAGCTTTCAGTACCAGTTTTATGCTGACTTCCCCCCAGATCTACCTCTCTACAGCAGAGATTTCACAACATATCCAGTCGCAAATTTCAGCCTGCTCATTTGACATCTCTGCTTGGATGTCTCACCACCACCTTGAACTTAACATAACCAAGAAAGAACTTCTTGTCCCCCCCCCCCCCCCCAACCTGCTTCCCCTGTCTCTGAAGATGGCACTCGTCTTTACAACAGCCCATGACTTTGGTGTCATCTTTGATGCCTCTTTCTCTCCTTCTCTTTGCAGAATGAATTCAAAACACTTCTAAAGTGTTGCCTCTTCCGCTGTAACATCGCTAAAAATCCGTCCTTTCCCGTCTGAGCATACTGCCAAATTGCTCATCCATTCTTATCACCTCCCACTTAGACTACCGCAACTTGTTCTTTGCAGGCCTCCCAGTGAACTGTCTTTTTCCACAACAATCTATTCAAAATTCAGCTTCAAAACCGATCTTCAATGTCGCTATTACCATGTATTTCCTCTTCTCAAGTTGCTGCATTGGCTCCCTCTCTGCTTCCCCATGCTATTCAAGATTCTCTTATTCTCCTATAAAGGCATTCATGCTGCAGCTCCTCATTACCTCTCCTCTCTCCCTGTACCCTTTCCCCATGAATCCCATGTATCCAGCAAGTCACCATTATGCACATCCTTCTCCCCCACCTTGCTTTGCCTTATGACTGGAATAAACTTACTGAGTGCATGGGTCAAGCTCCCTTTCTGGCCCTATTCAAATCCAGTTTAAAAACTCCCCCTTCTGAAGCTGCTTTAAATCCTAAGGCTTCTCTACAATAAATACACTTCTGGTAGACTCTTGTTTATCATGCATGTTTGTCTCGACTAGATTGTAAGCTCCATGGAACAGGGACTCTCTCTCATGTGTAACTATACAGCGCAGTGTACACCTAGTAGCTCTTTAGAAATAATAAATAGCAGCAGTAATAGTTTGGTCATTTCTTAGCATATGCTGTTTCATAAATGAGGTGTGTAATGTAGAGCAATGCAGCCAGTACAGGAGAGCAATGCCTGAAAAAGAAATCCCCCCCCAGCCCAGCACATCAAAAGATCTTATTTAAGAAGCAATGCTAATTGATTGGCATATTGTGTGTTTCATAAATTGCAAATCCCTGAATCTATGAACCCATCTGAGGCCCTTCTCTCTTTCCTCCTTGCAAGTTTCCAATCTTTCAAAGGTATGCAAAGTACCGGGATTTTCTTCTATTCTGCAAAGGCAGGGGTGAGACATTATAGCCTACTCTGTTCAGGGAGAGAAAAACCTTGCTTCTTAGTAATAAGAGAGGCCCCAATTTCTGCACTTCATGGGACTCAGATATTTTAGGGGTACTTCTGGCTGCACCTCTCTTTACAGTTTTGATTGTTACCATTAATAATGTCTGTACTGAGGAAACCAATGAATAACTGGAAGCATCAAAATAAAAGCTCTGACTTGGGTTTATAATCTACATGTTTAGATAAAATGAAGGAAATATCAGTCATTGCCATAATTAAAATACATTTAAATTAATACTTCTGGTTGGTATAGAACTACAAATTTCACTGAGATTTGCTTTAATGTAGCAACTTTATATAATGCAACTGACATTTTCCCTTATGCTGTTTTATGACCGTAACAGTTAAGGCCTAAGCACTTGACGAGGTGACTTGCTGTACAGTATACTCTGAAGAAGCTAAGATCCTTCTTAGGCGATGTGATAACTATAGATAAGGAGGCACATTGGGTTGTTACTGAAATTCATTCCTTTCTGAAGCAAACTGCAGTATTTTGATTTGATTAAGACTTGCCATACTAGGTCAGTCCAAAGGTCCATCAATGCCCATCATCCTGTGTCCAACAGTGGCCAATCCAAATCCCAAGTACCTGACAGGATCCCAAGGGGTAGAGAGATTCCAAGCTATTCATCCCAGGGATAAGCAGTGGATTTCTGCAATTCCACCTTAATAATAGTTTATAGACTTTTCCTCCAGGAACTTGTCCAGGAACTTGTCCAAACCTTTTTTAAATGCAGCTACGCTAGCAGCATTCGCCACATCCTCTGGCAACAAATTCCAGAGTTTAATTATGCATTAAGAAAAAAAATTGTTCTCTTATTAGTTTTAAATGAATCAGCTAGTAAACTTCATTATGTGTCCCTTGGTCTTTACTTTTTTTTTTTTTTTGTAATTTAATCTTTACTGAGCAGAATAAGCAAGCCAAACATATCCGTAAATTCATGTACTTCGATAAACTGAAGAGTACAATAAAAACCAATCCAAATAAAGTACATTCTGAATACTGTATTCCATGTTTTGTTTTTTTAAACTCCCTCTAATCCTAGATCTTCCTCCTTCCCACCCCCCCTTTTAAAGTTCCCCACTATTATTCCATCTAATGTATGATTCCCATATCTTTCCAAAACGATCCAATTTGTCTTTTTTTTTTTTTTATTGCTGTAAGCTTATCCATATAATACACCCTATCAATCCTAGAGCATCCATTACCCAGTGTGGTTATAGATTCCTTACGCCACCACAAAGCTGGCTCACACCTGGTCACAACAAACGTCATGTATATTCGTTCCCTTCCTCTGCCGTGATATTGGGCAAACTTATCTTCGGGGGATTTACCCACTTTTCCCCCAGACAGAGCACTGAACGGACCAAGAACTTCATCCCACAAGGCACTGACCTTTGGGCATTCCCACCATAAAGGAAAAAAAAAAAAAGTTTCCACCGCACCACAACTTTTCCCAATGCCCATCCCTCACTGCTGGATTTATTTTACAGAGTCCGGCAGGAGACATACACCACCTACAAAGCGCTTTATAATCACTCTCTTTCATAGCTGAAGAAACTGAGCTTTTACCGAACCCACTCAACTTCGTCCAAGCTCTCATTCAAATCATTCTCCCAAGCTGTCTAATGGGAGAACTTCTTGTTTTATCTCAGTATTCAATGCATATATCCTAGAGATTGGTTTTTGCAATTTATCAACCTGGTCACAAAAGTTTCCAAATCAAGCTTTACCCTTTTTGAGTTCTTTTTCCTAGTAAAGAAATCTATTCTTTTCCACTAAACCATATTTCCCCTGCAGCCTTTCAAAGGAAACCAATCCCTGACCATCCCATATCTGCTCTGACTTAGTAATACCCTTGTCTCGCCAACTCGTGATCACAGACATTTCATTATCTGGTAGGAACTCCCTATTGTACAAAAAGGATGTGCAATGGTAAAAAGATCTCTCCCCCCCCCCCACCAAATGTGATTTGCATCTATGCCATATGTCCAACATCAATTTAGAAAAAGCTGACAAACCTACTATGGGGCTGCCCCCATCCAAACTCACTTCCAAGGAAGGTCCACCTGCGCCAGCCTGAGCTATGCCAGCCCAAGGCTTGAACTCTTTCTTGTACCAGTCTTTATATTTTTTGAAAGAGTAAACAACTGATTAACGTTTACTTGTTCCATTACGCTCATTTTATAAACCTCTATCGTATCTCCCCTCAGCCGTCTCTTCTCCAAGCTGAAGAGTCCTAACCTCTTTAGCCTTTCCTCAGAGGAATTGTTCCATCCCCTTTATCATTTTGGTTTCCCTTCTCCGTTCCTTTTCTAATTCTGCTATATCTTTTTTTGAGATGTGGAGATCAGAACTGCACACAAATACTAAAGGATAAGGATGCACCATGCATGGAGCGATATATTCCTTTCCTAATAATCTCTAGCATTCTGTTTGCTTTCTTGGCTGCTGCTGTTCACCGAGCAGAAGATGTCAATGTATTAGCAATGATGACGCCTAGATCCTTTTCCTGAGTGTTGACTCCTAATGTGGAACCTTTCATGGTGCAGCTATGATTTGGATTACTCTTCCCTAAGTGCATCACTTTACACTCACCCACATTAAATTTCATTTGCCATGTACATGCCCCAGTCTCCCAGCTCTGCAATGCCCTCTTGCAATTTCTCACAATCCTCTTGTGATTGAACAGATTTGAATAATTTTGTGTCATCAACAAATTTGATCACCTCACTCACTGGTCCCATTTCCAGGTCGTTTATAAACTTATTAAAAAGCAGGGGTCCCATAACAGATCCCTGGGGTACTCCACTATTCACCTTTCTCCACTGTGAAGAAAGTTTACCATTTAGCCCTGCTCTCTGTTTTCTGTCTTTTAACCAGTTTGCAATCCACAATAGGACACTGCCTCCTATCCCATGCTTTTTTAATTTCCTAAGAAATCTCTTATGAGGGACTTTGTCAAATGCTTTCTGGAAATCCAAATGGTGCCAGCCAGACACTGATGGACACTGCCCCTACCACAAGGACTTTCAGTAGGTAGTAGGGGGGGGGGGGGGGATTGCAGAGGCAATGAAAGGAGCACGAATGTACAGAAGGGGTTTGTTACACAAAGAGGTCAGGGCTAGGCCAGCACCTTTACACTTTTTTTTTTTAATAGGTCCACTGCTTCTGGGTTTGGTGGGAGGAGGAGCCTCAATAGAGCCACCAGGAGTTTTTACACATCAAAGGTGGGGATGGGGAGTCTGCAGACCATGCAGGCTTTTTAAAATGTCGGTGGTGGGCCACCATCACACAGGCCATTTTGTTGTAGTATTTTACAACTGGGGGGGGGGAAGCTCACAGGATTTACTATGCTATTTACTTAAGTCATGAGACCCCCCTAAATTTGTAACTGATGCAATGGAATGTGAAGCAACTTATCCAAGGTCACAAGGCAGGTCAGGGGGACTTTGAACCCCGGCTCCTCCTATTCTCAAGCCACTGCTCTAATCACCAGGCCACAATTAGAAAGTCACTGAAAAGCTGCTCCAATGTACCATGTCCATGTCCGTCTGCCCCTTCCCCCTTTGTTTTAAAATTTGGAAGACACTGATGGGACTTTCGGTGCTTCCTTAACTTCTGCTGGCCGATACGAACCCCCTCCATGTCCGGACTGCTTGCCCTGGGGAGGCTGGTGTGCCGCATCATTTCCGTCAACGTAGGTGTGGCTTTGTGTTTGGAAAAAACTGGGAAACGCTGGCCTGAGGAATATACACTGCAGTGGGTTTTAGAATAACGCTACTGGAATCTGGTAATGATTCTGCTCTGTGATCTTATATAGTTCTATCAGTGTTGTGGTAGGGAGATGCCTGAAAACTTCTCCACTGCCAAGCAGAATTTTTTTTTTTTAAACTGGGCTTTTGTATTCAGCTATAGGGATGAATTAAAGAGGTAAGCAATGCCAAACAAACCCTAAGTAAAAACTGTTCAGTTTTTTCCCTGTGCTCAAAGGGTGCATCGTACAACATCATTCGATTCAGGACCCAGAGGACCACAAACAGGCTTGGTTTCCTGATAGTCACAATGCATACTCATCAGGTGTAACTGAATACACTTTGTCCAAGATTAATCTGCACGTTTTAATTAATCTGAAAATCAGCCCTACCTGCAGCCATGCTTTACAAAAATACAGGAAGGTGTTTCTAGTCCATGTCCCCCTAAATTTGCCAACAAAACTAAACCTAAGCAGTAATGGATTGTTAACACTTTTGGTAAACTCCAGCCTGGCTCGCTGTTGATTATCTTCTCTGTCACACAATCAGCTTTTCTAAGATCAATTTTTATTATTTAAAAACAATAAGATGATATATGGATCAGTGGCATAAGTTCAAATTAAGCGCCCCCCCCCCCTTCAAACAGATTGAATGGGAGCACTTCAGAAAATCTGGGAGGTAGTAATTAATTCCTTGGCCCCCTCCTATAGTGCAGGAGCTGCCTGGACAGAATTTACACCACTGACACAGGGCTAAAAATCAATCCTTAAATACGGCAGTGCGCGTGCGTAAAGATGTGCGTCAAGTACAAGGAAGGCACGGCGGAAACGAAGACATGGCCAAAGTCGTTTTCATGCCTTCCCTAACGGAGAAAATATTCAGCAACTCAAGGTCAGTCCACCACATTCCCCCTCCGCAAAAAGCTTTCATGGCCTCACAGATCAAATTCGTCACATTGAACCGAAGGCGGCAGGTCACAGAAGCGCCAGCATTATTAGTGCAGGGCCTGCCACACAAGCTTGTAAGGCTCAGCTTTTCCACTCCACAATCAACCGGGACTAGAAATGATCTGGAGGCAGCCTCCGCCCAGGAGAAGGGGGGGGGGGGGGGGGAAAGACACAAAAAAAAAAGTCCCGGGCACCGTGCAATCGTGACACTAGTGGCCGGGATTTAGGATCCTTCAACTGCAGGCTCCTCAGCCAAGCGCAGTCGCTGTGGTGACCGGAGCAAAGTAACTGGGAGGAGAGAACTACCGTAAATTCATTCTGTCAAGACCTCCCTCTCAGATTTGTTAAAATGTGTTCACCTTCCCTGAAGTACGTGTGTACCCTAGAGAGGAAAGGCTGGGATAGGGGAGGTAGGATAGAGACATTTAAATATCTCAAAAATCTCCATGCACGGGAGGGGGAGCCTCTTTCAACAGATAAGGGGGGGGGGGGGGTCACGTGATGAGGTTTGAAAGGAGGTAGACTGAGGAGTAATCTTAGGAAATATCTCTTTACAGAGAGGGTGGTGGATACATGGAACAGCCTCCCTGTGGAGGTGGTGGCGGCGGGGACAGGACAGTATCTAAAAATTGAAGATATTGCTGCCACTCCGTGTGACCTTAAGGCAAGTCACCTCACCCTTCATGTCCCTCAGGTACAAACAGACCGCTAGTCCACTGGGGCCCGGGAAATACCTACACTACCTGAATGTAATCCGCTTTGCATTGCCTGAAAAGCGGAATATAAATCAAATAAAATAAATAAGCTGGCATGAGCTAAACACGGGGGATCTTTGAGGGAGTGGTAGGGATTTTAAGGCTGAATAGTTGGTATGGATGCACAAACTAGATAGGCCATGTGGTTTTTTTTCTGCCATCATGTTTCAATGGCAAGTTTAGTAATGACATAAAACTGTTGTAAGGGAGGCCTCATTTGTGCCTACCTGGTCTTGAGGGGAGGAGTCAAGATGGCAACATAACCAGATGACAGTTTGTGTATTTTCTTTTCTTTCATATTAATTATTATTTATCTCTTGCAATGCTGTATTAGAGAAAAAGGAAGCTCCACATTTACCCCATGGACTCAACTTCCCCTACCTCCAGGTCAATACATCTCTCAACAGGTTTGCCAGCCAGACATCCGGGTCTTTTGCAGGGAATCTTGCCCTTGTTGCTGCCTTGGTTGAGGGAGAACCTGATCAGCTTGAGGAAGAGACAATCGCCGAGTCCCCTGGATTGTGCGCCGCCAACGTGGCCTTGGTCGGCTGAGGTTCCGACTTGGCGGGCAGCGCCGGGTGATGACATTGTGCTGCCAGCATTGTGGGAGAGAGGTGGCGAGGAATGGGAGCTGCTTGGAGCAATACAGCAATGGAGGAAGGAGGAGAAGTCTTGCTGGCCGGTCAGGAATAGCTTGAAGATGTTAGCGAGGGGGCTGGTGGAGGTGCTTCCAAGTCCTGAGGGGAACCAGGCTAAATTTCCCCTGGTTTCATCCTTCAGGATGACTAGCACACGCCTTCCCTCCTTTGAGCAAACCATCAGTGGCAAATTTTGGATAACATTTGTTCTGAAGTGCTAGTAAGATTGGGTACTGCTCTATCTAGTACAGCCTTGGACCGTAGCTCCGTTGAAAAGAACAGAGAATGTGCTCGCACAGAACCACACGGTAGAATCCCAGGAAGTCCATGGGAAGATTGGAGCAACAGAAGAGATTAAAAAGCATTAAAAATGTACAGGCTGCTTTAGCTCAGGATTAAATGATGGTCCACAAGAAGATGGAGCAAATGGAAAATTCTGCTAAGACACCCGAACTTGAGACTCCTGAACTTTGCTAGAATTACTGCTGTGAATCGCAGAGACTTATTTAAAAAAAAAAAAAAAAAAAAAAATCTCATGGAAACCTTGGGGATATCTGCCAAAGCCTGCCCCATCTGTTAACAAGGTCTTCCTTTAGCCAGGAAACAAAGGTGATGGGATTCAGGAGGAAGAAGACATGGAAGCACAATTTCCTCTGAAAGTTGGGATTTTTCTGCTTTTTTTTTTGAGAACTCATTGCATGAGGAAGTGGAAAGCGCGACTTTTATTAGTTTCATTTGTTTTTGAGCAGGATCTCAATATGGTCAAGCACTTGTGGTTTTGGCTAGCTGCATGTGTTCATAGAGAAAAACTCTATCCTGATATCGCTAAAGCGATGTAAGACAGAAGGAAAAGGTTTCTGTGCGCCAAGAATCTTTGTGAGCTTGGAGGTGAATTTTTTCTTCAGTATTCTTGCAAATGTGTTATAAGAACCTAAGATTGTCCATGCTGGGTCAGACCAAAGGTCCATCAAGTCCAGTTTCCAACAGTGGCTAATCTAGGTCACAACTACCTGGCAAGATCCCAAAAGGATGACAAATTCCATGCTGTTTATCCCAGGGATAAGCCACGGATTTCCTCAAGTCCCATCTTAATAATGGTTTATGGACTGTTCTTTCAGGACACATCTAGTTCCTGTTTTCTTTTTTCCATTTATTCCTTAATTATCTGCCAATAACTCCACCCCAACCCAAAGTGATTCCTTAGTCTATTTAAGATTTTCCTTTGATTACATGCTTGGTTTTTTTTTTAACATTTTGGGAATCAGTATTACCTTTACAAGGTTGACTTGTCTATACTCTAAACTTTATTTAAGGAAAAAAAAAAACAAAAACCAAGGCTGCCTTTCAGGCTTCTGCTCAGAGATTGTGGAAATCTCATTTAACATTCATTGTGAATCAAGGCAGTAGTAGGCAACAGGAGCGCTGTAGTCCTGAAGTGTCACAGACAGATCTGGTTTTAAGGGTATCCACAATAAACACGCATGAGGTATGTTTGCACGCACTGCCTCCACTGTATGGAAATATATCTCATGCATATTCATCGGAGATGTCCTGAAACCCTGACCTGCCTGTGGCACTCCAGGACTGGAGTCGCCTATCCCCTGGCCTAGAGATATGAATGAGTACATCAAATCTAAACAAAATAGGGGGAAAATCCTTGGGTAGATGCGAACAAAGGCACTTGATTCCAGGCTCAGCCCTGCTTCTGTACTTGCTAGAAAAAAAAAGAAAGAGGGAGGGAGGATAATTATGAAAAAACATTCAAATATCTGTCAGACATCAGTACAGTTGCAAAGTCGGGAAAAAAAGTAGCACTCCCTACTGGTCGCAGAATGTTGCTGCGGTGGCGAAGCTACTTGTGAGGGGTGTTAAAATAAAGAAAATTCCCAGTGTGGCTGTGAGCGAAGGCCCAGGACGGAATCCTGATCGAGTGCAAAGCCCATAGAAACAGGAGGCAGCTGCCGGGCCGAAAAAAACCCAAAACACACAGCAACAACAAAAAAAACCCAAAACAAAACAGAAAGGCAAAAGGTGAAGCTAAGGGGGGGAAAAAAAGAAAAAAAGAAAAGCATTTATGGAATAATCTAATAGCCTTGCTTTCACAGACTCCTTTCACCAGTCAAGTCCTTTTCAACTCACCCATTCCCTTCAATGAAGTCAACTCTCAGCTGAGGCATCCTTTAATCTCTAAATTGAATAAATCTCCCCTCCTATACCACTCACTGATCTCAGCATAACAGGTGAAGTAGAAATCCGTGCCCTGCACAGGCAGTGACAAGTGGCCTCATGGCACACAGCAGGGATCTTTACCTCTGCTGACGTGTCTGTGATCTCACTTACACTGCATCCAGTGGACGGGCTTTATCCACACAGGTCTTAAAGCAGCAAAGGACTATTCTTCAGGGAGAAGGAGGGCAAGGAAGTCTCTCGTCGCAGATGTACCCACTACCAAGCCACAAATGGGGGTGTCTGCTTCAAAGCAAGTGGAAGAGCTGCTGAGAGGGAGCAAGACATGACAAAGCTGAATACTGGTCCGCTCTCAGAATAACTAATGCCATCATAAAAGAGGGCACCAACCCCGACGCACTTTTTTTTTTTTTGTTGTCACAAAACCTCTTGCTGCATTGGCAGTAAAGTTTGTGCACAAAAAGAAATTATGCGCCCTCCTTACGGGTAAAACTGTGCGTTCTGCCTGGCACACCTTATCACATCAGCACCCCGGTTCATTGTTCCAGTTTTAGCTGAAATAGTTCCTACTATTTAAAAAAAAAAAAAAATTAAAAAAAAAATCCAGGAAAATGTATCTGCTACCCATTCTGCCTCTAATTACTGCAGCAAGCAGGAGGCCTTGCTGCTCTCAATCACATTAACACAGTTAAATATTAAGCCACTCAAGTGTTTCCAAAAGGACAAAAAAGCCTCTGCCTTGAGTTTATTTAACAGATACTCCCAGGGCACAGCATGCTGCTGTGTGCTAAACAATAAAAGTCTCCCAGAATTTACAAACAGTGGGGCCTCTGGGGGAGCGTAGGCTCCGGGGAGCAGGTTTAAGTGCAACAGGATGCAAAGTACCTCGGGATTCTGTATCCTAATGAAAGCTTCAAGAATTAAAAATAATGGCCACTCCACGGGAGCACGGAGCGGGCGTGCCACTCCTTTCTCAAGACGCCACCTCAGCTTTAAGTGCTCCTCGTCGGCAAAAATAATTCCTTCAGCACAGGCAACACGACCACACGCTCCTCCTCCGGGGTCCTTTCCCTCCCAATTCCTCCTAGCTGTCTGAGCCCCAGCAAGGCCCTCGGAAAGAACGCCTCCTCCCCAAAAAAAAAAAGTACACTGGGTGCTCATCCTTGATAACGGGGCAGCAAGATCAGCCAACCCACTGCCCTTTCAGAAGGGGAGCTCATTAGGATAATTTTGGATCAAGGCCCAGTTTAGTACCAGTCACATGTACACACCTGCACCGGCCTTTGTAGCATCTGGAGAGAGAGACTGAGCTGCACTGAACCAAAACTGTTTTCAGCTGTTCCTGGCCAGGTGGAACCCGAGCTGGGCTCCGGATGATGGAAGGCAAGCACAGCAGCCCATGCACATACAAACAGTGCCGAGGCTTTAGGAACAACAAACAAACCCACTTGGTCACTTTGTGTTCCTTAATATCCCCCAGAGTGCGTCCCCCCCCCCCCCCTCCCTCTCCCTCCAGCCTTTTCCATTTTGGAACTGGTGTAGCTAACATATCCTTTTGAATGAATGAAAGTGTTTTCTAGGCCACCCTGAACGAATTTAAGGAACTTAGTACTTTGCAAACTTATCCCAGGCGCTGTGGACAGCGCCTGCAAGATTATCCCGCAGGGGCCACGGTTTTCCCCAAGGGATGCTGGAAGCTGCTCTGATTTCACCAGGCCGCAGCAAACCCACACGTTTTAAGAGAGGTCCTGAACTTCTCGTGCGGAAAGGTGGCGCTTCTGGTATTAAGGTATCCCGAGATATTCACCATCCTTTATTTAAACATCTTATATTCCCTGAATCCATTTTATTCAGCACAAATCACAAAGACATCCACATTAAGAGACATAACACAATGAATCCCCTAGTATTACTACTTATTATAAACAATGCAAGAGCAACATTCAAAGCACAGTACACACCAGGGCACAACTCGCCCACATTCAGGATTTATAAAGATTTCTGCCAGAAAGATATAGTTGCAATGTTGGGGAAAATAGTTTAAAAAATAAATAAATAAAATAAAATCTGATTGTTACCCACACAGCTGGGGAGGGCCTGTGTCTCTCTGAAAAGCCACATAAACTTCCTTTAAGCAGAGTTTTAGAATGGGTCCCTCTACTCTGATCACAATGCATTCTCAGCGTACACAAGACCAGGGCCAGATTTATGCATTTTGCGCCCCTGGGCAGGGGGGAGATATACCCTGAAGACTGGAAAATGGGGGAAGTTCCTTTCCCTTCACCACCTCCCAAAATCCCAGACTGCCACAGCTGCACCCCTTTGAAATGGATTGCTAGAGCAGGCACCTCCTTGATACAGTTGCACTGATTAGGTAGGCCCTGGGTATTTGGCAGGCCTACAGAAGACTCCTCATCCCCTTTTCTTCTGATGTCACACAAAATTTATTACAGAGGCAGACTGCGCCCAGCATGTTCACTAACTGTTATAAGCATGGGTAAAGGCAGGACAGCCAGGCTCTAATGTCCACTCTCCAACCCTAAACACATGCAATTTCCCTTTTAAACACATTTTTGGCCGTCTATCTCCATAGGAATCCATAGTAAAAAAAAGATCGCATTAACACAACCAGAAATGTTATATTTTGCATTTTAAAGACAGTAGATAATGGACAAAATGCAAAGCTCTGCTATGTGCCCTCTCCAGGCCAACAATAATTTGGGTGGATTAAGACCGAGGAGGCACACGATGACTTGGAGCAAATGCCTCGAGGGTCTACATATTCATAGCTGTGGCCACTGAGATACCGTCAATCCATGTGGCACACAAAAAATGTTCTCTTAGCTTGGTTTCCCCCCCACACTTAGCTATGATCCAAGGTTCAAAGTCAAAAGCCGGTGCCAGTACTAAAGGCTGATGGCACAAACTAATCCACAAGCACTCAATCGATTCCTAAAGCCAGGATCACAGGGCATGGCAACATGGCCTGTGCAGGGCACCCATTCCCGCTAGCCGCTTTCTTTATTGTATACCAGCCTGGCTGAACTACAAGGGTGGCCTCCCTCGGGAGACAGCAGAAAGGGGGGAGGGGGGGGGGGGGTGTCCACCTCTGGAGCTGTCAGACATCATCAAAAAACCCAGAAGTGTTGGAAGCACGTTGAAGAAGCATGTTTAACATGGTCAGTTTAAAGGCTGGGATATAAGCCACTGGTGTGTAATATTAACAATAGCAATACAAATCTTCGGGAAATTGCTTCTAACCCCCCCCCCCCTCGGCAATGTACACGTTATTTTCTCCTCCTAAAGGCACACAGTCCTTCACAGCTAGGCATCCCATTTCATCTCTCCTCACTAGGTGGGCTAGACTGAAGTGTCTCTGGAGTTGGCTATGTCTTACAAAGCAAGAAGAAAAAAGTCTCTTCTCCGTGCTGTGCGCATCTTCTAAATGGGAGCAACTTGAATACCAATTCACCGAGGGGGGGGGGGGGGGGGGAAAGAGAAGCTATTTTACCCCGGTTGTTTCTCCAATTTGGTTTTCCTTTAGGACAGCCTGACTAGTTCTTATGTTTTTCAACTGTTTAGTTGAACACATTACCTTACTGAATCTATTTTAAACTCGTCCTTTTAGGAGAACAAGGTAGCTGACAGATGAAGGCACAAGACATTCTAGGGCACTCATTTTTACGAGGCAGATACTGAGCCGCCGCGCGGCTCAGCTATTTGGCCAGATAAACTTATCTAACTTAACCCATACAAGTCAGCGGCTATCTTGCTGGAGAAGTGTATCCAGCTAACTTTAGGAAAGTCGTATGGGCCGACCAGACTTAGCCAGAGAACTTATCCAGCTAAAATCAGCTCCTTTCCAGAACGCCCTTGGCCCACCCACCACTTAGCCAGCTAACTATTTAGTTGGAGAACTAGCTAGCCAGCTAAGTGGCAGCTGTTCAGGCGCTGCTACTTAGCCGGTAAGTAGCACTGAATATTGCCCTCTACATGTAACAGTGAGAGACTAGACAGGGTTTTGGCCTTCCTAACTCACTCAAAAGGAGAGGGGCTATATGACTTAATCAGGACACCAACGCCTGCGAGTTCAGTGCCCTTCTTTAATTTATGTACAGCAAAGATTAAAATAAAACCCCTTTACACGACAGCTCGTTATTACAGACATTCAGATCTCCCCGCACAGCAGCACACAGTGCTATGGCAAGAGCTATGCAGCTACTCCCACAAAAATGCATATGATTTATTATTCCAACTGATTGCAAAGGGCTGTTTCAATAAGATTTAATTAGATTTAATAAAAGTAAAGTAAGTAAGTTACAATGGGGTACAGTAGGTAGGTCCCTGCACCAAAAAATGGCTTAAAAATCAATCTAAGGGGGCCATTTACTAAGCTTTCCCCCCCCCCCCCCACAGTCACAGAATGGGAGAAAATGATTAGTAAATCAGGTTCTAAATTTGTACCGGAGGCAATGGAAGGTGAAATGACTTACCCAAAGTCACAAGGAGTGTCAGCAGGATTTGAAGCCTGGCTTCCCTTGTTCATTGCTCACTGCTAACCTTTAGACTGTTCCTCCACTCTAATACTTGTGCCCTGACTCATGAACATTAACATACAGTGAACATGGTATGAAGACATTCAGCATAGCTTGCCTTCTTCCAATCATTGTAGATCACAATCATTAGAACATAAGTTACCATACTGGGTCAGACTGAGGGTCCATAAAGCCCAGGATCCTGTTTCCAACAGTGGCCAAACCAGGCTACAAGTACCTGGCAAGTACCCAAACATTAAATAGATCCCATGCTACTGATGCCAGTAATAGCAGTGGCTATTCCCTAAGTCAGCTTGATTAATAGCAGTTAACCCACATTTGGACGCGTGTTTGACGCGCTAGCTTTACCCCTTATTCAGTAAGGGGTAATGGCACATCAAAAACGCACAACCAACCCCCCCACCCCCCGAGACTAATAGCGCCAGCAACATGCAAATGTTCTTGGAGGAGAAGTCCATTACCTGCTATTAAGTTCACTTAGAGAATAGCCACTGCCATTAGCAATGGTTACATGGAATAGACTTAGTTTTTGGGTACTTGCCAGGTTCTTATGGCCTGGATTGGCCACTGTTGGAAACAGGATGCTGGGCTTGATGGACCCTTGGTCTGACCCAGTATGGCATTTTCTTACGTTCTTATGTTCTCATGTTGCTGGCGCTATTAGTCATTCCCGCGCGATACAGTAAGTAAAATGTGTAGCCAAGCCGCACATTTTACTTTAAGAAATTAGCGCCTACCCAAAGGTAGGCGCTAATTTCTGCCGGCGCTGGGGAAGTGCACAGAAAAGCAGTAAAAACTGCTTTTCTGTGTACCCTCCGACTGAATATCATGGCGATATTAAGTCGGAGGTCTCATAAGTTAAAAAAAAAAAAAAGTTAAAAATTAAAAAAAAAATTTTTAAGTGGTCCCGCGGCTTGAAAACCGGAAGCTCAATTTTGCCGGCGTCCGGTTTCCGAACCCGAGGCTGTCAGCAGATTTGAGAACTGACACCGGCAAAATTAAGCGTCGGCTGTCAAACTCGCTGACAGCCGCCGCTTCAGTCCAAAAAGAGGCACTAGGGACGCGCTAGTGTCCCTAGTGCCTCTTTTTACCACAGGCCCTAATTTAAATAAATTAATTTACTGAATCGCGCGCACAGGAGTGGCCTGTGCGTGCCGGGAGAGCGGGCGCTCTCCCGCTCTCCCTTGATTTTTACTGTATCAGCCCGCAAGTGCATTAACCACATCCTCTGGCAACAAATTCCAGAGCTTAATTGTGCTCTGAGTGAAAAGAATTTTCTCTAATTTGTTTTAAATGTTCTACTTGCTAACTTCATGGAATACCCCCTAGTCCTCTCACGATTTTGAAGACCTCCATCATATCCCCCCCTCAGCCATCTCTTCTCCACACTGAACAGTCCTAACCTCTTCAGCCTTTCCTCATAGGGGAGCTGTTCCATCCCCTTTATCATTTTGGTCACCCTTCTCTGTACCTTCTCTAGTACAATTATATCTTTGTTGAGATGCGGAGACCAGAACTGCACCCAGTACTTGAGGTGGGGGTCTCACCATGGAGCGATACAGAGGCATTATGTCATTTTCCATTTTATTCACCGCCGCAAAAGTTTTGTATTCTATATCCCTGCTTCTGCTGATATTTAAGAATATGTTTAGATTATTTCACGGGTAAACAACTCTTCCTGAAAATATATCCTAAATCAGTTTTAATCTATTACTTCAGATCCACTAAATTAATCTGAAACATCCTTTACATAAATCTATGTATGGCCCTCAAACTTACACAATATTGTTATATTCCCCCCTTAATCTCCTTTTATCAATTGTGAGTATTCCTGGTCTTTCTAGTTTCTCCTAATATGTGAAATGTTCTATTTCCATTAAAAAATGTATTGCTCATCTTCAACTCCATTAGTTTCATCCATGTACCCCAGTAGAGAGGCAGCCTAAACTCTCTCATGCAAAAGTATCTGTACAGCTCAAAAGTCTAGTTTTAAACATAAACCAGACAACATGCTGAGAATTGTTAAACAGAAAATTATAGTGGGCTAAAGAAACCAGAGGTTAGTAATCCATATTGGCCAATAGAAGAGAAAGGTGCATGTCACATAGCAGGCCGCATCCATGTATCAAAAACTAAGACCATCGCAACGGACAGAGACAAGATGGGAACCTGCCTGCTGCTCTAGGCCAAACTCTAGCGTTGAGTCCAGCAGCAGTTATGCTCCCTGGCAGCCGCTCTTCATCAGTGGGGATGGGCACATCACTGAAGAGTGACTCCGCTCCCCCTCCAGGGAAAAAAAAAAAAGTCATGTCAAGCGGAGACATACTCCCCCTGCCCTCATACCCTGCTGCCCAGGACACCATTATGTCCAGGGTCTCTCCTGGTCACAATTACGTAAGCATTATACATTGCTCAGAAAAAGTCTGTGAACCGTATAATAATGAGAATTATAAGCTCTTACCACGATACCCTTGAAACTAGTTTTTTCTTATGTAAGAAAAAAGGATATAAATTAAACAATTTAGTGTTTCTTGAGGCACAATAAGGCTAATTTTGAATTAGTGTGTTTGAAATAGTAAGTGAATCTCTAGTTTCCTCAGCAGAATTAGCTAAATTAGAATCAGATGTTTAAACAATTATGTAACAAGTTAATCATCCTGCAGAATAAATCTGCAAAACTGAATTTGGGCATCCTGTTCTAAATAAAGGTCCAAAAAGTTCTGAGTTTGGGCTTCACCATACCAGTTACTGGGAGCTCATCTTGCCATGATAAAAAAAAAAAAAATAAAATAAAATACAGACCCATCCTAAGGGTTGACAAGCTTTTTCTCAGCACCATATATAAAATGGTTAGGACTGATAAACATTTTAGGCCCAATGTAATAAGGTGCGTGATAAACTTGTGTGAATTTCAGTGCAGTCTTTTTTTAACCCACATTAAAAAGAAAAAAAAAAAATCAGATTTTACACACAGAAAACTGTTTTGTGCAAATAAATCATTTTATATGCACAAAACAGGTTTTCTGCCTCCAAAATCCCAATTACAGATCCTGCCACCAGGACACCAGTTTCTGCCCTAGAATCTTCATTCCATCTCAGACTAGGAGTAAAAATTCCCAGCACCAAGAAAACCATAAGATAACCCAGCACACCTCTCTGCATTGGGAGGTAATAGCTAACGCCTTCACATTTAGCACAGGATTTGCCCGAGAGGGCGCTAACCTGTACGCACATTGGTTAAGTGCAAAACTCCTTGCTGCGATTAGCGGTAAAGTTTTGTGCCCAAAAACCATGCCCATGACTGCAGGTTAAACCGTGCGCTCTGCCGGGCACACCTTATCACATCAGCACCGCTGATTGACTAAACGCACCCCCCTATACGTTTAACGACCATTCAGTTAGGATACAGAGCCAGATGATCTAAGCATTCCACCACCCCCAGACACACAGGATGGTAAAACTCGTTCACAGTGCAGGAGCACATTTTGATTACACTCTTCTTCTCTTTCACATGTTTGCTTATTTTGAAAGAAAACTTCAAATTCACTCGCGCATGTGTCTTTGAGGGACAATCCAAAAGAAACCTTTGCTTGCTTGTTCCTATGGACAACATTTGCAGATCCCAAAGACAGACCTGCAATCCTCTTCTCGCCGTGCTCTGGACCAATGGCCATAGGAGACGGTATTCTGAGTAGCTCTAAATGTGAAGAGCGGAAGTAGCATCCTGGTTGATGGGGAATAAACAGGTGGGCTGCCCCCAAGGAAAGGTCTTAAAAGGTTAAACAACCGATTTTCAACTGTATACAACCGGCGACAGGGAGCCAACGAAGATCCTGTAGAAAAAGGTGTCATGTGATAACATTTTTTTCCCTCCCAAAGACCACTTTAGCTGTAGTATTTTGGACAATCTGAAGCCTATGGGTTAAAACCAGATGACAGGCCGTGATATAAAGCATTACAATAGTCTAAGTCGCTTAGCATTAAAAGGTCTATAGATCATGCAGACCTAAAAGTGGCTGAAGTTGACTATTGTAAAAGGCAATAGGATTGTTGAATTGGATTCAAAATTTGAGGGGGAAAAAAAGTGAGTACTCGAACCAGCTTCATCTCTAAACGAGTCGCAACATCTTTAATTTGGATGGGACAATCAGCCAAAAGGGGTGGGAAGAGTTTTATAACCCCTATTCTTCACAAACCACACAGCTTTGGGTTTTATCAGGATCTGATTTAGGATGGTTATAGAGCTCCCAAGGCAAGCCAGCAGCAAGAACCTTTCCCCGATTATTACAGGAGCCAACAGTCAAATAGGTTTGCAGCGTGAAATCTCTCTCCTCTCTAAGCACATGCCAACACTTGTTCTGTTGTGGAAAAATATACAGGTGCAGCAGCCTTCCGGGGCAGCGACTCCCTCAGCTGCCAGCTCTGGGACGTACCCTGTCAGTCACTTTGCCCTCCCCTCCTTGTAGTCCATGTATTTGAACTGTGCGCCTCGCTGTCTGTTCATAATTTGCCACACGTGTCAGTGTGTATATGCACTGCTTTTTGGGTTTTTTTTGGTTTTTTTTTTTTTTTAATACGGATACAAATAAGCAAATATAAATATTTGAAACAAACCTAAATTTTGAAAACAAAAAATATTATTAAACATTTGTGTGATGTGCATGTGACCCCCTGAAGAGCTGACAAACACAGTGCTATAAAAAAACAAAAACAACTGATCCTTTAAGGGCATGTATCTATAGACAGACACACACACACACACACGGTGTGGAAGGAGGGGCCTACTAGCACCTATAACATTAGAGCGTGCCATCTTGTTCTTAACTTTCGGTGTTTAAAGCAGCTCGCTCTACGGCAGACCCAGCCTGCCAGCTGCAGCACTTGTGCCTCTTAGTTTGCCAACGCACAGACCACATAAGTTTGAGGCAATACCACCTTCTCCTGCCACTTGGCGTTAGTTCCCCCCCCCCAGCGCACACCTTTGTCAGTGGGGTCCAGAGGCGGCAGCAGCAGCAGCTGCTTCGGTGCCACGCCACGCCTAACTGCTGTGCACTTACCTCTCCGAACATGTCTCGCTGCTGTCCTACATTTCAAATGGCACTTCCTCCTTTCTCCGTACATTCCCTCGTCAGTGCTAATCAGTGGCATCGGGTTAGTGTCTCCTGTGCTGGCGGCTGCGGCAGCCCTGACAGGAAAGAACTTTTACTCTCTTTCCTTGTACAGACAAGAGCCATGAGAAGCCGTGAGGCGCTCCCAGGCATAACTCCCTTGGCAGCGCTCCTAAAACTGCTCTCTCAAGTAAATGGTTGCTTAGCAATGTTTGCCTTCCCACTGTATGTTTGAAATTGGCAACATCTGTCCCTCTGTAAGGGCTTTTTTTTTTTTTTTTTAAACTGAGCAAAGGGCATAGTGGGCAATCCACACACCTACAGGTTTTACAATTTTTTCCTCAGATTTTCTGCCTTTCAAAGAAATGCTCTCTGCATTATTTACATAATCGGCAGACCACACGAGAGAGAGAGAGAGAGAGAGAGGGTGGCAAGAACGCCCTAGCACCCAGCGGGACTGCCTATTTAAAACTGTATGCCGACAGGGAGGTTTTTATGGTTACTGTACACAGCCACACGGTTTGGGCTAACCAGGTTCAATAGTATTTTCAGCTAATGCATGGCTTTCCCTTTGGAGTTCATACAGATCTATATGCAGCAAGCGATCGCTGTAAAAATAAGCCATCCCCAACAAAAGCGGAGACCATGCGGCTGGCTATCCATGCGCACAGCGGTCCTGTGTATAAACTACACACGTCTTTCGGAGACTGCGCTGTAGACTAATGCATGCATGCCAGCCAACGATAGGTGGGTAAAGTCCACACTGATCATTACTCTCGGAGGATTCTTATCGCCGACCTAGAAAGTGGTCAGAAAACAAATTTGAAAGGTAGAATCCACTTTAATCTACATTTTCCAGGAAACCAGATGGTCTCCACCTGAACATTACCTACATCAATCAGCCCTTGTCCTGCTGGCACCCCTCAATTACCAGTCCCAAATTCCTCCTCCCCCAGCAAACTTTTCCCACTTTAAATAAATATAATCTACATCAGTAGAGCCATGAGAAAATGATTAAATACTCACGCAGACTGTACAGAATTGCACAATTCTTCTACCTTCTTGCACACAGCTAGGGAGGGAGGGTCTCCTCACCTTCCTGATCTATCTATGAGGCTGTCAGAGCAAACAGCTTGGAGTCTAAAACCCAATGAAGTCAGGATACAGGTACTCCCCTCCCCACAAAACAAGTAAACAGTTGAAGCTTGGAGGCAGGGCTGGAACATAAGAGGATACAGGGAAAAATCCTAATAAAAATGCAGGCCAAGGGCTACAAAAGCTGCAGAATTTGAGACTATAAGCAGAGTCGCTGGAAACGTACAATAGCAATAAACCACAAAAGGTAAACTCTAGCTCATGGACAATGGACCCATGATGCTACTTCTCATTATTAAGAAAAAGCAAACAAAAAATACAAATAAAGTCTCAAGCAAAGAACAAGGTATAGCCTCTCAAAGCAAAGGGAATTAAAATCTATTTAAACATCTCCTAACTAAACAGGATCTGCCACAATCATAATCTTGAGAGGTGGGGGGGGGGGAATGAAAGATGCACACAGGTCCAGTTCCAACCCAACATTTTGTGGATATTTCCTTGAGGGTACACATCCCCCTTCGCTCCGAGCCACCTCCGCACATTTCGGGGCCGAATGCGCAACGCCCAAGGACCCACCTCAGTTTCATGCGGAACAGCTCAGATGCAAGCTTGCACTGGCATTCCATAAAGAAAGTGCATGCTGGATCGCAACAGGGCTAGGCTTATTTGCACTTGGCAAACAGCCCTCCTCCTAACCCGGGCAAGACTACATCCAACGCTCCCGGGCCGTGGCAATGTTTACCTCTTGCAAACACGCCGTGCAACTGGATGGTGTAAACGCTGTTGGCTGCGGAGCACGCCAGCGTGAATGAACTTTTAATACTAAATGTACATGGGCTCTCTCTTGGGGGGGGGATTCTGCCCCCCTCCCCCCGGTGGTCGTGCAGAAAGACCTTTCATGAGCAAAGCAGTACACGTCACCGAGAACCCTCTTCCTGGGATGGCAGCACATCCCTGAACGGAAAGACAAGGGCGTGTGCCATTTATTCCATGACGAGCGTCAACTCGGATACGTTTCCTTACTTACGCTTATGTACTGGATGGAAATACAGGGATTAAGCTGTTTTTAGAAAAGATCTGGAGTTGCGGATATTTTTAAAGGTTATCTGATAACACAAAGAACGAGGTTCCCAGGCAGCAGTTAAGTTACTCTGCAATTAGCTGCATTTGGTAAAACTTGCTCAGGAACTGTACGTGAGGTATAAAACTACATTAGCCTCTCCCCCCCTTCAGCACGACCAGGTTTTTTTTCTCTCTTATTTAATCACCAATTTTGTGCACACTTGGGCTTCCTATGCAGAGATTCACCCCTTTGAGCAGTGAGGCCCGAGGCGCCTGCCACTCACATTACGAACGTATTCTTACATTGCTTCCAAGGTTGCAAGTGAGTGATTTTGTCAGCCTGCGAAGCCTTCAGAAAGAAAAAAAAAAAAAAAAGTTTCCATATTGGTAGAGGTTTTTACAACTCAGTGTTTTTCCCCCCAGAAAGGTGCCGGTATTTAGATGCAAGGCTATCCTTGGGGAGAGGGGGAAAGGGGTGGGAAATCGAGGCAACCGCTGCACTCCCTGCAACTGGCCACAGGGTTCGGGCACAGCACCACCCTTCCCATCCTGCCTCCCGAGCAGCACTTTTACCCGCTGGGGCCTCCTCTGCCGCCTTCATGGCATGGGTAGGGACCTTCATTTCTGGTTTGTATTCTTAATTTTTCCCAGGAATCTATTGGGGTTTATAACGGCAAGTAAATAGAGTTTATTTTGGTGGACAGAAGTCAGGACGATAAAATATTAAGCAGAATCTCCCACCCACCCACGCAGCAGCATTCCCATCTCTACCCCCACACCTATCCCCTACCTAGCATGTTCTTCTCTCCCCCTTCCCCCATCCCGCCAAGAATCTCCTGTCCCCCCACTCCAACAGCATTCATCCTCACTGGGGGCAGCTCCAGGATTGTCCTCGCTCCTTCGGCAGCTTCCTTACTGAGGCTCCAGTGCTCTGCAGCACTGCACTTCCACTTTTGTGCAGGGCCAGGATGCGCTTCTGGTGGACACAGCCTGCTTCAGATGCATTTGTGATACTAGACAGCGGGTACTTTGACTGCTTGTGGGGTGAAAAGGGAGGACTTGAAACACTGGAGTGGTACTGGAGGACGAGCGCTCTCACCGGTAGGGAATCGTACTTGAAACACATCACGACGCTTTGGCTCACACTGGCTCCCAGCAGTGGCTGGAGGGGGGCCTTGAAATGCTGCATCTGCAGCTCTGGGGCAGCTTTTTAATCAGCCTAAAATTAGAGTGAATACTGGTTTAAACAGACTGACACCTTTGGAAAAATCTGGGAATTTATGGGTAAAAATAGGTTTAAACGGAAAACGAAGGACCCTAGCTATGGGAAAAGCACCGGGGGGGGGGGGGGGGGGGGGGGGGGGAGGAGGTTACGAGAGAGAAGCACTACTGATACTTTTCTCTCTCTCTCTCCCGCCTCCCTCCCCTACTGGTTCTTTCAAGACAGGATTTAAAGTTTTGGCACCCATAGGCAGGACCCATAGAGGAGGAGAACATAAATTGGGGGGGGGGAGGGGTAGGTATTTTCCCCCTGGAGACTAGAGAGCTGAGAGAGGGGAGGGCAATGCCACAGTGGCACCTCCCCTTTCAAGCTTCAAGGCTGGTGCACAGCCCCTAAAGCACGTGGAGCATCTCTTGACCCGCCGTACTTGCCACCTGAGGGCAAGTTGCCTATTCCTAACCGACGTGTTGCCAAAAGTAATATGTAAGAGGGTTAAAAGAAGAAAAAAAAAAAAAAAGCATAATACTGCTAATCACCAATTAAAATGACAGCTTACAGAATGGGTAATAGTATGGACAATTCCCAGGCTCTGGTGCTCAGGGCTAGTGCCCGGCAGAGAACAGTCCCCCCCTGCTTCCTGCTCAGTCCTGCCCCTCCCCTCCCAGCCTGTAGGAATCAGGATGGGAGGTGGAGCCGCCAGAATACAGCAAAGACTCTTGGCTCTCCTCCTGCCATTTCCCAGGATCTGATATGGGGGGGGAAAGAGTGCAGGTGCCAAGTGCCATTAAGTACTGGCAGGACCAAAAGCGCAGTTCCCATCTATTAAGTGTTGGTGTGAAGGAAGGTTTCCACACATTTCTCTGGTCTAGCCCTTTCGCTGTGCTGAGGAGTGTTTAACAAGCTGCTACTGATTCACTATCGCTTGCTCGGATTCCTGTGCAGCTGAAAAACCGTGTGCACGTGCAGTCAGCGCACTAGCATTTTCTGTTTTATAATTTTTTTTCAGTTGGTGCTGGTGGTAAGGAAGAGATAAAGAAACCGTCCTTTTTAATTCAGACTATATACAGTCCCTTACCAGCTGGACAGTTAAAAAGCATGTGGTGAAATGAGCACAGTTGTCATTGCTCACTATCTCCATTTGCCCACTCTCCTCTCCATCATCCGTTTTTTGTTTTTTTTTTGAGTCTCAGAGTTCTCTATTTTTGCACCACTGCACCTACACAAGCGCCGTCACCGCTTAAAGCAGCAGTATTACCACAACATTTTAATTAATACATTTACCAGCCAGAACTATCAATTCTCATTAAATATCCATTTGTCGTCTCATCATTTCACTACCCAAGAGAAGCACAGCACAGCATCTGAGGCTTTTGACAACTCCGCCCGTCATTACAGCTCTGTAATAAAGAGACACTCCTAACAAAGCCCCTGTGACTTGGTGTAAGCACTGCATGCAGCCGCACAGAAGGGCTCCAGTGCTCCTCTTACACGGCAGGGTTGAGTCTCCTGGTGGAAGGACAAGAAAAATGGCCACCAGAAGAAGAGCCAGGCCCCTAGTGGTGCTCGAGGAGGATTCAATCTACAGGAAGCTGGGGGGAAACTAGTGCCTATTCTTGATCGGATGCAAAAAAATATTCCAAACTGCTGGTTGTCTCAGACCCTTTGAGGAGTGTTTCCCAACTTTTTCCTGCCCAACGCACACCTACATTAACAAAACCCTTGTGTGGCACATCAGCCTCCACAGGGCTGGCAATGTGGATACGGAAAGGACTCGTGTGGTCAAAAGAAGAGAGCTAGAGCAGCACCGAAAGCCCCACCAGTCTTCTCTTCCAAATTTAAAAACAAAAGGGAGAGAGGTGGCAGAGACATAACACGATGGATCACTCCCTCTATATATAGAGAGTACAAGTGCAGGAAAAGGGAGAAGTCAGTAGGATGATGGGCAGCAGGACTGAACTGAGATGTGAAAGCACCCAGGGGCAGGCTACTAATTTGGCACTCCTTTACAGGTTGACGCCCCGAGCAGCTCCTGTCTCATTCAAGCTGGGAGGTCGTGCTGAAAAAAGAGCAGGGCCTGGCTATCCGTGCCCTGCCTGCGGTTCATTAATTACCACTCTCCAGGTCTGATGCTGTACCTAAGAGGGAGAGGAATGCACGACTGCACTTGTTCTCAGAAAGCAACTCCTACATGTTTGAGAACCACTGCTGGTGACTTGCTGCTGAGAGTTGCTGCGAGCAGAGCCCAGGTGCTGGTCTGGACCCAAACCTCACAGGCCGTGGTGACACTTTCGTGGCACACCCGAGCAAGCTCTGAAGGCAGACCGGTTGCAAAACTGTTCTAAAGGAGCACAAATACTACCCAAGGCCATCACAGCACCTTCAGCTCAAGAAAGGCTCAGGGCTTCATCTACCAAATAAGGTCAGGGTCCGAAAATGTTTTTATTTTATGACAATTGTTTAACGTGTTGGCAGGGAGAAGGGATTAATCAGGGAGGGTTAAAAGAATTAACAACCTGTGCAACTCCCAAATGGAAACAACAGGTTTTCTACATGACCATAATAAACTGGAAACACAATCTGTCAGGAGAGGGGGGAAAACATCCAACGAGCAGCTCATTCATGTACTTTTGACATTACAGAACTTGTAACAACACTTTCCATATACCAAAAAAAAAAAACAAAAACAAAAAACTTGTGCAGGGACGAACAAAGCTGAATCACATGGAAGAAGAGGTAGGGAGGGGGGGGGGGGGCAACAAGCAAGCTCAGGATGCCTGTAACCTTTGGTTTCCATTGCTAGCACTGAGCAAGCTGTACTGAGGATTACATTTTACCAGCAAAAATCTAAGCACTGTCCGAAGTGAGACCATAAATGCCACCAGAATTCCTGATGTAGGTTTAAACAACCTGTTAAAAAAAAGAAAAAAAAAAGAACACACACACACACACTCACACAAAAAACACAAAGAAAAAACCTCTACCCAACAATCCAAACACAGTCCAGGAACACAAAAAGTTAAGCCGAAACATACAAATAAAGAGCTCTCAGACAATTCTGCACAGCAAGCCTGCCCATCCACCAGGCACTGAAGAACAGGCTCCTCCCAAGGACTGCCAAAATATTGTCTTTGCTGTCCTTTTCTTTTTTTTGGCAAATATGCAAACAAACTGTGTACAAATAGCCCAATGAAGGGAAGAGTTATGCTCCAAGGCTAACAGCAGGGGTGAGGTCTATTCAATACGAAGCTGTATCACCCGTGACTTGTTTGCTAACCCATGTAATGAAGCGGACCAAGTCAGCATCCCTATTGCTACATTCAGACTAGGAGGAGTCTCCCTCTTGTAAAGCGTTTTTAAAGAAATTTTGCTAGGCAGAAAGAAAGAAAGAGAAAAACCGCTTAACAAAGGAATTAAGAACTTGAGCTGCAGTGCGGGATACCCCATACACATGGTAACAAAGGGATAGGTCACACTGACCACAGTTTCAGACACATAATTCCACACCCCCCTCCCCTAAAACTGTAGGATTGTCACCGGACACAACGGCACCTAAGACAGCTGGCGGGGGGGGGGGGGGGGTGAGAGGACAGCATTTGTAAAGGGAGCTGGGATTCCACCTTCAACGATGCAGCCGCTCTGCTCTTTGGATGCTGGCAGCAGCAGCACGGTGCCCCCATCTCCTCTCCTTGCAATGGCCCTGGCAATGCAGGCGGTGGTAGGGGTGGGGAGTGTCAAGGCCCCAGGGTTTCTCTAGGTACTCGAAAAAAAAAAAAAAAAGCTTTGACGCCAGACTCCCAACGATCCCTAACCAAGTTGATCAACTCTTAAGTCCTTGAGGGCCATGAACAGCTTTGGTTTTCACAGGGTAACTAAATCATGCAAATGAGATTCGATCTTAGACCATACAGTCATGTGCAAAAGTTTAGACACCCGTGGCCAAATAGTACGTTTCAATGAATCTATGAGTGCACAGAGGCTGACGACCTCTACATGGTACAAAGTTAAACAGGAAGGTTTTCTAACGTGTTTAATGCAGAAGTACTACTTGATTTTAACAAACTGAAAATAAAACACTGAATATGGTATGTACAAACATTTGGACACTTCCAGTTGATTCTTTACTTTTTTTTTTTTTTTTAAGTTCTGACTAGTTAGGCCTTCAAATAGTCAGGTACAAACAAGGCCTCATTCACTAAGGCTTTTTACCCCATTCATTGTTTATGAGGAAAATGCTTAGTAAATATTAGACCCTAAGATTGTAAGCCCTCTGGGATCAGGGAAATATCTACTGTACTTGAATGTAATTTACCTTGGGCTAGCATTGGAAAGACATGAGCTAAATCCTAACAAACAAAATTGCTGTTCTGGACTACTTTCAACAACCATGGACTTCTCAATGCAGTTGTCTGAACACTGGAAAATGAAAATAATTCATTCTTACAAAGCAGTGGAATGCTATTTAAAAAATCTCAAATTGCTTCCAGCTAGCAATTTCAACGGTCAGAAAGCAGAGTTGCTTACTTGTAACAGGTGTTCTCCAAGGACAGCAGGATGTTAGTCCTTACACATGGATATCATCAGATGGAGCCTTGCACGGAAAACTTCTGTCAAAGTTTCCAAAACTGACTTGGCACACTGAGCATGCCCAGCATACCCTATATACCATGTGTCCATGCAGGGTCCCTCTTCAGTCTTGTAATATAGAATTAAGATGAAAAATAAAAAAAATAGGAGAAACCCAACTCCATGGAATGACAGGCGGCTTTCGTGAGGACTAACATCCTACTGTCCTTGGAGAACAACTGTTACAGGTAACAGTTACAGGTAAGCAACTCTGGTTACTCCAAGGACAAACAGGATGGCAGTACTCATACATAGGTGAATCCCTAGCTACAGGCTGTCCCCCAAACAAAAGGCAACCAACAGAAACCAACCGGATACCAACAAGTACAACAGTGCTGCTGGTAACAGAGGGAGAGACAGCCTGAACAATGGGCCCTAGGCAGGAAGAGTTGGGTTCTACACCTCAAAGAGATTTTGAAGGACAAACTGGCTGACCCTACTGTCACATCGGCCGTCCATATCCAGACAATAGTGAGATACAAATGTGTGGAGACAACTCCATGTCGCAGTCTTGCAGATCTCCTTCACAGGAACTGATCACAAGTGGGCCACAGACATTGCCATGGCTCTGACAGAATAAGCCTTGACATGACCCTCAAGATGCAATCCCACCTGGCCATAACAGGAGATGCAGCTAGCCAATTTGATAGTGTCTGTTCAGCAACGGCAACCCCCAACCTATTGCTATCAAAAGAAATAAAAGGTTAGGTCTATGAGTTTCTGACCGCTCCAGACAGAAGGCTAAGGCTCGCTTGCAGTCCAAACTATGCTGTGCTTGTTTGCCTTGGTGCGAATGGGGCCTGGGAAAGAAAGTTGGCAGGACAATGGACTGGTTAAGATGGAAGTCCATCACCACCTTAGGCAGAAATTTAGAGTGCGTACAGAAGACCACCCTGTCTTGATAAAATTTAGCATAAGGTGAATAAGTCACCAAGGCTGGAGTTCGCTGACCCTGTGCACTGAAGTGACCGCCACCAAAAACATGATCTTCCAGGTTATGTACTTCAAACCACGGGTGCGCAGCGGTTCAAAAGGAACTTTCATCAGCTGAGCTAGTACCATGTTGAAGTCGCAAGACACAGCAGGAGGTCTTAGGGGAGGCTTCAATTGAAACAGGCCCCACATAAAACATACAACTACAAGCTGTACAGAGATGAGAGAATGATCTACACCATAGTGGTATGACCCAATTGCACTCAGATGGACCTTAATGGAGTTGTTTAAGCCAATCTCCGAAAGTTTTGGTGTGGGGAATGAGAACTGATTTAGGGCCTTCTGCTCACACCACATGGAAAACCACCTCTACCTTCCAATATACCTTTCTAGTGGAAGGCTTTCTAGAAGTGACAAGGAGCAGAGAGACATCCTCAGACATCACGTGGTTGCAGGATTAACCTCAAAATCCAGGTTGAGAGCGACAGGGCCTGGAGGTTGGGATGCTGCAACCTCCCTCGATTCTGTGTGATGAGATCTGGGGAAGACTCAAACTGATCAGCTTCCAGATTGATAACTCCCCTAGGAGTGGAAACTACACCTGTCTCGGCCAATGAGGGGCTATGAGGATCATAGTCCCTCTGTCCTCGCAAAGCTTCAATAAAGTCTTTGTCAGAAAAGGAATTGGAGGGTACGCATACAGTAGATCCTTGCTCCAATGACAGGCAAGAGCGTCAAAGGCAGGTTTGCTGTCCGTTCTGTACAGGGAGCAGAACTGAGTTACCTGCCTGTTCCAGAGGGACGCGAACAGATCTATATTTGGGCTCCCCCAGAGGTGGCAGATCCGATTCGCCAACTCCTGGTTCAGGGAACATTCAAGGGGTCTGAAGGCACAACTCAGTCTGTCTGCCATCATGTTCTCCATACCTGCCAGATATGTTGCATTAAGCACCATCCCGTGAGACAGGGCCCATAACTAAATTTGGACCATTTCTTATCTCAGAAGGTACAATACATCCCTGCTTGTTGACATACCACATGGCTACCTGGGTTGTCTGTTTGGATCAGGACAACTTTGTTGGACAGCTGATCTCTGAAAGCCCATAGTACGTACCTGATCACCCAGAGCTCCAGGAAGTTGATCTGGCAACAGCTTTCCTGAGCAGACCAGAGGCCCTGAGTGCGGAGCCCCTCTACATGAGCTCCCCAGCCCAGGGTGGATGCTACCATGGTTAAGATAATTTGTGTAGGACGACTCTAGAAAGAGATCCCCATTCCAAATTGGAGAGTAACCATCACCAGGACAGAGTCCTGGAGAGACAGAGTAACTCAGATGCAACTCTGGAGGTTTTGCGTGGCCTGGTGTCACTGTGACCTAAAGGCCCATTGGGCTCCGCGCATGTATAAACGTGCCTAGGGAGTGACATGGATAGTTGCAACCATGTGGCCCAACACACTCAACATGTGCCACGCTGTCACTTGCTGGCTCCCCTGGATCTCTGCTGCAATGGACACCAGGGTGGTAGCCCGTGAGTGAGGCAAGCAGGCTTTTCCCTGAGCCATGTCTAGCAGGGCTCCTATAAAATCCAATTGAGGTGACTGACTGAGAAGGGACTTTGGGTAGTTGATGACAAACCCAAGTGACTTCAATACCCGGATGGGTCAAGCTCATGTACCAAATGGCCCCTGCCTGAGCTGTGCTCTTGACCAATCAATTGTCCAGATAGGGGAAGACTTGCACTCCAAGCCTGTGGAGGTGTGCTGCCATCATGGCCAGGCATTTTGTGAAGATATGTGAGGCTGACGCTAGCCGAAACGGCAAAACACTGTATTTGAAGTGCTGTTTCCCCACAATGAATCAAAGATACTTCCTGTGACCTTGGAAGATCACAACATGGGTGTAAGTGTACTGTAGATAGAGGGAGCACAGCCAGTCCCCACTTTGCAGAAGGGGGATCAAGGTGCCCAGGGAAACCATCTTGAACTTTTCTTTTTTTTTTTAGAAACTTGTTCAAGGCCCTTAGATCTAGGATGGGAAGGAATCCTCCTGTTCTCTTTGGAATCAGGAAATACCTAGAGTAGAATCCCCACCCTCTCTGCCTTGGTGGAGAGCTCCACAAGCAGTACTTCCTGATGCACTACCAGCCCCCAAAACAGGCAAGGAGGGAAATTTGGCAGGTCACCCAATAGGCTTAACTGGTACCCCTGACAGATGATGGACAGAACTCATTGGTCTGAGGTCATACCGGGCCACCAGTTCTCGAAGAAATGTAGTCTGCCCCCACCGTGGGATCCAGTGTCTCAGGTACAGGCAACTGGCTTATGCTCTCTCTGATCCAGTCAAAACCCCATCCCAGGAGTTGACAGATGCCAGTGGCTGGGGAGCTCTCAGATGCATGGTGTGCCATGGAAGCTCACATGCTGCTGACAGGAGTGAGGGGGCGGAAGATAGTATCTCCTCTGTCCCTGTCTAGCTGATCTCCTGGATGAGGTTGATGGGTCCAGAGAGCCAGCAGAGAGCCATTGGAGGGTCTCATGGTGGTCCCGTGTTCCTCACCCAATCTCCAAAGAGATTCTCCCCAGTACATCAGCAAGCTGTTCTTCAACTTCTGGACAGAGGTCAGAGGCCCGCAGCCATGCCATTCTGCAGGCACTGATTCCTGCTGAAGTGGCCCTCACTGCCATTTCAAAATCATAGGTCACCTGGACCTCATGTTTTCTGAACTTCAGGCCCTTCTGCACCAGCAACAGTAGGGAATCCTGCTGCTGCTGAGGCAGCTGCTTGGCTATCTCCTGCACCTGCTTCCAGAGGTCCCATGAATTTTTGTTCATGTAGAGCTGGTAGGAGGTGATGTGGGAAATAAGCATGGTCACCTGGAATACTTTGCTCCCAAGAGCGTCTAATGCCATGTGGTCCTTCCCGAGGAATGGGTACAAAAGTGCTTGGCCCTCTTGAAGGCAGATTCGATGACCACCAATTGGTGGAGGAGCTGACGCTTATCGAATCCAGTAGCCTTCTGGATGAGGTAGATCCCATGTGCCTTCCTATTAATGGGAGGCACTGTGAGGGAGTGTTCCCATACCCTCAACAGCAAATTTTCAAAGATATCGTGCACTGGGACTACCACGATTTCCTTAAGATCCTCCACAAACTGGAGATCTCCTGCATTTTATATCTGGCATCTTCCTCCATCAAGAACTGAAATGGAATGGCCTCCGCCAATACCTGCACAAAATCTGGGAAGGATAAGTCCTCTGGTGGGGACCTCCTTTGCTTTCTGGAGGAGATGATTCTGAGGGGAGAACCTCCGATCCCTCAGAGGAGGATTCCGCAGTATCATCCCCACAAGGGTCACTGAGACCTTCATCCTCACTGTAATCAACAGGGGATGAGGCCCTGGGTGCTCTGTTTTGGTCCAGAGGTGCAGTCACCAACAAACCTGGTGCAGGCCCTGGCAAAGCTGGATGGGGGGGGGGGGGGGGGGGGGCGGGCAGCAGGCTGCAGTGTCTGTACAGCCTAGGCGGAGCTTCTTCCTTGGAGGAACCAGGAACGGTCACCGCATCTGTGCCCCACTGGGTGTCGAAGGCCTCCCAGGAACCAGTACTAGCCAGGCCGGTAATACACCGATGAGCACATTGAGCCTTCCAACAGTTGTTCCAAAGCAGACAGGAGCTGCGTCAGTACCACAGGACCGATGCTCAGCAGCGTCTACTCCACCGCCAGCTGTATGTGCCACTCCAGCTTCTCCTCAAAAGTTGCCATAGCCAACACTGACTGGGAGGAAGGAGGGGTGGGCCAGATCTTCCTCAGATCCCCGAAGTGGATCGGCAACTGGCACCAGGAGGCCATAGCAGACCCCCAGCATCGATGGAGGATGGGCGCTCCTCTTTCCGGGGTCGCTTTAGGGGCTTCACAGCTTGAGCCAGCACACCCCCGTTCCCAGCACTGTGCAAAGGTGACTGGTGCCGATGCTTCCTTGGAGTCCCTTGGCACTCAGCTCGGTCTTTGCCCAGTGCTGAGGTCAAAGATGAGGAACCAGACTTCCTCAATCTGGTGGAGTCAGAGTGTGGCCAGTCTCCGGTATCCCTATCTGCCAGCTGCATCTGTGGCTCTGACTATCCCACCAATATCGATGGTGTAGTGACCATTGGTGCAGTTCCAAGGTCCATTAATGTCAATGCCACAGATGCCGAAGTCGATGGCTCGGACTTCCCTGACCTAAAAAGAGTTTCTCCAGCTTATCGAGTCAAGTGTGAAATCCCTTCAGGGTCATTTGGGTGCACTTGTGACAAGCCCGGATGTCATGTGAGGCCCCCAGGCAGAGGACACACATCATGGGGGTCCATGATAGACATGGCCCTCTGACACTGGGGCATTGATGAAATCCAGTAGTGGCTATGATTGAAGCGGAAAAAGAGGGACGCAAAACAATGATGGTGGCAGGCAGCGATGAGAGGCGCGCAATGACGAACGGTGGGCACCAAGGCACTGCCGCCACAGGAAGGTAAAAAATGAAAGAAAACTTTCCCCAAAACTCCGAGAAACTAAGGAGGCTACAGGAGGGACTCAGAGGGATCCGGCTCCGATGGAACGCAAGGAAAAAAACAAGAAAAAAATTTAATAGAAAAAAAAAATCAAGAGCTCAACATCACCGTGATACAAAAGCTCCACAGAATAAAGCAGACTGAAGAGGGACCCCATGTGGATGTGTGGTATAGGGCATGTTCAGTAGGCTAAGTCAAAGTTCTGGAAACTTTGACAGAAGTTTTCCGTGCCGGGCTCCATCTGATGTCACCTATGCGTGAGGACCACCATCCTGCTTTTAATTGGAGAAACAATGTTAAGAAATGGAAGCTAGGAGTTTGGGGGTGGGGCAGGAGAATGGGGAAAATAAAGGAAAATGCAGAGTGTGACGTAAATTCTGGATTTGCCTTATATGTTTAAGAGACAAGGATATGAAAGGTTGTAGTGCTGTTATTTTTGTGAATAAAAGGTTAATTGACTAAGAAATGGAAGATACATAGAACTACTGAAGTCAAGACAAGAAGGCAAGATATCAAAGACCCAAAAATTTCTGCTAGAACTGCCCAAAAACTGGTCAGATCTGCAAAACAGAATCTGCAGATCACTAAAATCAGCTTGCTGAAAAGCTTAGTGGACATTGTAGTGGTTGTTCACAAGTACACATTGCTTACACAATAATGGTCTACATGGGAGAGTTATCAGTAGAAAACCTCTTCTAAAACCCCCATGACAAAAGTAATTACCTAAAGCATGCAAAATAAAATCTTGATAAACCTGAAACTTTTTGGAACATTAGCTTCTAGGTTATGTCCCACAGTCCTTGAAGAAACTGAAGCTGAAAAGAGGTTGAATATTTCAGCAAGACAATTCAAAACATACCTCAAAATAGACCATGAAGGTTTTGAAATGGCCTTCACAATCCATAGACTTGAATATTATTGAAAATCTGTGACGCGATCTCAAACATGTAGTGCATGCAAGATTTTGAACTATCAGACTTCTGCAAGAAGAGTGGGAAAATTTCCAAAAGCAAGAATAGACAGACTCTTAGCTGGCTACAGAAAACATTTTAAAGCTATTTCTACCAAAGGAGGTGTTACAAAGTATGTTCAAAATCTGCACATGCCATATTTACTTTATTATTTTCAAACTGTTAAATCAGCACCTAAATAGTAATGTTGTATTAAACCTGCAGAAATATGTGTTTAACTTTGCACTATGTAGAGGTTGCATCACCTTCTGTCCACTATTCATTCAAACAATATCATCAGGAGTGCCTACACTTTTGAATGCAACTATATGCATCAGAGCCATAGCAAGCCTAAGGCCACTATGGCCATGGCTCAAGAGCACCACCAGCCCGCCATGGGGGCTGGTGGTACACAAGGAGTGTGCATGCTCTCTTTTTCCCTCTCCATCCTTAGTGGTCAGCCGGTGCCCCTTCCGGCTCTGCAATTTGAACTGTGGAACTGTCTTGATGGATCCCCGCAGGGTTCAAACATCAGTTTGACTGTGTAGTTCAAATACCTGTTGACTGAAATACATGAGGTGAGAGAGCAGGGCATAAACAGGGATGTGGGGGGGCAGAACAGGGAAAGAATGGGAAGTAGGGGGAGAGCAGATGAAGACAGGAGAACAAGGGCAGAATGGGAGCAGAGCAGAATGGGGACTCGGGCACTGTGGGTGTGGGAGAGCAGCGGACAAACGGACTGGGAAGTGATCAGGGGACTGGGGGCGAAAGCAGAGCAAGAGTGGAAACTGAAGACAATATTAGAAATGGGAGCTGGGATACCAAGTGAAGAATGAACTGGCAGGGGAAGAACAGGGCTGTCACCTGGGGAGTGGGAGAGAGAGAGCAGGTGATGAATAATAACTGAGGGGGGGGGGGTGAAAGCAGGGGAAGAACAGGAACTGGTGGGAATGCAGGGAGAGGAGGACCTGAAGGGACCTGTGGATCGGGGATGTGTAGATTCAGAAGGGCAGGAAATCTGAGATAGATTGGGGAAGCAGAGCAGGGACTTGTAGATGCAGATATAGCAGGGATTGAGAGACTGAGCAAATACCTATTTGGGGCAGATAGTAAGAACTCAGCACTTGGGTGGGTATGAGTGTGTGTGGGGGGGTGCATTATATGGACTGGGAAAGGTATGAGTGACATAGTACTGGAGAGAGTGTGAGGCAATAGGAAGAGTTGGATGATGTGAAAATGAGATAGGGAGGTGACTTGGATTGGCCACTGTTGGAAACAGGATACTGAGCTTGATGACCCCTTGGGTCTGACCCACTATGGCGTTTCTTATGTTCTCCTCTCAACCAGGCTATCACGGCAACAGGGCCCACAAACTGTGGCTTCTTCTGCAACTCTGTGTGGACTCCAAGTTCAGCCTCTCGGCATCAATGTTGTAGAACGACTCCGACTCTCTCCCAGCTGACTCTGGGAGCAAAAAGACCCGATCCAAGAATCAAACCGTAGGTCTCTCTGCACTGCAGACACAGCACTGCTACTTAGGCACCTGATGACATATTCCTGGCCTGTCCTGTATAAGCACCATCATCACCACCAGCTACCATTTGTACAGTGCTACTAGATGTATACACACGAGAGAGAGAGTCCCTTTCTCCAAGGACCAAGGCAAGGCAGGACTGGACCAAGTCTGGCAGGAACAAGGATGAAGAAGCAACATGCACTGCAGGCAGCAAGGCACGGCAAGAGGAACTGTGGCTGAGGTGCCGGCGCCTGCCACCGACATCTCCTAGCATTGTGGCTACTTTCCCTCCTAGGAGCCTTTAAAACCTGACAAGACCCGCAGGTTTCAGAGCTCTAGGAGGCATCACCACTTCAGTTACCGTGAGGGAGAGACATTTTGAAATGCACTCCCTCACCTATGGCACCTTCACGACTTGTAAATGCTTCAGTTGCTCATTATCTAGAGAACATTTAACTCAACTACTGGGCAAAAAGTATGATCCAAAATACATACCATGCAAAGGCAACTGATTTATTTGACTTTCCTTGGTATATAAATTCACTCTTAGTTAAGTCTATGCAAGGCTGATAACTGCGAAGTGCCATAAACATTTCTTGCAAGTTAAATTGTAACAAAATTAAAAAAAAAAACAACCTCTTCAAACAATCATGCAGCTAAGATCAGACGTACAAGGTACATGACATTTCACCCTATTCATCCTTTCACCACCATCCCCACCAAACAAAAAAAACAAAACAAAAAAAATCCTACCTTGTGTACCCCCCCCCCCCCCACAAAATATTATTAATAATTAAAAAAAATGTAGTGTTGGCAAAGATAAACCATTTATTGGCTTTATGGACCATTCACTGCCCAAGCACATCAAGCAGAAAGAGTCCACTGCCATGAACCCACTCTTGCCTATTTATTTGTGAAATAATTACCCAAGAACCCAAGATCAAGATAGACCTCTCAGTTTTCTTTTCATTCCCACAAGACGGAAAACTGCCTATACAAAGCTGGAGAGAGCAGGGGGCTCTTCCAAGTTTAAATATGATTTCTATCTATATGAGGGAATTTTAGCAGAGCAGGCAATAATACCTACGCTAGCGTACAGTCGTGAGACACGCAGAGATGAGCCTCCCGAATCTCAGGGCAGGAAGACTCCTGAGCATCTGAACCCCAGATGATGGTACTCAGAGCTCACTGAGGGGAAGGGGTGTCCAGTGCTCCATAGATCAGCACTTCCCAAATTTTTACCCAGAATCGCCCCATTTTAACACTTGAAAATTCACACGACCCTCACCAAAAGCAGGGCGGCAGCAGTCAGTCGGGTGTAGACTCAAACTCCAGTCCTCTGCAAGAGGAAGTCCAAGCAGGAAGAGGGGGGTAGGTGGGCAGGGGCCTGTGAATGTTCACCCTCTCAGGGGGTCCTGCTTCTCTGATACCCGGTCTGAGTCACAGCCATATCTGGGAACTTCTCAGCTTTGCTCACCCAGCGATTGAAAGGGGGGGGAGGTACAGACTCTTCATCCACCCTTCACCCCCAGAACTATTTTTGTCTTTTTTTAGATTCTCTTATCAGATAATAAAATAGTTTCAAACCTTTAGTGTCACAGGCTTGATTATCTGGCTCAGCATCTTTTTTTCTTACTTTATCCTTATTGCTATTCCTTTCTGTTTTCTGCCTCTCTCTCTCTCTGTGGTGTCTTTTTTTCTTTTCTGTTTTCTCTCCATTCCTTCTTTATCTTTCCTTCAGCAGCAGATACTTTAATACTTTCTCTTCCTTTTTCTCTCCCCTTCTGTTTTCCTATTCCTCCTACCTGCTCTGCTTTCGCTGTTCTTCCCCCTCTCTCTCTTGCACTCTCTCCTCCACTCCTCACCTCCTTTCTTATACATCATCACCCTGGATTCCTCCACTCCTGGTCTTTTCATTTCCTCCCCCACTCCACTCTTGCTCTTTTTCCTTCTCTCTTCCCCACCTCATAAAAACAATTGCTCTTCCCTTTTCCTCCCTCCCTCAACTCTCGCTCTCTCCTCTGGCTGTCTACTTTCACTCTCTCCACATTCCTGTCCCTCTGCTCACTTGCCCCCTCACCTGGTTCCCCCCCCCCCCCCCACACACATTCTTGCTTCCCCACTCTACACATTCTCTCTCACGCACACCCCTAAAACACTCTTCTCACTGTTCCCTCCTCTTAGTGACCCCCACCCCAACACACACAATACATACACACAGAGTGTCTCCTGTTCTTTCCTATCTGGCCCCTCAATACATGCTTAGTTTTAATTCCCCCACCCTCCTTTAGATCTCTCACTCATTCACACACACACACACACACACTTTCCTGCCATCTTCTCTCCATCTCATTTACCCTGATCCTTGCAGGATCGGAGATAAAGTTCTTCCCTGCCTCTCACTGCGGATTGGGTTCATTTTGATAGCTAGAACCAATCAGCAGCCAGAGACATAAAGAGCAATAAAGCTTCCTCCTGCCTCAGATTCTGTCCTAAGGCCCCTCCAGCTCATCGGCACAGGCAGATGAAAGGGGCTGCAACTGAGAAGCGAACTATTTCTAGGACCCAGAGATTCTGGGTGCCGACCTGAAGACCCAGAGTCAGGTCTCTAAACTCGAGTCTTCAGGTCAGATCCGGAGAGTTCCCAGGTGTGGTCACAACACATGCAGGCCGATACAGTACAGTGCGCTCCGGCGGAGCGCACTGATGACCTGCGTTTGGACGCACGTTTGACGCGCTAGCTTTACCCCTTATTCAGTAAGGGGCAATAGCGCTTCGAAAACGCGTGTCCAACCCCCCCCCCCCCCCCCCGAAACTAATAGCGCCCGCAACAGGCAAATGCATGTTGATGGCCCTATTAGTTATGCCCACGCGATTCAGTAAGTAAAATGTGCAGCTAAGCCGCACATTTTACTTTCAGAAATTAGCACCTACCCAAAGGCTGGCGTTAATTTCTGCCGGCGCCGGGGAAGTGTAGAGAAAAGCAGTTTTTACTGCTAGTGAATATAACCTCTTATTTTGACCCTAGCTTTTAAACTGAAGTAAGAGAACCCTACCTTTCTATTTTTAACTCCAGCTGTTAAATTCAGAGCTAAAGTCAGTGTCTTACTCCTCAAATACCTTTACAGCATTTGTTCCCAAACCATCAGGCCGATACAGTAAAGTTCGTGGGAGAGTGGCCCGTAACTACACACGTACGTTTCCTAGCAGATTCATTTGCATACAATGCCAGTAGAAGAAGTTACATGTGGAAAATCACAGCAACTACCCAGAAAAAAAAAACTGTCCTGTTTTAATTTATCAGCCTTTAAGAGCGAAGAGGAAGAAGGGTCAATCGATGGGGTGCCAGGACCCTTTCCTTATTCCAAGCCCGTAGAACCCTCTATCAAACTGATGTCACTGCTGGAATGTGTAAACCTTTTCTATACCAGTTCAGCCTTCCAGAGTCTTATCCCCAGCAGGGAATCCCCGCGGTAGTGTGACGTCACAAAACTCAGAGAAGGGTGCTGCCCAGACCTTAAAAAAATAATCTAAGTTTAGGAAAACAAATCTTAAAAGGACAGCGGTTAAAACACGACCAACTACAGAATGAGACGGTTTGGAAGGCAGAGTAAAGCTGCAGTCCCCCCTGCCTTCCCTTCCACCCTGCATGAAAGAAAAAGGAACTAAGGGCTATTAATGCCACGTATTTCAATCCTAACCTATGGCGTGAAGGCTATTCTAGTTGACATTAAAACATCTGCTGGAAAATCAGACGCATCTGTTATGTACTATTGCTCAGTATGGTATGTTCTCGTTACATAATCACACCAGGCAACTTCCTCCACCTCCTAAAAAAAAAAACCTAACTCAAACTGTAGTAACAGCAACCTGATCTCCCCCCCACCCACCCCACACCGACCCAGACAATACAGAAGCCACACATCATTGGTCATATCCTGATGCCAGGGCTGTGGATGAGGATGACGTCTGGGGACAGCTGAAGTACATTCAAAGCTTCACAACTGACTCCCATGACCACCAGCCGTTCGCCCCCCCCCCCCCCCCCACACACAGTTCTCAGCAGAACCAGGGGGGGGGGGGGAGGGGAGAACTGGAAGGGACATGCAGTACAATACAGTACAGTATTTGGGATTTCCTTTTCCGCCAGGGTGCACAGCACAATGTTACAAGGTTGCGCAAAAGGAAGCAGCCACCAGTGACCCGGGCAGGCGTCCCATCTCGATCTGTGTCACATGGAACTGCAAGCAGATGTATTTATTTATTTTAGAAACAAAAAATGCAACGTAGTTGAATGTGTCACTTTGGACTCAGCTAGGCAGGTTAACAGTTTCACACTTCTGCTCGTGCGTGCCAGAGTACCCGTGTTAGCAGTCACAGCTGATAGAAAAAAAAGTCTTTACATGGCCTCAGAAGCCCGGGCACATCGGCAGCCTCCATCTCTGCAGAACTCTGGTGGCTATAGGCCAGCAAAGGACATTGCAAACAGCTAAGAATCTGGTTTCCACACCCGACAACGTAACTGCATCCCCCCTCATGTTATAAGAACATAAGAAATTGCCATGCTGGGTCAGACCAAGGGTCCATCAAGCCCAGCATCCTGTTTCCAAGAGTGGCCAATCCAGGCCATAAGAACCTGACAAGTACCCAAACACTAAGAAGATCCCATGCTACTGATGCAATTAATAGCAGTGGCTATTCCCTAAGTAAACTTGAGTAATAGCCGTTAATGGACTTCTCCTCCAAGAACTTATCCAAACCTTTTTTGAACCCAGCTACACTAACTGCACTAACCACATCCCCATGCACATTCCCCCTTTAGGTTCCATGCAGAAAGGTGGTGTTCAGAATTTAACTGCTGAAATCTTCTGTGTGATTCCAAGCTCCTTCTCACTTGTGTTTCCCCCACTGTGTAAGGTGCTGCTGTGAAGAGAGTAAGCTGCAGGGCAGGCTTTAATACCACGGGGTTCCTGCAGCCACACAGGGGAGCAGACATGGTTCAAAGGGGGAACTACCGTGGTGCTGCTGTGTTTTGGGGGAGGGACCCTGCATCTCTCGGAAAGATTCCCCCCGTGCACGCAGGCCACCACAGTAATAGCAAATGTCAGCAGAAAAAGACCCAAGTGGTCCATCTAGCCTGCCCGGCAAGGTTTTTTGTTTTGGTTTTTTTTTTTTTTATTGGGGGGTAGTAACTGCCACTCCATGAAGATTACCCCAGGTAACATAGGTTACCCCTTTTCTTCATTTCCATCCTTTAGCCATTAAGGATCCTCAATGCCCTTTTGAATTTCATTACTGTTCTTCTCTTCACCATCTCTTTCAGGGGGGCATTCCATGCATCTGCTACCCTTTTTGTGTAGAAATATTTCCTGATGCTGTTCCTGAATCTACTAGTCTACGATATCGCCCCTTGAAGCTTCATATCATGTCCTTTAGTTCTACAACTTCCTTTCCATCAGGAAAAAAAACAAAAACAAAAAACTTATTATTGTGCATCTTATGCATCATTTATTCCTCTCAGTTATTTAAAAGTTTGTGTATCTTCCCTGACTCTCCTCTCCTCCAGGGTATATATATGGTCAGGCCTTTCCATCTCATCTCATAAGGCTTTTGATGCAGACCCTCACTCCATTTTGCCTCTCTCTGGACCACTTCCATCCTGTCTACCTTTCATGAAATACGGCCTCCAGAGCTGAACACTGTATTCCTGTTTGGGGCATTATCACCTCCTTTTTCCTGCTGGTCATGCCTCTCTATGCAGCCCAGCATCCCTCTCTGGCTTCAGCCACCACCTTTTGACATTGCTTTGCTACCTTCTGAACGTCAGATATTGTCACCACAGGGGATAAACAGCTACATTTTTTGGAAATGCATGCACCTGCAGCAGTGGATGGGGTATTATACATTTTAGAAAATACAGAACACAGGACCAGATTTTAAAGTTTTGGGCAAAAGCAGGGCACAAAAGTGGAAAAGGTTCCCGAGTCAGTTTGTGTGTGTAACTCTGAAAAACATCTTTGTACAAGGATTTCATTGTTAGCATCCTTCAAAAGTGATAAATTCCACAGACAAAATGTTAAAGCAAAAGCTTCCACAAAGACTAACCTTTTATCAATTGGGCAAAAAGTTTCACAGCATTATTTCACAACGTTTTACTTTCATGACAAAGTTAATTAAACTGGCACAAAATTAAACCCTGGGGCAAAAGCTGCACCAATTCCAAATTGTGCAGCCACACTGACTTGCAAGCTCTACGTCCAAAAACAAAAATGTATGAACCGTGGAACTGCTTTTTCTGAGAGAGTTAAGAGGGCCACCAAAGAGAAGGGTTAAAGTTTCTGTTTTGTGTTAGTCCCAAAACTGAAGAAGGTTGGGTTGTTTTAAACTAACAATACATACATTCCCTTAAGTACCATCCTGAGGCCCTGCACAAGCCATAAGCAGCAGCATATTCTTTCATGTAATGCAAGGGTGCAATCGAGCCACTGAAAGGATATGAAACACTAATCAGTTACAACAGTGCTTCATGCCAGCAATACCAGGGACCACACAAGGACTAGAAATTCTAGGGATTTAAAATACAGCTTCTGAGGTCAGAGGAGCAGAGAGACAGAGCAGTGTACAGTTTATTTATTTAGGCGTTTTACATACAGTCGTTCCAAAAGAAGATCACAACGGTTTACAAAGTCATCTTTAAAATGCTTGGTCAGCATTCACATCTTTGTCAGCTTTCATATTCTAAGTCAACACAACAGCAAAAGCATATTCTCATTCTTATCCTTACATATTCTAGGTCAATGAATCGGCAAATATATAATCTAGTACATTTTCAAACATTTTCTAGATAGAATCAGAATCTGTAGTTGCTGTTGTGTCAAACAATATTCTTTACGTCGTTCGGTCCTTATTGCTTGCTCCGCTAACAGTCTCTGGTACTGACACTGCAGTTATCAGCATTTTGGTATTTTACTTTAAAACGTTTCCATTTCTAAAGAGCTTGAAACTCTTTATTCCTGTTACTTGTTGTAATGATTCTGGAAGACAGTTCCATAACTTGGGACCCACTATGGAAAACCTTTGTTCTCTTATTTGCATTTGGTGTGTTCCAAAGAGACGGCACCTTTAGAAGTCCTTTGTTTTGTGATCTTAAGGTTTTCAGTGCTGTGTAATGTTGAAGTGACACTTCTAATATGCATGGGTTATTATTATTGATGATATTGAAAATTAGAGTTATGCATGTCACCAGCAAAATGAGTCATCATAGTTCTACATCAAGGATGATACCGGCCTCATGTGCTGCCAATGTGCAGAGGTTCACAATGAACTCACAGCTACACTGCTGCAGGCAACACACAACCCTTAGAAAATAAACTAGCCAAAAGAATTTTGGCACATGAAATTTCTTCAGCGATATCAAGAAAGTGTGAATGTGTGGCGTGGGGAGCTGAAGTGGGGGGAGGGGGGACCCCTAGGCCTGGCTTGTTGCTATCACACATAAAAGGGGCTTAAAATACACAAAGGTCCACATTAAGTCACTGTCCAGATTGCAAAATTAGTCAGTTAAACTTATCCAGCCAACTTTGGAGGGAAATATCTGGCTAACTTTAGAACAGCTCTATGGCATGACCAGAGTTAGCCGAACATGTTACCTGGCTATTTAATGCCCCCCCCCCCCCGCCCCCCAGAAATGACCCCGGAACACCTCTACGCAGTACAGCTACATTTTGGCCGGACAATATCCGTGTAAATAGATAAATACCCCAAATATTCAAAAATCAGTATTTAGCCGGATAACCTGTGAGTTATCCAGTTAAACGCCGCTGAATTCCAACCTCACAAAAAATAAAATTGAGGGGGGGGGGGGGCGTGGAAAATCACAAAACAAGTGAACCAAGAAGAAAGAAACCAATTCCACTGCACAATGTCTAGGATGAATGTTCTTCTAAAAGGAACCACTTAGTTAACATACCCCACCCCAAATCATCCTACTTAGCTACTCTTACCATTAAGAATCAAAGGAAATCGAAATGCCACTGGGCTTTCTTTCGTTGGAAGCTCATCAAGCTATCATGCCGACAGATGAAAAGCAGGAATACAGAACAAAAAGTTAAGGGAATTCCATGAAGATCTGCTTCAGTAGGAATGGGAACCAAAACTGTCTTGGCTAAGAGAGGGCAATAACAATCATAACCTTCTGATTCTTGCAAGTTACAGGAGAATGTTTTGCCACTAGAAGAATCAAAAGGATATGCGTACCGAAGACCCTCTGGCCAAATTAGAAAAAGCAACCAAAGCTAATTTGTCTTTCTACCCTCTCTTCAAACAAAAAGGAACCTTCTTGTTCAGAGGAGATGCAAGTACATCCACCACGGGCGAACCCCACTTGTGGAATATCTGATCTGCAACTCCTGTGTGCAAGGACCATTTGTGTGGTTATAGGACCCTGCTCAGCTTCTCCACAATGGCATTCTCCTTGCCTGACACATATGTGGCTTTTACGACCATCCCCTGCGAGATGGCTCTTTTCCGCCTTCTGACAGCTTCCCAACATGGGAGGTATAAACCTGTTTCTCTCCAAGCTTGTTTAAATAGAACATGGCTACCTGATTGTTCATCTGGACAAAGAGTTTTTTTGGTTGATTTCTGAAAGCCTTTAGAGTGATTAGGATCACCCCTACATTCAGGAAATTTATTTGGTGGAGCTTTTCCTGGGCAGATCAAGGCCTTGGGTATTAAGCTCCCCAGTCCAGGTTGGACACATCTGTAGTTAGAATAACTTGTATGAGAAGAATTTAGAAGGATATTCCTTCTGCCAGATTTGATTGGACCAGCCACTTGGTTAGAAGCTATCCACAGAAGGGAATCCCAGGGTGACTTAGACCTTCTTGTGGAAGAATGGCTTTTGCTCAAGTTGTGACAAACAAGAATTCTATGAATTCCAATTGAGATGATGGGCTCAGTTTGGATTTGGAGTAATTTGAGCCCTAGTAATTCCAACACCTGGATGGTTTTGCTCATCAATTCTTCTGCACCTTCCTGAGAACGTCTCTTGAGCAGCCAATTGTTCAGATAGGAAAATATGTGCACCCCGAGTTTGTGAAGTTGTTTGGACACCCCTGCTAATTATTTTGTGAATACTGGGGGTACTGATGTGGCAATTCCCTACCTCAAATCTGAGATACTTCCTGTGGCTTGGATATGTGTATAAGCATCTTTCAAATCCAGGGAATGTAGCTAACTCTAAGACTGTCCCCTTGCTTTATGATGGCTTTGCTTGGTGCAAAGTGCACCATACGCCATCTTGAATGTCACTGGCAAAAATACCCACATTTTGAGATCTTGAAAACTATCATTTGTACCTAACCACATAAGACAATAACCAAGTCAGGCAAAAAAGCATATTATTCTGGAGGATTCAGTTATCCAGCAATAATTGTCACAAGCTACTCCAAACTATTAACTTACAAAACAATCATAGGGGCAGAGAATAATCGTAATTCTGTACTGGCCCCAGATCAATATGATGATTTTGCAACCTTCTTCTCAGAATGAATAACTGATGTTTGTAAGTAATAATGATGTCAAGGCCACTGTCAACAATAGGGTGAATAGGACTAAATAGGATCTATTCTCACCATTAACTGAGCACAAGTTCCTTCAAATCAAAATAAAAAGGAATATCATCCTGTCCTGCCAAACCCCTGCTCCACAGCATTGTTAAAAGCCATATGGGAGGATATCTGTGCCCATGTTTCAAAGTCTGTAAACCTCTCCTTGACTGAGGGTGCACTACCTGAAACATGCATCAGTCCACTCTATATTGGGGGAGAAAGAAAAAGAAAAAAACCAAACAAAACCTTTTGCTAGTCCTTCTGATTTCAGCAATTATTGTGCCATTTTATTCCTATTCCCCTCAAAAATAATTGAAGTGGTTGTATTTAATCAGCTGACTGGTTTTCTGGATAAGAATACTCATTTGTTCATTAGCAAGCAATTTGGTTTCTAAGTTTTTAGTACCAAAACCTTGCTATCATCAAGTTTTGATTCAATAAGGTAAATGTTCAATAGCTGGATGTGCTGTGTAATGGTGCTTTTAGACATCTCTGCCACATTCGATACATTAAACAGAGTCTCCTTTCTCACTTAGTCGAAATAGGTATATCGGGTACTATACTGCTGTGTCATCTTGGAATCCAGTCTCTACTGGTGCCCCTCAGGGATCAATGCTCTCCACTATATTACTGAACATTTACCTTATTCCACTTTGAAAACTGTTTGCATCCATTTTGTAGCATACTTCCAAATATGCTGGCGATATTCAGTGTTTTGACCAATTGTAAATATTACTACCCTTATCATAAGGCTTGGGGGTAACTGCACAGAGTGGAAGTTACTACCCTTGAAAGAAACATGGCAGATACTTCCATATGAAACTTGCTGGGCAGACTGGATGGCCTATCTGGTCCTTTTCTGCCATCATTACTATGTTATTCTGTACCTGAACATTATCCGGGGTCCACTATTTTGAAGTTTATCACTATTTATCTATCTGCAATTATGCAATGGTTACATCACAACAGGCTTGCTCTTAATGTAAAAAAAAGAGAGATCATTATCCTGAGCAGATTTCCTCCAGTCAATGCATCCCTGGCTTTTGTATTTGAGGATCATTCACTATCAATACCTGCACAGGTATGCAATCTTGTTGTGATCCTTGATCTGGACCTGTCCATGCATTCTCACATAAAAATCAGTTGCAAGAATTATTCGTCAAATTGTGCATGCTTCACAGATTAAAGCCCCTATTGGACCCTGGTGACTTCTGTACAGAGCTCCAAGCACTTATCCTGACTGGTATTGATCATTGCAATTCACTTTATGCTGTTTTCCTCTACATACTCTCAAAGCCCTTCAACAGTTCAAAATTTGACCACCTGCATAATCGAAAGATGAATGAAAGATCATATTACTCCTGTCCTCTTTTCCCTCCACCGGACTGCTCTACAATGCAGGGTGAAATTTAAACTTGCTATGCTTATCCATATTCTAAAAAAAAAAAAAAAAAGAGAAGAGTGCCCCATCTTCACATCTGTTCACCTGTAGAGTCCTACTCGTGCCTTGAGGTCCACTCACCTGGGGCTACTGGAGATACCCTCTGTGATCTGCACACTTAGTAAGAGTCATGTAAGCAGGGTTTTTCCATTGCTAGCTCTCTTTTTTTTTAGAAAACTCTCCCTGAGCTGCTACAGTCTTTGCCTGATACACAATATTCAGAAAAGCATGAAAAACCTCATTTAGCGTGCCTTCAATTTAGAGGCTTAGGTTCATGAAGATTGGTCTCATGTGTCTATAGTAATTTACTGGCTATCTTCTTAAGTCTGTATGTCGATTCTATGAATGTTTTATTTTGTTCCCCACTGTAAATTTTGGAGCATGTGGGTTATAAATCTTCAGTAAAAATGTGTTAGATATTCAAATGCTGCTTAGCCAGATAAATCAGACAGCTGGATATCTTGGGAGCGGACAGTTGGTGGATCAAAGCAGGACAACTTATCCTGTTAACTTAACCTGATAAGTAGCTATATTCAGTCTTATCTGGTTAAGTTAACCAAATAAATTAGACCTGCTAAACAGCAGGTCAGAGTTATCCAGCTAACTAGTACTTATTCCGTTGTATTCAGCAGCATGGTAATTCCTTCTAAGTTATCCAGATAAGCTATATCTGGATAACTTAGATAACAGGATATCTTTGAATGCTGGACCCAATCTAATTTTTAATTAAGTTGCCCAGGAAAACTATCTTGAACTTTTTCCTTACAATGAATTTGTTCAAGACTCTTAGGTCTAGAACAGTGTTTCTTAACCTTTTTTATGCCATGAGCTATCTGGTAGCCAAGACCTCTGAGAAGCCCTCAAATTAGCTGGAAGGCCTTAGAGCTCGATATATATATACAAATGCCTTGGGGAAACTGCCTCTCCTGATGCAGAGGGAGACTGCATCCATGTCAATACCATTCCAGGCACCAGCATCACTAAAATTCTCATCAGTGCCCAGAGGATTTCTAGAATGGGTTGGACATCTGTTTGTATTGATGACAGTGTCCTCAATGCTGATGCACCTATACAAAAGAAATAGCTACCACCTCTTAAATCTCTGCTCAGTTCTTCCTTGAAAATTATTGATGCTTAGACAACTTTGGAAGAGTGAGGTCACATCTTCCTGATTTTCTTGAGATGTACTGGTGGCTGTGATTCAGCCTCTAGTTTACTGTAATCCCCTAGATTCTATCAAGCATGAGCAATCCTCTCTGCAGGGATGCCTGGAATGATATATGGCACTTGCCAATATAACCCTGCTCTCAACATCATGCACCAACTGGGATCAATGTTAATATCTTTGCCTTCACTCGATGCTCCTCATTGTTTTCTTTAAATATCAATGCTGATGAAGAATAATCCTTCGCTTCTCTTAGAGAGGTGTAGTTAGACGATGGCCCATCTCCATGGCCTCTACTGATGCTCAAAGTGCAATATTTCCTCAATCTCAATGCATTGCTAGCTTCTGGGCAAGTCCTGGACCCTTTGATGCAGATGGCCCTGACTTATCTTTTTCATGAGCTCTAGATGGGACTGAGAGCCTCTGGGAGTCATCTCCTTACATGCGGATCATCCCAATATGTCATGGCTGGCCCTCAGTCAAAGTACCATATCTACTATGGATCCCCATGACAGATGTGTGCATGTGAACACATACTTTGCAAAGACAGTGGTCCCCTTGTGCTCGAGGGACATTTGGTGAAAAATAGTAGCTGCAAAATTAGATTTGATTTTGAAAAAAGAAACTTGACCAATGCTGCTCAGTGGTCAGATGTCAATGCAATAACAGATGTGCCAAAAAAAGTAACTCAATGTAAAAATTATCTAATGGTCAAAAGAGGTTGGAAACTGGCTGAACTGAGGAAAGTCATGTGGAAAAAGATGGTTTTGTGGCGTTAAAAAAAATATTCACTCACCATGGAAAAATTGCAATCATTAGGCTCTATGGAAAAAGTGAAACTGAGGAGGGCCCCACACAACTGTGAAGAGGAATATCTCGCACATGTGCAGAGCACAATGAAAACTCTAGAAACTATGCGATCATTGCACCAGCTAGTCTCCATCGGGCATCACCTAGCTGTGAAGACAAAATATTCTAATATATTTTATTTCTCCAAGAACAACAGGACAAAAAAAAACCAATGGCAAAAGAAAAAGCAAAAGCAAAAAAGACCAACTACATCACAACCACTTTGAGAAAAATTGCCAGTACTACATTTATCCCCATTCACTTGATATTAATTACAGAAGTACTTTCTCAGACCATTCATATTCAATACTTTAAAACTCAGACACCTGTATCAGGTTCCAGGGGAAGCTGCAATTTTTATATTTTTGACCGAGGACTGCTTCTGTAATAGCTGAGAAAGACGAGAAAGGGAGAATCCCTAAGTGGGTATGAAGGAAGATGCATGACACCAGGGCCTTTGGACGGGCAGTGGGAGACTGGCGACTCTAGAGCACCAGGCCCTGTGGAGCCAAGTGCTTTCTGAGTGGGCAGGGTGCCAGCATACTAGGGCAACACTAATGCTATAGGAGTAGTACTTGCAAATCTAAGATGCTGCACAGCCGGTACACCACTGAGGCTGCATCAGCTACAGAGTCAATTCCCCACCTCATACACTTGCAGTCAGCCCTACGTCCTGGACTATCCTCATGAGATTAGCATGACCAGTCAGCTCACAAGTTTTAAAAACACTCTTGCGAGAGCCAGTAGAAACATGCTGTTCCAGCTTCATTCACAAGTGGGATGAGGTCTGTAAGCCACCCCAAGACTACTTTTCATTTATAGTGGGATTGGCTATTGAACCTGATAAAAACTGTCACTCTGGTGGGCCTGGGTGAAGACCTATATTGCTGGCAAGCCCTAGATTGAGAGGAGATGCCACAAGTGCTGCCAGTGTGGGAAAGGAGGCAAGGTTGGAAGGAGGGATGAGATCTTACTTGGGTTCAGGTTGCTTGAAGAGATGGGTGTTAGCTATAGGAGAGATATAGAGAGCTGGATGTGAAGTTTGAAAGAGGGTTGAAGGGAGAGACTGAAGGGCAGAGATAAGATGGAGGACTGGGTGGTGAGAAAGGGACTTGGGGGGAGAAACATAGCACCGGTAAGCTGAATTTTTTTGTTGTTGTTGATATGGGAGTCAAGAGAGAAATCAAATCATTAAGAAGAGGGGAAAGAGGGGGTGCTATGATTGGGAGAGAAAAGCCTGAAGATGGGAGATGGACGTCATTGGAAGGAGCAGGGAGAAATGCACAAGTGGGCAGGAGAGGGAGGATAAAGGGACCAGACTGGGAGGGAGAAAGGATCATGCAGTAAGTAGGAGTGGGGAGGTGGTTTGAAAGAGGACCGAGCAGGGTGGGATGAGACAGGCAGGAATACGTGGGTGTGCTGAACAGGGAATTATGCAAAATTTGTTTTTGTGCTCCTCAGAGATCAAGCAAACCTGAAAAGTGTACTATGAAGCGTTTTTAGGCTGTTTTATGCAGCGCTTTAGTTTAAAGGATGCTTGTCCCAAGCTTCCACCATTCCCTTTGACAGGTGAGTTACTGCCACTCTGCATGTGAGACACAGTGAAACAAAAAATGTATTCTAAGGGTGATCTGAGAGCACAATGCTGTTGCCGGAAGACAAAGAACAAAACTTAACATTCACAAATATTCCTGACTCCAATTACAGTGGTAAACTACTACTCAGATTTTTTTTTTTTAAACAGGTGGTTTAATTCTCCCACTCTGACTAGGATCCAGATGGTGGAATCTGCTGGCAGGGTGTTGAACCCCACAAAAACATTCATACAGCTTCTCAATCTCAGCCAAAAAGCCAAGATAGGACTTAACTCATCTCATAGCCCAGACCTTACATTCATCATATATTTTTTAAGTGGTTTAATCCTCTTCTTTGGAATGGTTATAATGTTTTTATGACCCCCTAGTGGGCCGCCCCTCTAAGAAGAATGCCCACCTGGGGCATCAGAATATCATGCTGCTGCCCTCAAAGCAGCTGCATGGGAAAAGCAGGTTTTGGGCGTGCCATGGGAGAAGTTTCACCGGGCATGCATGCCACACCATTGACAGGGAACTAGTCAGCCACATCACTGAATGGGGACCCTCTCATCAGAACATTGAAGGGAGGGGGAACCACCATGCTTGGTGACTCCTTGGGGTGGGTTTGGCCTCACAGGGTTGTTCACATACCCCCCCCCCCCCCATGTTGTACTGCTTCTCAGTCTGTGCCAAAAGACCAAAAAAGGACCAACCATAGTTCATGGACCAGAACTTCTATTCATGGAACATATAGTTGTGCTTCCCAAACAAGCAGGCCAATACAGTAAAATTCGCGGGCGAGCAGGTGAGCGCGCACACAGGCCACTATCCTGCACGCGCGATTCAGTAAAAAAAAAAAAAAATTCAAATTAGGGCCCGTGGTTAGAGGCGCTAGGGACACTAGCGCGTCCCTAGCGCCTCTTTTTGGTCAGGAGCGGTGGCTGTCAGTGGGTTTGACAGCAGACGCTCAATTTTGCCGGCATCTGTTCTCAAACCCGCTGGCAGCCATGGGTTCGAAAACCGGACGCTGGCAAAATTGAGCATCCGGTTTTCGACTTGCGAGCCGCGGGCAGATTTTAAAATTTTATTTTATTTTTTTAATTTTTAACTTTTGGGACCTCCGACTTAATATCACCATGATATTAAGTCGGAGGATGTACAGAAAAGCAGTTTTTACTGCTTTTCTGTGCACTTTCCCAGTGCCGGCAGAAATTAATGCCTACCTTTGGGTAGGCGCTAATTTCTGAAAGTAAAATGTGCGGCTTGGCTGCACATTTTACTTTCTGTATCGCGCGGGAATGACTAATAGGGCCAACAACATGCATCTGCATGTTGCGGGCGCTATTAGTTTCGAGGGGGGTGGACGCGCGTTTTCGACGCGCTATTACCCCTTACTGAAGAAGGGATAAAGCTAGCGCGTCGAAAACGCCCATCCAAACGCGGGGTAACAGTGTGTACTGTTCTGTATCGACCTGAAGGTTGTTTTTGTTTTAGTTTGTTTTAACTTTTTCCACTGAACTTTATCATATCAGAACACACAACCATGTTACAGTGAGCTTGTAAAGCAGATCATATATTGGTACAAGATGTCCAAACAAGTACCTCCAAAACTATTTAGAAACAGCCACATCTGCATGCATACTGCATCAACTGTTTATTTTGTGGGTTCAACTGTGGAAGAAAATTCTGTAGGGGAAGAAAAAAAAAAAAAAAAAGATACTGGGTAGAAGATTACTGTTATTACAGTAAAATAATTCTGAAAACCCAGTCTTATTTCTATGATTTATGTTTTGTGCAAACGTGGATACGTTTGTGGGGGTGGGTGGGTGTGTGCAAAATTTTATACAATTTTGAATCATTGCATCATTAGTCCAAAGCTCTTGCTTCCTACAGCTTTTTGAAGAGGAAAAAATTCAAGCCAAAAATAAAAAACTACAAAAAAACCCCCCCAAAAAAATGCTAGTTCAGTTCAGCAGTGCAGTGCTAAATTTAGCCTGTCTGAAACAAACGTCCTCTGTATCGCTCCATGGTGAGACCGCACCTTGAATACTGTGTACAATTCTGGTCGCCGTATCTCAAAAAAAAGATATAATTGCGATGGAGAAGGTACAGAGAAGGGCGACCAAAATGATAAATGGGATGAAACAGCTCCCCTATGAGGAAAGGCTGAAGAGGTTAGGGCTGTTCAGCTTGGAGAAGAGACGGCTGAGGGAGGATATGATAGAGATGTTTAAAATCATGAGAGGTCTAGAATGGGTAGATGTGAATCGGTTATTTAGTCTTTCAGATAACAGACTAGGGGGCATTACATGAAGTTAGCATGTGGCACATTTAAAACTAATCAGAGAAAGTTCTTTTTTACTCAACACACAATTAAACTCTAGAATTTGTTGCCAGAGGATGTGGTTAGTGCAGTTAGTATAGCTGTGTTTAAAAAAGGATTGGATACGTTCTTGGAAGAGAAGTCCATTACCTGCTATTAAGTTGACTTAGAAATTAGCCACTGCTATTACTAGCAACTGTAACATGGAATAGACTTAGTTTTTGGGTACTTGCCAGGTTTTTATGGCCTGGATTGGCCACTGTTGGAAACAGGATGCTGGGCTTGATGGACCCTTGGTCTGACCCAGCATGGCATGTTCTTATGGTGCGTTTCCAGGAGTTTATGCTTGCACATCTCTTTCTCTGGCAGTATCCTGGCTAGCATATAGATTGTTCCTTTAGTTCTATCATTGAACCCCAACAACAACCCAGATAGACAGACCACAATGATACAGATGAAAGATGTATAAAGCTGAAAGGATGGACTTGAAGAACAACATCTTGAGAAACAAGTGCAAAGACATAGATATGTTTTATTTAACAAAAAACCCCTTAAAATTTAAGAAAGAAAATATAAAGGCATAAAAGACAAGAGACGTAAGAATAAAATCAAAACAGGAGGCAGCAGCGTCAAAACACCAATGAAGATTGTACTGGATGAACAGAGTAAATGCTGACTGCTCTGAGGCATGTAATGTTCTATTACTGGGCTAGCCAAGTTTGGTCCTGGACTGCCACAAACAGGTTGGGTTTTCAGGATATCCATAACGAATATGCATGTGGTATATTTGCATACAATGGAGGCAATGCATAGGGAGGGGGGGAGGCCCAGTGGCCTGCTGTCCCAGAACAGCTGACCAGGGCCAGCAGAGATTTTTATTTAGGCAGTGGTAGCAAAATTCAGAAGGAAAATCAGCGTGAGATCGGCGAGCTGGCACATGCTCACGGGCCATGTGGCTTTCTGTTATAAAGGAAACCCGCGAGAGGGGCCTGTGAACATGCAGCAGCACACAGGCCCATCTCACTGGCTTTACCACTTATTACTGCCAGCTCAGTATCCAGAAATGGCCAATAAGGGGAGTCGGGGAGGACACAGAAAGAAGCCATGGGGCGCGTGGGATTACAGAGTATAAGGGAAAGGACTTTCCCAACCGCTGCTATATCTTTGGATGGGGCCTCCCCCCACAACAGCTTCTATTCTGGGGATCCTCCCTAAATTTTTGCTTGGAAGCACAAATTCTGAACTTAGCCAGTGCAAACAAATGAAGAGGAAAAGAAAAAAAGGTTTCTCCTAGAGCATCACAGTTGATATGGGGGGGGGGGGGGGGGGGGTTACGGGGGTCTGATCGTGATCCCCAGCACAGGCTTTTACATCATTCTAAATACAAACTCTGTGACGAGTTAAGGCGCTCTGCGTGCTCTTTCAAACCAACCAATCAAAGAAGCAACTCTTCAGTCGCACGGTTTGAGGTGCTCATCACGGACTGAACAAAAAAAGTTAAAAGAATTAAATTAAAGAGACATGACTAACCTCAATGGATTCGGAAGGCATTTTTAGCTTTGAGAGCTTGGCCTTGGCACTCGCTTTCATGTTCGTGAAAGTCTGTCCATGATAGTCCTCGGGCAGCGGCTTCAGTTCTGGGGACTCGCTCGGTGCCTGATCTTGGCCATCCATCGGTCTAACGTACGCCGTAGGTTTCTGCTGCACTGCACTGGTTTTTGAGGGCAAAGGAGGGGGGAAAGTTTGTAAGGAAGGCCGAGTGGCTACAGTCAAGTTAGCAGCTGAATTAGAGCTGTCCCGTGCTTCCTGGTCATGAGGTCCTGCGCCTGCAGCCCGGGGAGATTTTGCTGGATGGCGGCAGACTTTTCTGTGGCCTTTGTTGGGTTGAATTCTGGAAGTGACACGCTGGCTGGAATGTGAAGGGGACAGTGGCTCCACCAGAGGGGACAGAGAAGGGAGCAATGGAGAAAGCTTTGTCAAGGACGGCAATAACTGCTCATCAGCAAAGCAATCCTCCTCAGTGTGCTGATCACTCTTCCTGCATTGCTTGTTACTGCTCTGACCTTGGCTTTGGTCCTGAGTATGGGATGAGCTGCAGCTTTTAGTGGGCAAACCTGAGCATTTCTCTGTGTTGGGCCGAGTCTTCTGGTGCTGGCAGGAGGGAGGAGCCGCCAGCCCCAAGGGCCGGTGGTCAACGTTTTGGAATGAGGGCTGCGACATCCCGCTGACTTTTGCGGGGTGGCGCGAGCGGTCAGGTTTCCCCTGGGAATTCAGTGGGAGAGAACTTTTGGGGATGTCAGTAAGATTCTGATGGGATTTTGTGCTGCCAAGTTCTTCTGCCTCTTCGTAATTACCCAGCATGGTTTGGATTCGGCTGGACAGTTCATCTCCTCTGATGGTCTAAATGTAAAAGCACAACAAACAAAGTTAAAGGAGAAAAAAAAATACTAGAGGGGCAAACAACAGTAAATTGAACAGCTCTCAGGGCAATGAGACGTTTATTGTTAGAGTTCCAAGTTTTTGTGGGAGATGTGTCAAGTGATGTGTTTTCAAAATACAAGCACAAGCTTAAGAGATAACACCTAAACCTGGTAGACTCAACGGACAACCAGAAACATAAGTAGTTAAAAAGGTTTCAGGGATATACTGTGCTATGCTCAATGTGCAAATTAAGTTTAACATCTCCAACCAGAGGTCACCTACTGTATGCTAAATCCTCAAAAAAAAACGGGCAACGAAACGTTAGTATATCCTTTATGCTTGCAGGCCAAGCTCCGCTTTTTTAGTTCATCTTTCTCAGGGACGTTCTTGTCTGGAAGCGGCTCACTCACTGCCGACCTCAACGATGGTTCATACATAGGTGGAGGAAGCCAACAGAGGAAGAAAGTTCCTTGGATGTTCCAGACAGTCAGTCGTGGAATGTAAAAAAAAATAAATACATAGCCCCAACAACTTTGGATTTGTTAAGATGTTTTTAAAAGCTCTGAAAGGTATACATGAGAATTAAAGTCAATCTGGCTGCTTCTGGTAAATACTGTGACAGAAGGCAGATACGTATATGTCATTACAAAAATGGTCTATCAGCTCCCTATTGAAATTGGTTAATTAGCATTTAGAACAGAATTTATATATTCACTTTTCTATTTCTGCATTGTACTTAACCTCGGGGAAGAAATAAGATTTTTTTAAGTTTCTGCACAATCCATTTACTGTTGTCATTGCTACTAAGTCTGGGCACTGCTACTCTTTGTAAGCTTGTGTCAGTGCCACTACTACACCAGGAAAGGCAAAACCTTAACAGTGGGGTAAGAGCTTTAAAAAAAAATAAATATACAAATAAACCCCCACACAGAACAAAAGCAGAGTTACAGGAAAAACAATAGACATCTACTATTCCAAAAAGTAAGCAGTTTAACATTCTTGCAGAAAACAGGACAGCAGCAGTCTAACGTGGCAGGATATAACATTTTTTAATAAATAATTCTATCAATTGTGTCAAAGGCGTGAAAAATATAACCAAAAACAGGAACGCTGACATTTTAGGACCATGACAAGAATTACTTCACTAAAAGGAAATGCTCTCTCTCTCTCTCTCCACATCTATATACAAATCTCCCTATAGATTTTATTCCTGGAAAGACTAACATACATTTTCTTTAACTGAGCAAAATATATATATATATTCATATATATATATTCATATACACACACACACACAGATATAAAGAACACAAGATATATACACTATGTATTGTACATATACTATTAATATCACCTTGTAGGGTTCTCCAAAGAGCGGAGCACTATCATGGAAAGATTCTCTCTCTGGAAGAGCCTCTTGATTCCTTCTCTCTCTCTCTTTAAGACGGAGCAAATTTCTATCTTCATTGTATAAGCTGTAGATAAACATTCAAAGAAGTCATTAGTCTGAATTTTTACTACTTTGATAAAAAGAAAAATGTGAAATAAAGCAGCCATATATCAACTTCATCTTGGTTAGGATTTTAAGGGGGGAGGGGGGGTGTTGGGGCTAAATCTGGCTCCTGAACCTGCTAGGGATGGATGGTACTGCACTGTCAGTGTCCACAGTCCATGGGGGTAGGGAGTCCCCGGCCATCGCACTGGCTGGGCTCAGGAGAGCGTGCAGGTGGACGGAACCGCACTCCATAATTCTCAGTAGGAAGGTTACCATTGCAGTGACTGTGCTAGAAAGGAAGTAGGAGATGAAATCAAAACAGGGGAAATAATTTTAAAAAAATAAAAATAAAATAAACCCTAGATAGCTGCGAAGGCAGCAGTATGGCACCGTAGACCCAGCTAAAGACTAATTCAATGGCACTGAAGCTGCTGGGCAGAAAGGAAAATTAAAATCAAGTTTTCAAGAACAGTCTTAGACGTGCTCATCTCAACACCCATTTTCATCATCAACTCGCGGCAATTTGCTCTCATGCCACCAGGTAAGGGTGGGCTGTAAGCATTCTCCCAATTGAGTCAGCAGCTCTGCCAGCCAATCTGTGATGGGACAGTAGTAGGACAGCACTATGCCATCATGCAATTACTGCATGCAGCTTGTGGGCCACCCCTCATCCTGCTTTAATGACAAGAATTAGAAACAACTGAAGAATGGCTTGGAGACTTATGAGCTGGATCAAACGGACTTAGATAAACGGTGCAGAAACCCTTCTGCTGGAAGTTCAGAGGCGGCCTTGGGTTAAACACACACCAATTTCCAAATCTTTTTAAAGCCATGGTTCCTGGGGGCAGCTGTTTCTGACTTAATTGAATCTAGCCTCCATTTGGGCTATGATGCCGCAATCCTTTCTCTCAACTCCCCAGAATTTTTCTCCTATTTAATATCCCCCCTCCCAACTCATGGAGCCCAGTCACCGTGAAAACAGTTCTTGGCCAGGGGACATGCAGCAGGTTCCTTCCAATTCTGAGTTCCATGTCCAGCCACTAGGAGTCACCAATGCACATCCTGGAGGCTGTGAATGAAGCATTTCCAGCCCACCCAGGGAAAGGATGACCTAACCCTGGAATCAAATCCACATCCCCTGTAGGGCCCACAGCCACTTTTTATGGATATAAAATTCTATACTGTCCACTTAAATTAGGCAGAAGGGGGTAGAATGAAACCTAGATGTGGGTTTAAGTATGGGAACTTGTATATTCATCTTCCGAAAATGGTAGAGGAGCAAGGAGAGAAGATAAGACTGCCTTGGATAAGTGGATTTATCCTCTAGTCAAGCAAGCTTCTACTGAGTTTGAGGAGAATAGGCAAGAACCAGCAGACAGATTAGTTGGGTTGATTGTTCCTTATCCTCCATCATCTATTCGTTAATACTGGATACAATGCATGCACATTGAATTAAGTCAAATACTACGGAGCCACTTCATTTAGGCTTTTTCCTTCCACATGCTGTGTCTATGGCAAACAGGCCCTATGTTTCAGCACAAAATGAAACTTTCAACATTTAATCCCAGATTGGTTTCAAAGCCGTGAACAGAAAACAGGGACGTAATTCCAGACTACCTATTCAGAAACTGATTTCTGGCATCATTAATCCATCACTGGGAAGGTTTGGGTGTATGAAAATAGTATTTAAATAAAATTTAAAAGAAAGGCAGAGTTTTAAAAAACTGTTAATGCCAATTAACTCCCCATAGTTTATTATGAAAAATATCAAAATGAAAAAGAGGGGATTTTTTTTTTAATTAAAACCAAGTAAAGTCACAGTCAACTGAATTATCTAAATATATTTTTCAAATGTAGTTGAAAACAAAGCGCATACAATCCATATGCACAAAATCTCCTGCAAGAAAATGGCAGGCCGAGACCATTCTGTAATCGTAACTCGGTCTGTTGGGAGTCATGCTCTCTTTGTATGAGGAAAATGTTTTCCGACAAGGACAGCAAAAGCTGCCACCACATTCACATTAGGAAAAGAAAAAAAAAACCAAAACACTAAGCAGACAAGACCCAAAAAACGTTCAGATCCACCAAAACAGCCTCACATGCCACATCAGTGATGGTCAGCGTTCACAAGCCCAGGTGCCACAGTACTAGTTTATAGTCAATCATGCCAAAATACAGGATGTCCAGTTCTTCAGACCAATGGATAGATAGTGGGTGCTGGACTTAAAATATGTATTCTTTATACAGTTTGCTATATTTGTGTGTTGGTCACTCTGCGTTACATTTCAGAAACCACATTTTTCTGCTCTTTTGGGAAATTTAGTGATCAATTGAGTTTCCTCTGGGTCTATTCTCTCAGTATCCCACCAAAAAACCTGCCTCTTCAAAACGAAATACAATTAAAATGATTTTCTCATGAGATATATAAAGACAGATCTATCTATGCATTCTGTGCAGGTGGGCACATTTTACATGCATAAAACAAAGTAGTGAAAACTGCCCAGCGTTTTTGCGGGTACAAGCGTACACACGGCATAACAGTGGGCATTATAAGAAAAGGGACTGTTCCACCAGGAACTTGTCCAAGACACTTTTAAACCCTGCCATGCTGATCACCTTGATCATATCCTCTGCAACAGATTCCACAGCTTGATAGTGCATTGTGTGAAAAGTACTTTCTACAATTTATTTTAAATCTGTTGCATATTAAATTTCATGGTGTGTCCCCTTGTTTTAGTATTATTTGAAAGTGTAAATACCCATCCTTTCCCTATTCCACCCAACTCATGATTTTATAAATATCTATCCTACCTCCCAGTCATCTTTTCAAAGCTGAAGAGCCGTAACCTGTTTAGCCCCTCTTCATAGGGGAACTGTTCCATCCCATATATCATATTTGTTGACCTCTATTTTTTCTAGTTTCACTATGTCTTTGAGATGAGGCGACCAAAATGGCAAGCAATATTTAAATGGGGCTGCTCCTTAGATTGATGGAGGGGCATCATGTTCTCCGTTTTGTTCTCCATCGGATCATTTCCAACATTCTACTTGCTTTTTTGTCCACCTCTACAAACTGAAGGGAAAGATTTCAAGGTCTTTTTCCTGAGTGGTGAATTCTAATACAAAATAGCATTGGGCACCTGCAGTTGGGATCATTTTTTCCCCTAACTGCATCATTTTGCACTTGTCCACATTAAATTTAGTCTGCCATTTAGATGCTCAGTCGCTAATCTTGCAAGTTCCATCTAAAATTCCTCAAGTAATGCATGGAAATAAAGGTCATCAAATAAAAAAAAAAATTTGCACCAATAACAAGGTATCACTATATAGTGATACCTATTTATTGGATTAACAATACATTTCTTGCTCAGCTTACAAGAGCTAATACTGTCTTCAGAACAGAATTCAAATGAGCAAAAGATGGCATTACCAATAAAAAATAAAGCATCTTATATGCAATAAGTGAATCAATAACAGGGTGAAGGGGAAGGGGTGGGGGATGGGTGATCAGAAGGAGACAGGCAATATAATTGTATGGCTTATAATAGGTTAGAAAACCTAGGTCTTTACAGAGTCCTTTCTTGTAAGTTCCAAAGTCTCTGATCATTTTAACTTCAAAAGCCTTGCAAGCAACCAAAATAATTTAACAAGTTTGAATAACTTTGGGTTATCTACAGATCTGATCACCACACTCTTTGCTCCTTTTTCCAGATCATTAATGAATGTGTTAAAACAGCACAGGCAAGACATCTCTCTGCTAAAACCATGTTGATGGGAGCAGAGCAGGATTAGGGATTTGGAAGCGCGGTAGTTTAATCTTTGCTCTGCTCCATACTGTCCTGCCTCCCTCCTATTCCCCACACAGGACAGGAGAGGCTGGATCAGTGAGCAGCAGGGGGAAGAGCTATTCCCTGCTGAGTGAGACTCAGCCCAGCTGGGAAACAAAGTCTTCAGCTGCCCGCAAACTTTTATCACGTTAGGCACAGGCTATTGGCAAATCCAGGCTGTGTCATTACTGGTTAACAAGTTTCTCTTTTTTTTTTTTTTTGATATAGCACATTCCTCCTGCTCATTTGGAATTTCGGGACAGTCAGAACCAGGGCTGGGGTCTATTGCCATGAGCCTTCATTTGAAGCTACCCAGGGATTCCCCCCATTTATATCTTCTACCAATTTACTTTAAACCAATCATTGTAGCAACAGTCTTCAGCCAGAGGGCCATGCGCCTTGTGTGCTTCATGGACCCTAAATTCTCTATCCTGCTTTCATGTCACTCTTGTGCTGATCCTCCCTAACCTGGACAGCAAGGGGAATGGCGCTTAGTGCTGCATCTTCTGCTGCGTAAGGCCAGTACTGGGGATTGGGGAGAGGGAAGCGTTAACTGAGGAAAAGAGAGGGAGGAAGAGAGGGAAAGAAAGAAGTCCCATTCCTTCTGCCCCTGAAGCAGCAGCAGCAGCAGCATCTATGTCTGCCCCACCCCTGACATATGTACTGTAATTCACATTTTTCTTTGGAATCCACCTTGGGCCATCGCAGGTCACAAATGGACAAACAAACCCAAAAGCACATTTCTTTCATGAAATGGTCAAAGCATATGATTTTCAGCACATTTACAAGTATTAAATGTACGGTGACAAATTACAACACACTCATAGCCGATTATGTTACCTTGTGGATAATCGCTTCTCTTAAAATTATTCCTTCACACTAACACTGTCCCACGTTTCCACAAGCAGCAGCACTGATGAATGAAAAATGCTGAAAGTATTCAGAACTTTAAACCACCTTACACCTGCCGTGTCACAGAAGTGCCACATCACCAGAATTATTACATCGCCAGGATAATGTCACAGTCATGGCAGACAGGTGCCCAGCGCTCTTGCTACCCAAAAAAAAATATATATATCTGGTGAGGGCACTGGAGCGCCCTGCCATTTAGTTAAGTATTTTTGGATTAGCATAACCTTTAGCTTGTTTACCATGTCCTGCAATTTCTAAGCAAGTTACTTGAAAAAGCAAAAAGGGGCATGAATGCAAACATCAAATAACCAAAACAATTTATCATCAGCTGACCCTAATGACCACCTAAGCCTGAGGGATTTCTGCCTGTGTGCTATCTAGCGTGGACTCTATTTGTAGGGAATGTTGTTCAGTCAAGGGATCAAATAGCTGGCTGTCAAATGAAGGTTTATACTTTTATACTGTAAAGCACATACTGTTTTGCTAATCAAATGTTGAACTGGATGCGAGTGCTTTCATATGAGTTAAGGATTACTGCCGGGGAACTGTTTAGCTCACCATAAAATTACTGGCCAATTCCAGATGCCATATAAATTCCATAGGAATAGTGCAAAATTCTTGAAATCGGGTTTCTGTGTGAACTGGTTTCTTGCCGATTTGAAAGCGCAATCCTGTCTGCTCTGGAATTATCTGGTTGATGCAAGAGTGGTGGGGCATGCAGTACTGGACTCGCAGGCACTAATACTGTAAATGAGGTTAGGCCTGCATTATGGTGAAATCCCACTGGCTGCTGTCATGGCAACTAGCACTAGCGGCCTAGACCGCAAACAGGGCACAGCTGAGCAGCCATTTGTCACTGGCGTGGGTCCTCACTTCATTAGCCTAGCCCACTGTCCACCAGACCCTATGAAGTGGCCAACCTGCTCTCAACCTTTGGCCACCTCATGCTGGAGGTGTGTGTTTGGGACCTCTAAGCCAGGACAATTCCATTTCATGACAAAAAAAAGAAATGGTTCTTAAAGTTCTGGTTTTAAGGTGAACTAAAAGCCTGCATTAACGTCTTGAGGTTTAGTGTATCCAGCAGGCATGCAACAGTGAAAAGTTAAAAAAAAAAAAAAACCCACCAAAAAAAAGCTGACCCAGTTTAGGGTACGTCAGTATCCGATACGGAAAATGAAAGGAGTCTGTATTTACGCTCTGTGGCTACACAGAATTAAGAATGGGTATTCAGCACCGCAGGCCCAGCCAAAGCAATCAGACTGCAGGATTTCTACCAGCAACACGTTTACAAAATTACCAGACCAGTGAGCATAACTCTTGCGCTGTCATGTCCGTGACCAAAATGTCCTTTAATTTCAATCCAAAGAATCCAAATCCATTCTTACTCACCTTTCCAATGACGATGGAGTACAGTAGGTAGGTCCCTGCCCCAAAAATCCCCCAAAGACACAGAATGGGGGAAGAAATGGTTGCTTTTTTCTATGAATCTACTGTATAGGCACTGTGGTTCCTCCCATCAGTATTGCCGCGATACAAAACAGGAGGAATAGAAAGCAGCATCACGCAAAAAATTAAATCTTAAAATTTCTGGACGCCCAATATACATGTACAATATACACGGTCTAGGCCTTGCATATTGTGTGTGTTTTTTTGTGCCAGCAGCTGGAGAAAACAAATGCTTGTACTGAGCTTCCAAGTTCCTAACCTGCACTGACAACGTCTCTTGGGCGCCTGATGCAGAGGCGGCGTTAGAGAAGCACAATTACCCCTGGCGCCTCCTTTGTTTGGGGGTTTTTTTTTTTTCGTGGCAGCTCATTACCCTATTGGGTCACGCGCTCGGGAGAGATGGGTGAGCGTACGTTAGGAACGTGGATGCTCAATCATGAGCGCCTGTTTTTCGCATGCCAATACGGCCCATAGTGGGCAAAGGTAATTATAAATTAATAGAATGGTCACATTCCCACTTTACAGCATGTGAGCTGCAGCCACAGCACTGGCCGTGTCTGGACTTGGTTCTGTTGGTGTACGTAACCCCCCGCCCCCCTTCACAGGAGATCACCTTTCGAGACTGCTGAGTACTAGCCAACTCACTGCAGCCTTTGGAAAAATGCACGGCTTCATGCTGTGGGGAAAGGGGGATCAGCAAACAAAACCAGTCCACACAAACTATGTTCCAAAACAAGAACCACGCATTTATTAAAAGCACAAAAATCAAAGTCATCACACAGTCCAAAATGCACAAAAATGGGAGCAACAGCTTCTGAGACAGTTCACAGTTCTTAAGGTGGTTACTCCCTCTCCTCTCATGCAGCTGGAGTCAAACAAGAATTTTCCAGGGCTTTCCACTGGGACCTCCGGCATTCCCTAGGCCCAAATGATATACAGAAAAACAGGAAACCTCTTCTCCTTTATTCCAGCATTCGTTGGCTCCAGACTCCCCCACATAGAAACGGTGCTCCCAAATCCTTTACCTGGCCTGCTGACCTGGCAGGGAGAGACTACTCTCTCTAGTGGACCAATAAAATCCAAAGCTGGCTACCACACTGAGGCTTGCCCTCCGTGAGCTTCCAACAAGCCATCTTACTCCGCAAGCAGACTCCTCTCAAAGCTCTTTCCAGTGCCTCATGGACGCACCCTATATAGCCACCTACCCCCAAACCCATCCCATTTGGGGGGAAGACCCTTCCTATCACTGACAGCACAACCTGATTCCCCCTGAACTTCTCCATTGCTGGAAGGTTCACAATATTCAAGTGCAGCACTATATACGATAGTGAAATCTGACCGAGGTCACATGTAGAATAAATGGGCAGAGACTGCAGTTTCAGACACACAGGCCTTATCACACAGATATACAAACAGCCACCTCTGTTAATAAGAACCACACACATACTCACGTGCCATGGCCTTGCCTCTTCTGTTTAGCTTCCCCAGTGCCAGTTCTCCTCCTGTCATTCAACCTGACATCCTCTTCCAATATTTTTCTTCGCCCTTATCATCAGCTGTCACCCCCTTCCTGGCTCCTGTTGCTCCTTCTCCTGGACTTGACTCTCTCACCCAACCCTCGGTCCCCTTTCTTTCAACTTTCCCTCCCTTCAACTTAAACTCCTGTCTACCCCCCCATCAGTGGGTTTGTTTGTTTTTTTTCACTCACCACATCCTCCTTTCCTAGTTTCTCTCTGTCTTGTGTTTCTCCGTTTCCTTCCTTACCTGAAATTAGAATGGCAATACCAGCTACAACAGACGGTCTCTTGCGTGACTAGGTCTGATATCCGTAACAGTGCAGGGGTAACAGCTTCGGGGACCCTCTACCCCAAACCTTGGCATTCTGGGTCAGAGACAACACAGAGACTGCATTTTAACAAACAAAATCAAACTAAACAGACATCTAGGCTCCTGGTCCAACTAGGCAGCTGCATAACGGGCAGTGCAGCTCAGAAGACGGCACTGCCAATGACGCAAACAGCCTCTTGAATAACATTTCCCAGCAAAGGCCATGCTTTTCACAATATTAGTTGCAGTCCATCTCAGACTACCAATCCTTACTTGTGACTCACATCGTAAGACTCAGACTGCTTTATTGGTTTTATTTTCAGAGCCTTGCTCATAAGGGTTTAAATGGCTCTAGCAGAAACAATATAAGGAATAAATCCATAACTAACCCAAATGACAAGAACTGTTACTCTGCAATAGGGGATATCATACGGCTCCAGGGGCATAGTGCGTATTGTGCACAAGCAGCACCAACTTTAGAAAAGACGTGTGTTGTACACCACCGATTTTAAATGCCTGTAGCTGCCGAGAGATCCCATCCCGCCCAGTGGCACGAGGGAAGGAGGCCCCCTCAGTCACTGAAGGATCACGCCAGGCTCGGCGTCCAAGCGGAGGAGGCCCGGGGATCTCATCCCTTTCGCGCGCAAGTGGGCGCCCGCCTGAGAGAGGGGGAAGGGGGAGCCCATGGGCGGGTCTGAGAAAGAGAGGATACTGCATGTGTGCGGGTACTTGTGTCCGAAAGAGAGGGAGCCAGCATGTGGATGCACCTGAGACAATGGGAGGGAGCTAGCATGTATGTGTATATCTGTGAGCCTGTGTGAGTTTTGAAAGAGTATTTGTGTGAGCATCAGAAAGAACGTGTATCTATATGAGAGAGGAGTAAGTTTGGGCACCTCCCTTCTCCTCCCACTAATCCATGACAGTTTCAGGGTGACCGGAAGTCATAAGTTCCCAGGTATGCTCGAGAAGTAAGGTATTTAATTAAGATTGTGGAGAGGTGTTTAGGATCTGAGGGCTACTTTTGTTTTTTCCTCTGTAATCTATTCAATATGCCACATACAAAAAGGAAGGCGAAGATTTAGGGAGGTTACTACTTCTTCTCCCTTATCTGAGCCTACAACCACCTCAGATCCAGGCATTCTTTTCACCAGTACCTAATATTCAACCGGTGAATAGGGCCATTAAAAGAACTGGGCATGGAGCGGGTGTCCAGTCTTCCGGCCGAAACATCTCTCAGTCCCGATGCCCCGAACACTCCTCCTCTACCTTTACCAATTTCTCCCTATTCTTTAATAGTTAACCCTCCTAAGGAAGGGACTGGAGAAGGAGCCTTGGCTAAGAAAGGGCAACAACAATCCAGCATTCTAAGTGACAACTCTCTGCAGTTAGGTAAACCTGCGGAAGTTACAATGGACTCCGTCTGGTCAGCTATTAAAGCACTTGAATTAGCAATAGTCAAGTTAACAAAAAATAACAGAAGTAGCCAACCAACGAGTTACTAATATTGAGACTGCTGTGACAAGGATAGAAGGAGAAAAGACTCAACTAGAAGAAAGAGTGAATAAGATGGAAAGTTGTTATCAAAGATTCATAAAAACAGAGATACTCTATGATAAGAGACTTGAAGCAATTGAAAACACTCTGAAACAGAAGAGGGTGAGTGGGAGTGAGTTATACAGAGGGAAGAGGACCGAGTGGGTGGGTGACTGACAGAGGAGTGAATGGGAGAAAGTGAGTGAGGGGGAAAGGGAGGAATGGGAGATAAGGGTAATGAAAGAAGAAAATGAGAGGGGGTGACTGAGAGGGAAGGGTAATGAAGCAAGGGAGTGAGTGAGGTGAAGGAAAAAGGAAGGGAGGAAGTAGAAGAGGGCAGAAGGGTGCGTGTGATTGTGTGAGTAAATTTGTGTGCACCCTCCTCTCCTTCCCCCTACTAATCCACCACAATTTCAGGATGACTGGAAATGAAAAGCTTCCAGGGATGGAGAGATGGGGGTGCAGAATTTTCTTTTATCCTGATTAGTTTTAATTGGGTGTTTGATATGTGCTGTTTTGAAATATTTGATTGATTTTGGGGAAATGTTTAATGTTTTGTTTTTTTTATCCTTATTCTTTATAATTGAGTGATGTAATTGTCATCTGTTTTGAAATATGCTTTTTATTAGTTTGGTTTCCTGTTATGATTGATTTCTATTTCTTGACTTTGTTTTATGAGGAATGGTGATATTTCGGTTTTGATTTATTGCACTGCATATGAGTCTGGCTTTTAGGGGTTTCCAGTATGGGTTTTTGTCTGCTCCTTACTATTTATACTTTATGGTCTGCATTTGTGACTGAGGTGAGGTAGTCAGTTAGCTGGGGAAATGTCCTGCACTTGTTGGGGGTGAAGGTTTTTCTGTTTTTGGTAGAGGCTGAGAATCCATGATTGAAAAGGTTCCTCGGGTGCTAAAAAAAGATGGCGCTTAAGCCTGCTGGATACTGATTTGATTACTGTGTCGAGGATAAGCCGCACCCCACCCTGCCCTGTGGCCCTCGTTACGCTCGATAATTTGTAATGTGGCTCCAGCCCAAAAAGGTTTGCCAACCCTTGCCCTAGCAGATACTGTTACGGACTGAGAAACCAGCAGGTAAATGAAAGCCTCAGGTCAGGCCTTTAACAGTCAAGACCTTTCTAACTGGTGTTTCATGATGCCTTCTGAGTGGCCCCTAGAGTTAGGGAACTGATTCCCCACCCCTCCACCCCCATACGCCTTAGCAACAGATGCCATCATCCCAAGTCAGTCCAACGGCTTCCTTAATTTTAGTGTAGTGCAACGTGGGGTGACACTTAACTGCCGTGCCCCTTGACAGGCCAAAACATTCTGCCTAGGCCCGAACAAGGGACGCAGCAGTTAAGTGTCACTCCACGTTGCACTACACTGGAATACGCACCACCATTAACACATCAGAACCTTTGCTCCGAGGAAAGCAGTAAAGGCCACCCACCAGCCCTTTTGCTAGCAATATGTCGTCTCGCTCATCCATCCCAGCAGCGCCCAGCAGGGTGGGGCTGAAAGAACCTCACATTACTTAAGAGCTATAACCACTGGCATGCACAGTCTGTGAAATCTATTTTAAAATATTTATATTCCACCCTAACTGGACAAGTAGGTCAGAGCAGATTACATATTAAAACACATTAATAATTATTTAACATACATGGACAGATAAACAATTAAAAACAAATATCAGAATCCTAGAACAAAAAAAAAAAAAAAAAAGGCTTACCTGGACACAGGCTCAATCCTCTAATTTTTATTATAAAGAACTCAAACATGCACTGAACACCACGTTATTCAAATCCACTTTGGGCATACAGCTCTCATAGGCATGCTTAGATACTTTGTCAGCTCTTACTCAGCAAATCTGTTTTCCCCTTAAGCTCACCCCAGTAAATTACACCATTATGCAAGTGCACAACGCCGCACAAAATTCATGAGCATGTGCATAATCATGCAAAAATCACAATAACCCAAGAGTAAGCAGGTGTTGAGCACATGCACTGGTACAAAAAACGCTGCAAAAATGAACAGTCGGACACCACATGAACAGGTTGCTAAGCAACCGTGGGCAGCTAGGAACAATGCAATAAGGAATGCTGTTAGCGCAGGTTTTCATTCCTGTTTTAGCACACATTTTTCTGCGATAAACCCCCTGTTGAATACCAGGGTTAACTCCTAAAAATTGTGCATTAAGCCAGGAGTAAACGTTAGCATGAGTGGATACAAATTCATATAAAAGAAAGCATGAGCTATTCCCCAGCAAAGCAGAGAGGTGCATTAAAGGGCAGACAGCTTAAATCATTCTAAACGCTGGAAATGTAACTCCTGGGTCAGGGTAGGAGTAAAACTTAACTCACATTTCTGGTGGCCATGTTATACTCTTGCTGTGCCCAGTGTGGTAGTGTTTAGCCTCTTCTACCAGATTGGGCACAGCAAGAAAATAAAACTTTGGCCACCAGAAATGTGAGTTTACTCCACTTCAGACCCAAGCGTTTAATTTCCAGTGTAAGCTCTCTGGGCATGCACCTACAGCTGTACAGTACACATTGGCGCTGTTCATGCCAACTTTGGTAAACTGTTTAACTGTAGATGCCCACCCCAAGGAGTTTACACTTAGTTCAGCTAGCCGTAAGTGCCCAATCCAAGGAGCAAATCAAGGCCATTTTGGCAAGAATGGCTAGTAACAAAGCATAAGCTCTCTTGCGCAGGCGCCTACAGCTAGCTTACCAAACCAAACACTCTTTGAGGGGGCATCTACAACTCAAGAGGATGCTAAAGTCTGCTGCACAGCGCCAAAGTGCATACTGTGCAACTGATGGTGCCCGCTTTCTGGGAAAGCGCCTACAGCCAGATGAACAAAGCATAGGCTGGCTGGGTGGACACCAACAAGTGAACAGTACACACTTTAGTAATGTTCAGCTGTTCATGAAAAGCTGTGACAGGTACCTACCTCAGAGTTTTACATGGAAAATTTAACTCCTAGATCTGAGGTGGAGGAAACTCACATTTTGTTGTCTATTGCTGTGCCCAGTGGGACACTATTTCAGACCCAGAAGTACTTCAATTTCCAATGAAATTTCTCTTAAGCTGGAACCTACAGCTGAAGAGGATGCCAAAGACAGGGTGAAGAACACTAAAGTGCACATTATTCAGCTGAAGGTGCCTGCCCCAGAGAGCCTGTTTTGTTCAGCTGAAGGTGCAAGCCCTGGGGAGTTTTCACTAGAAAACTAGCTCCTTTATTTGGTCTGAAGTGGAGTAAACTCGCATACCTGGTGGCCAAAGTCATTCTACTGCTGTGCCCTAACATGGGAGAAACAGCTAGATACTACCACATGGGCACAGCAATCGAACAACATGGCCACCAGAAATGGGAGTTAAGTTTATTCTGCTTAAAAGTCAAAAAGTTAACACACAGGAATAGTAAGGGCTTGAAGTTGGAAGAAGTGTGAACAAAATGGCCTTGCATGTAAGACTGGCGCTGGGCATCCCAACGAGAACAATCTTGCATGCAAGACCATTTGGGCAAGGCAAGCCAAGTGAAACCAAAGGGTAAGCTCTCTGGAATGGGCAACTACAGCCATTAGAGATGCACAGCATCAAAGTGCGTTCTCTGTTTGACTGTAGGGCCCTAGAGAACTTAGCCTTTGATTTCACTTGGCATGCCTGGCCCGAATGGCCTTGCATGTGAGATCATGCCCGTTGGGATGCCCAGTGCCAATCTTGCATGAAAGGCCATTTTGGTCATATTCCTTCCAACTTCAAGCACTTACCGCCTTAAAAGCACTTTTTAGCATTAGTGCAGATTTTTTCATGTCAACTCAAATTTTAGCATAATTTTTATTTTTTTCCCACTACTGTTCGATTTGCATCCCATTAGCTTACTGCATCCCACAGGGACTCCTGTTTTTTAATATGTGCATTAAAGAAAACCTGCGAAAAAAATGTTATTCCAATTTTAGCGTGGGTTTTATTACATCAGCCCCTGCCTCATGCAGGATAGCTACTGGACTTCATGTTGCCTGCGGAAAGAGGGGGAAAAACGCAAGACTTCCTGACCGCATACCTGGTTGACATAGGAAGGATAGGTTAAATGGAAAGGGGGGGAGAGACTTGAAGGGGAAGGGGGGAGGAGGGTGCTATAAAGAGAGTAGGGGAACCAGATGGCTAAAGTGGAAAAGGGTCAGGAGGGCATGGTAAGAGAGGAGGGGGGGGCTGAAGGACGGGAGAATGCTTTAAGAGGAAGGGGAAGTGATAGGGGAGAAGATGATGCTAGAGGAGAATAAACTGATAGGGAGCCTTAAGGGGGGAGGGGGTGGGGAAGAGGAGGCTTCTCAGAGACGACCTGATAGGGGATGGAGGGGGCTGGTGGGTAAGAGGAGGATGCGGACCTGATGGGGGAGAAGAGGCTGCTTGGAGGGGAACCTAATAGAAGTATGTTTTAAGAGTGGAAGGGAATGGGTGAGAGGTGGATGGCTTAAGGAAGGAAGCAGACCTGATGGGAGAGAGGAGGTTGCTTAAAAAAAAAAAAAAAAAAAAAAAGACCTAATGAGAGAGGAGGATCTGATGGGAGAGGGAGGAAAGCCAATGGAAAAGGGGGAATTTTATTTAATGTAATTAAAATGTTTTTATTTTGTTGGTCTTTTACTGTCTGGTTAGGTTTCATGTGTTTGATGTTTTACATTATAATATTTTACCAGTTGTGGCAGATATTGATTCTGTTGTGGTTTATCGGCTATGTGTTTAGTTTTTAGTGTTTTGTAGTATTTTTTTTTTAATTGTTTGTGTGCATATTGCCTGAGGTTTCCTGGAAGATGCAGGTATTTTAGCACTTTACAATTATGAGAACATACATTTCTGGATACTGACGCTGCGGGCTACTTATACCCTTGTTCATGGATATGCAAAAAAGGTGTCACAGTCATGCAGCTGCTGTGGGAATTCCACATCCAACAAATACAGTCATCTCAGCAAAACCACCCAAGACCATCAAAACATTAAGCTGCAGGGCATAACCAGCAAATTAAAAAAAAAAAATCAAAAGAACAACAAAAATAATTTAAACCTTGCATAGAGGATTGAAACTAAGAGTAAAAAAGACACAGAAAACCCCATAAATCACAAATACAATATATAAAATCCAGCAAAATCCTCATATATTTGTAAGAATATTCTAATACAGTATTATGCTGTTTTAGTTCACCTACTGTATAGAACATAAGTGTTTACAATTGTGTACTGAAAACAAAATTATGCAAAAGTAATTTTCTTGGCACATAATTTTGAATTTTTTAATGCATAATTCCCTCGGGTGTATCAATTCGCTGGCACTGTACCTAACTTTTACTTGAATGCTACGCCATCCAGTTTAATGCATTTTCTGCTTTTGCTTCATTGCTATGCATATTTTATTTATAATAAATCGGACAGATTTTTTTTTCATATAGAATAAATAGTAAATAACATAGTAGTATAGTGATGGACTACCAGCTTCTATAATACGCCCCTTACAAATACTACAAAATGCTGCTGCAAGGGTACTAACTGGAACAAGAAAAAAAAGTGATCACATAACGCCGATCTGATGAAACGTCATTGGCTGCCAATAAAATATCGTACCCAATATAAAGTGCTCTGCATTCTACATAAAATTATTTATGGAGAACAAACGGACTGGCTGAATGCAGCAATTCATTTACATAAACCCCAGAGGAATCTGAGATCCACTAACAAAGGCCTCTTGGCAATACCACCAGTAAATTCGGCCCACCTAAGTCGGGTCAGAGAGAGAAGCATTTCCCTGGCTGGCCCTAAGCTGTGGAAAGAGGTTCCTATTGAGATGAGGATCCAAACAGATATGAAAACTTTTAAAAACAATTTGAAAACTTGGCTTTTCGGAATTGCGTTTAAAGAGACTGATTGAGAATTGTTTTTATCATCATATGTTTAAAGAGTGACTGAGAACTTTTAATTAACATTTTATATACTTACTAAGCAGCTATTTTCTACAACTGAGAGTGCGAGACTCAAAACTTACTTAAATACTATGAATTTTAGATTATTGAGCACTGATTTTATCATGAAAGCAGTTTATTAAGATTTATTTCTGGTTTAATTTAATTTATTTCAATGGGGTGATATTTATATTATCTGATTATTTAATTGTGTTTTTTTATTTTTATAATAATAATTTAGTAGATGTGTTTTATATGAATTTAAACTGTATTAGATTTGCATTTTGTTTGGAAACCGTTGTGATGGCCTGTCTGAATGACAGTATATAAGGATTTTATAAATAAATAAATAAATAAAATAAAAGACCCAAAGAGTCCATCCAGTCTGCCCAGCAAGGCATTTTAAGGTTTTAACCATCCTTCTGTGCAGGTCACCCCCCCCCCCGTGTCAGTTTGCATTTCAAACATTTTCTTACGCCTTTCAGGTGAATCATATTCTTGAACATTACAAATTAATATGAATTATTTTGAACTGCAAGCTTCCTTCATTCCCTTCCGACAGGCATGGATGTAACTGGTATAAAGATCAACCAAACTCATCTTCTCTGCACTTTTTCCTACCTACTGCAACACCACAGATGCTACGCCATCTCGCATTACACTTCACTTCCCACCACTTAAAATCTTCAGTCTCCGTATCATAACTTAATGAATTTTATTTACAGTATGCTCTCACCACCTCCACTGGGCAGGGGGAAGGGTGGGCTGTACCATGCTTCCATCACTCTTTCTATGAACAAATACTTCCTTAATATTTCAGGCATCTTCCAAAACAGACGGGTAGAAGATCAACTGTTGTGGACACTTTGGGTCACTAATAAGCATTTAAAACCTATTAATATATGGTTTAAAAAAAATTTAACCAGGTTAAAGGAGCAGATGTTTTCTTAAGTTACTATAAAACCAATACATTCGCTCCTATCAACAGCTACTCCCAGAGCAACCACAAATGTATAATTACCAGTCCCTTGACCCTGGAGTGACAACATATGTCTTGTTCTCTATGGCGGGAGGGGGGGTGCTGAAGGAGGTGGGGAGCCTGCTTGCATCAAGCTGTGTCCTCTCTCGCCTCCGTCCGCACAGGCAAAAATCTGCCCGGCCTCCAACAGGCACTACGCGATCCTTACACAGAAAGAGAAGCACTATACTTAACCGTGTTCTTCTGCATAGATACACACATGGTAAAAATTCTGATTTTGTCGATACATCTTATTATTACTAGGCAGTCCAATTCTACAGGAGGCATTTTGCTCTCTTCAAACTGTTGCCAACACTGAAAGATCATTTAAACTTCAGCAATCAAAATAGAAAGTGTCCAAAGAAAGCTCAAGAACGGCATACATATAGGCTGTACTACACCCTTCATAAACAGACATGGTCAGGACAGGTACACACACAAACCCATGGAAAACTTACTTTATACAAGACAATTGTCTCCTTGCTCTGCTTTGCAGTTGACAGTCCATATTTAGTTAGGCTCTTTTAACATGGTAACAGTTCTCCGATGCCTGATTTACCACTATACATATACATTAGAAATCATATCAGAAGCAATCTGCAAAGATTGTGCAATGTACAGTAACCTGACTGTACTTGATTTCAAGCTATAGGTTAGTGTAAATTTGACATTCAAATTACAGATGTTTACATTTGCATTTCTGTCTCATCATTTCTGAAAAACAGCTCATGGCGGCTGACAGTTAAAAACACGTTATTCATTTAACATTACGGATTAATCCAATATGTAAAAATCCAAACAGAACTAATATATAGTCCAACAGCACCATTAAATCTAATGGTTAACCAATAGTCAGAGCTTACACAAAGGCAAAGCAGAAAACCCAAGACTATGATCTTGTGGAACTGATTAATATTGTTCCAGAGGCAACAAGTTCTATAGCCTGGGACGAACCAACGAGAAATTCCACTTCCTGGTTTCCCCCATCGTGCAGTCCTTTAAAGGGGAGGTGGGGGGAGCAGACGAGCTTCCTGAGCAGAGAGAGGGTAGCCATCTGCATAAAACATTACATTTTAGGCATTCTGATAAGGAGAACCACTCCAGTGCAATGATTTGAAAATCAAAACCTTAATCCTAACCAATGCTACATGGGACATTTGGGTCTCAAAAAAGCCTAAAAAGGTGAATATATTGGTTTTGTTTCTATAATTTTTTTCTCTTTAGGTATTTGTCACAGACTCCCCAGTACACAAAACCACCAAGTCTCATTTAAATTACTACAAATGGCTTGGCCTCTGTGCTTGCAAAACTGGTAGGGTTCAAATCAGATCTCTGCAGTGAGCCCAACTGTAGCTTCACATGAATGGGTTTAACTTGCATAACAGCCAATATTCCAATCAAGCTTCTTAACCCAGCATATTTTTTGTGGGTGTGTTTAAAGTTCACTATAACCAGAGTTTTGTTATGCTGTGCTTAGAAGAACAGTGCTTAAACTTGTCCATGCCAATGATTTCCACTAATAATCCCACTCATCGCAAACCAAGAGGAAACTCTAAAACAGCTGTCAAGATTGCAGATTATAAAGATTGCAAACTTGCTACACCAAAACAAACTTAGCCTGAGTCCTCAAAACTCAGAGATATAATGGATCAGTAAGAAGGAACCCTCTCAGCCACACCCAAGGGCGATTCTTGGTGATACAACTCTCAGCTCCCAAGTCTGGAGCCTAGAATTTTGCTCCAAGCAGTAACAAAACAAGCCTTCTTCTACATCTGTTCCCTCCTAAAAGACACTGACTTCGAAACTGCTACACAGGCTTGTGTGCTCTCCTGCCCGGATTATTGCAACTTGCTCTATATCAGCATTTCCAACACCCTATATCGCCGGATACAGCTAATTCACAACACGGCAGCATGCATCATTAGGAACACAAATAGAAGCAATTGAATAAGGTCAGTCCTGAAATGGTTCCCACACTCTTCTGCACCAAATTAAGAATTTTGGTCCTGGACCTACAATTCCCTCAGAGACCTGGCACCAACCTCTCTCAACACCTCTCTCACCCCCTACACTCTATTTCAGGCCCGCCTAGCAGTGCCATCCCTAAAAACAGGGCACCTCACCAGCATCTGGCTGTTATCCTACTGCCTCCTGACACTGCATGGCCACTTTATTGCTACAGCTCTTCCATCTGTCTGTCATACCTCTGCATATCCTGATCCGTCGCTGCTAAGAGGGGAGCACGTGTTGCCACTTCGTGCCCATCACCCAAGGACGCTGTGCTCTGTATAAGGCAGGCCAGCTCGTTGGAGGGCCTGAGGGTCCCCATACCCTAGGACTCTGCTCTTTGGATTGCGGAATTTGAATTTCTAGTCACCGTTTGTGAGCTTCTCCCAATATTTGGCTATTAATAGCCCTTGCTACTCTCTTATGGTGTTAATGAATTTCACAACTTAGTTTCGTGCCATTATGTTAGTCAATTTCATCGTGGCATTTTTATTGCTGCTGAGAGAGTATAATATTTCAGTACATGGGGGGGAGGGGGGGGGGGGAAGGAGAGATATGCTGGTCTTCCCTCTCAGACTAGCAACCTTTCAAAGGCAAATGGTTTTGACAGAATTGGTTGTTTAAATTTACTACTACTAGAAATTAGATTTATTTTTCATAACTGAATCTTGGCATTATGACTATATTATTGAATGATGTATGCCCAGATGGTTTCACTTGCATTCAGTTGGCTCGACCACACAGACATGGTGGAGGAGTGCTACTAATATATAGGAAGAATCTAAAAGGTACAACATATAGAGCTTTCTGTATCCCACCCTGTGAAAATCTGTTAGTGATGGTCCATAATTAGATTTTTTTTTTACACTTATTCCCCCAAATTCATCTATTGCTGATTTTAATAACTTATTGGAGTTTTTGATGTCACTGACTCTTAGGTATTGCAAATTTGTGATTGTAGGAGATTTTAATATTCATGTAGATAATAAATCTTGTCGTAGAACTTGAGAATTTTTTTCAGCCATATCAGCTATTAATTGTGAATAATTACTATTTGTTCTGAGCCATAAAGCTGGCCATATTTTGGTCCTCTGTGTCATCAAAATTGAGTTCAGAAAGTCAGACATTGTGGGACCGATTTTATTGTATATTTTACTGTATATTGTCATATGAAGAGCAGGAACCATAATTGCATTAGAAAGTTAATGCATCATAAAGTAAATATGGATGACTTAGTACACCATTTATGATTGAGGAGGTGCTGGATATGTGGTGCTCCGGTTTATCCAAAACATATAACAAAGTAGAACCAGAAGAGTGACAGCTTTGCAAATTTATTTGATAAAATAGTGAAAATTAAAAAATAAGCTTGGTGCCCATACATTACAAATAATGCATCTCCTTTGCCGGGTATGCCTGATAGAATGACAAAATTCCTACAATGAAGGAAATTACCTTCGTTATAGCCAGTATATAAATATTTTCTTATCTTAGATCCAGGTCCTTTTATTTTTGTTCAAAAGTATGAAGGACATTTTTTTCAATATTATTAGGACCTTGGTCAATCATTCTTTGCCTGAAGGCTGTGTACCTAATCAGATGAAACAAGCGACAGTTAGACCAGTTCTGAAGGACAATAAGTCTCTTAGGGGGTCATTTTTTAAAGCTAGCGTGCGATAGCTAAAACGGGGCGGCGTCTGCCCCGGAAGAGGAGGAGTCAGGGCGGACGCTGCAAAGACAGCTTGGACGGCGAACAGGTAAGGAGCCTTTTCGCTGCCCATTTCGTGCCCAATAGCACCACCTTGATGATGGCGCTATTGGGTGCGAAAGCCGGCAGCGATCGCACCGCAGAGGTACGATCACTGCCAGCTTTCGCAGGCCCACCCCCCCACACCGCGCGATTCACGACACTGCGGTGTTTTAGAAAATATAGGCCTTAATGATGTGTCAAATTTTTGCCCTGTTTCCAACCCCAGTGTTGATCCCATGCCCTTTGAATTCTTTCACTGTTTTCGTCTTCACCGTCTCCTCCGGAAGGGCATTCCAGGCATGATGAAAATCAATTTGGTTTCAGAATAGAGCACAATACAGAATTATTAATGTTGTTCCTATATGACACCTTGTTTTGTAGTTTGGAGCATGGCAGTGCTGATGTTTCTAGTACTTTTGACACTGGGAGGTATGATGTTCTTTACATTTGCAAAGTATTGGTATTTCTGGAGTGGCTTTGCACTGGTTTCATTCGTTTCTACAGGGCAGAAACAATGCATTCAAAGAAGCAAGCATTTCTCTATATGGCATGCATTGTTTTTGGGTGTTCCTCAAGGTTCAGTGCCGTTTTCTGTCCTTTTAATTTTTCCCATTACCCGTTAGGGCAAATGCTTAAAGGTTTGGGGCTGACCTACAACATAAATGCCAACGATATACAACTGTATATCTCCTGTGATGCCCAGGGCTCTCCTTCCTGAGAAATATTTTCAAAATTATATGCTACAGATTAAAAATTGGCTAGCATGCAATGGGTTATCTTTGAATATAATGAAAACTAGACTAGACTACTTTGGGTATGGAAGTCCCCCCCCCCCCAACTGTTTACAGTTTGATATCGATAGCAGCTTCATAACAACCTTCCTGATTACAGAAAGCCAAATCATTACCTCTTGGACCTAAAAAAAAAGCCGCATGCAAGCTCTCCTCTTGCATGTGTGGGCTTCTTTGGCCCATTTATACATGCAAGGAAGGAGGAATCTATATTAAAAGGAGAATGGTTCTTAGACATACTGGAATCTGCTTCAGCATTAAGTCCTTCTGATAGCTTCTCTGCCATGGGTTGAAGGGGTTTAGTGTTGACCGTTTCTGCCGGCATTTTCTAGGGAGTGGTGTTCTTTTTCTGGGTTGGCAAAGCTGAGCTATGCCTCAAGATTTTCATTTGGAGGAAGGAGAGAAGAAGGGGGGAAGGGTGCAATGGGCGCTTATTTCTTACATTTCATTGTGCCATTATGTTTTTTTTCCTACAGTCCAGAGAGTCAAGGAAGTGAAGCTTCATGTCTGAAGAAAAGATCAGACTTATTTTTCATGGATGAAAGCAGAGATTCATTACTTAAGGGATATTTCAATGATAATCCAGACTTTCTTCCTGGGGTGATGATTGCGTTGAACATAAAGATCATCTAGAAGTGAAGGGGAGGAGTTGGTGCTAGCAGCCAAGATGCTAAGTTCTCCAGTGGTACAGAGAAGAGCAGTATCCCATGGCTGGCTTAGTAGAGGCAGACCTAGAGCTTCACAGTACACAGAAACACAGCCACCACCCTCTGAGAACAAACTGAATGCTGCCACCAAGAGGGGCAGCAGTGTCAGGTTGTGCGAAATAGCTCCACAACAGGTACATAGCAAAATGGCAGCCAAAGACATTGGGCATGAACAAGAGGAGCCAACACAAGCAAGCTGGAAGGACACTACTTCAGAAACTTGTGCCTTATTTATGTCTAAAGTACCGAAACACAAAGCAAAAAATAATGTCCCCGTGCCTTTGATGCTGACGGCCATGTTTGAATGATATACCAGTTATAACATAAGTTCCAACCTGCCCCTGAAGCAGACATATCCCATCGAAACGCTGTCAGTGTTGGGCTCATCTCCCATTATGACCTTGATTTAATATTCGGTGGAAGCAAGTTTCGGAACTGAATAGGTAAGCTATGTTTTTTTTGTTATGATACTGTTGCTTTCATTTATTCTATGGGAATTACTGGTTGGTATGAAACTTTATTTACATCAATTAGAATGACTGTTTTAACTTGCACGAAGAAAGTTCTAAAAAAATTGATCTCTTTTACTCTACTGGTATATGATTATACTTTAGTGTTTTAAGCCAAATCTTTGGCTGTTAACATACTATATGATACCAGATTCTACCTCTGAGATGGCTGTTCCCCTTTACCTTATTTATGTCTAACAATATTTTTTCAATAATTGTGAGAAGCAAATAGAGTCAGAATGCAAGCTCAGGAAATGGAACAAAAGTCATCTTGATAACATAGAAACAGCTGGAAGATACTGAACTGATGGCACATTTAGGCTCCCTCATTTTGGAGTGGTTTGTTCCATGGAGACCATAAAATCCTAAAAGATTGTTGTCACCAAGCACAGGACATCCTTATTTTCAAGACATAGTGGGGCGGATTTTAAGAGCCCTGCTCGCCTAAATCCGCCCAAATCCGGGCGGATTTAGGCGAGCAGGGCCCTGTGCGCCGGTGAGCCTATTTTACATAGGCTCACCAGCGCGCGCAGACCCCGGGACTCGCGTAAGTCCCGGGGTTCTCCGAGGGGGGCGTGACCGAGCGCAGCGCCATTTTGGGGGCGTGTCGGGAGCGTTTCGGGGGCGTGGCCACACCCTCCGGACCCGCCCCCAGGTCACGTCCCGGCGCGCTAGCGGCCCGCTGGCGCGCGGGGATTTACGCCTCCCTCTGGGAGGCGTAAATCCCCCGACAAAGGTAAGGATGGGGTTTAGACAGGGCCGGGCGGGTGGGTTAGGTAGGGGAAGGGAGGGGAAGGTGAGGGGAGGGCAAAAGAAAGTTCCCTCCGAGGCCGCTCCGATTTCGGAGCGGCCTCGGAGGGAACGGGGGTAGGCTGCGCGGCTCGGCGCGCGCCAGCTATACAGAATCCATAGCCTTGCGCGCGCGGCTCCGCGCGTATCTACTAAAATCCTGCGTACTTTTGCTGGCGCCTGATGCGCCAGCAAAAGTACGCCTATTCGCGCAGTCTGAAAATCTACCCCAGTGAGTCTAGAAAGGAGTTCAACAAATAAAAGTGCACATGCATTTTGTTACTAAAGTTATGTGGGAGACACGTTGTTTGTGGAGAAACTTTGGAAGTGGCATGTGCCAGGGACACAACCTGATTGTGAATAAGCAGCTGATAGATTTTAAGAGGTCACTGTCCCTTTAGATACCGCATATCTAGCAAACCTAGTCAGACAATCTGAATGATTTTTTGATTTGGTAATTAGAGAATTGGACCGAAGAAGGGAGCTCGATGTGATCTACTTGGAATTCAGCAAAACTTTTGATATGATCCTGCATAGATCACTGTGAACCTGGAAGATGTAGTAGGCCAGACTGACAAACTAAAAGAGTAGCAAATCACCTGGACCGGATGGTATGCATCCTAAGGTACTGAAGGATATTCTGGATCAAACAGACATCAGAGTTTGCCATCTAGACAGCTAAACCTTTTCTCCAATCAGTCTTTAAGACAAAGATTCTTTAAGTTTGCTGGGGACAGAACAAAGGAACTCAGAAATGAAATTTCTAATCTATTAGTTAAAATTTGTAACCTATCATTAAAATCATCCATTGTACCTGAAGACTGGAGGGTGGCCAATGTAACCCCAATATTTAAAAAAGGCTCCAGGGGTGATCCAGGAAACTATAGACCAGTGAGCCTGACTTCAGTGCCGGTAAAAATAGTGGAAACTATTCGGAAGATCAAAATTACAGAGAATATAGAAAAACATGGTTTAATGGAATACAGTCAACATGGATTTACCCAAGGGAAGACTTGCCTAACAAATCTGCTTCATTTTTTTTGAAGGTGTTAATAAACATGTGGATAAAGGTGAACCGGTAGATGTAGTGTATTTGGATTTTCAGAAGGTGTCTGACAAAGTCACTCATGAGAGGCTTCTAAGAAAACAAAAAATTCATGGGATAGGAGGCAATGACCTTTCATGGATTAAAAGACAGGAAACAGAGTAGGATTAAATGGTCAATTTTCTCAGTGGAAAAGGATAAACAGTGGAGTGCCTCAGGGATCTGTTCTTGGATCGATGCTTTTCAATATATTTATAAATGATCTGGAAAGGAATACGATGAGTGAGGTTATCAAATTTGCAGATGATACAAAATTATTCAGAGTAGTTAAATAACAAGCGGATTGTGATTATATTACAGGAGGTCTTTGTGAGACTGGAAGATTGGGCATCCAAATGGCAGATGAAATTTAATGTGGACAAGTGCAAGGTGTTGCATTATAGGAAAAAATAACCCTTGCCGTAGTTACATGATGTTAGGTTTCATATTAGGAGCTACCACCCAGGAAAAAGATCTAGGCATCATAGTGGATAATACTTTGAAATCGTCGGCTCGTGTGCTGCAGCAGTCAAAAAAGCAAACAAAATTAGGAATTATTAGGAAGGGAATGATCAATAAAACGGAAAATGTCATAATGCCTTGAATACTGTGTACAATTCTGGTCGCTGCATCTAAAAAAAAGATATAATTGCGATGGAGAAGGTATAGAGAAGGGCAACCAAAATGATAAAGGGGATGGAACAGCTCCCCTATGAGGAAAGGCTGAAGAGGTTAGGGCTGTTCAGCTTGGAGAAGAGACGGGCGGGGGGGGGGGGGGGGACGGAATATGATAGAGGTCTTTAATGAGTAGATGTGAATCTATTATTTACAATTTCGGATAATAGAAGGACTAGGGGGCATTCCATGAAGTTAGCAAGTAGCACATTTAAGACTAATTGGAGAAAATTCTTTCACTCCACGCACAATTAAGTTCTGGAATTTGTTGCCAGAGGATGTGGTTAATGCAGTTAGTGTAGCTGGGTTTAAAAAAAAGGTTTGGATAAGTTCTTGGAGGAGAAGTCCATTAACTGCTATTAATCAAGCTGACTTAGGGAATGGCCTCTGCTATTACTGGCATCAGTAGCACAGGATCTTCTTGATGTTTGGGTACTTGCCAGGTTCTTGTGGCCTGGTTTGGCCTCTGTTGGAAACAGGATGCTAGGCTTGATGGACCCTTGATCTGACCCAGCATAGCAATTTCTTATGTCTTATGTAGGCAGCTAGTAAATAAAATGAGAACCTTGGGAACGAGTGCCAAGGTGGTGGCATGAATTACAAACTAGTAGACTGATAGCACTTAATGGCAAATGGAACCTACTCTGAAGAGAGAACAGTGTAAAGCGGAGTGCCACAAGGATCAGTGTTGGGACCAGTTCTGTTCAATATCTTTGTGAGCAACACTGCAGAAGGGAGAGAAGGAAACATTTGTCTGTTTATGGATGAGACTAAGATCTGTAAGGAGTGGACACGCCTAAAGGAGTAGAGAGAATGTAAAGTGATTTAAGAAAGCTTGAATAGTGGTCGAAGATTTGGCAACTGGGATTCAATGTCATGTACCTGGGGTGCAGTAAAACCAAACATGCTTTATGTGATGGAGCGTGAAAGATTGATGTCCGGTGATCTAAAGATGGCAAAGTGACAAGGCGATAGGTCAAGCCAGAAGAATGCTGGGCTGCATAGATAGCATAATAACCAGCCCTTGTAAAAGTAAATGGTGAGGCCTCACTTGGAGTACTGTGTTCAGGTCTAGAGACTATATCTTAAAGGATATAGACAGAATGGAGACAATCCAGAGAAGGGCAACTAAAATGATGTAGGGTCTGTATTGGAAGGCTTATAAGGAGAGGCTGAAGGATCTGAATATGTATACCCTAGAAGTGAGAAGGTGTAGGGGAGATATGATACAGACCTTCAGATACTTAAATGTTTTTAATGATGTATGAACTTTGAACCTTTTTTTTGTTAGAAAGAAAATAGAACTAGGGGTCACAAAATAAAACTTCAGGGGGACAACTCAGGACCAATACCAGGAAATATTTCTTCACAGAGAGGATCGTGGATGCCGTGATACCCTTCTGGAAGAGACTGTGAAGACTAAAACAGTCAAATAATTCAAAGAGGTATGGGATAAACACAATGGATCTCCATAGGCTTGAAGACAGAAGTTGAGAAAAGCATGCATGGGGTAACTTGCTGGTGCAACAGTTACTATCCTTAGCAATAGGCATGGAGATTACTACCCTTAACCAACAAGCCTTGATGCATTTAATGTAACTGCAACATTGCTCCCCCTCTACGACAGCAGGGGAAAAAGGGGAATTGGATTCAGACAACCACCAAAAGGGCCCCTGATTTCTATGGTCTGGGGTACAGATACTCAGGCATAAGGGAAAAAGCACAGGACTGCTTCTATGGCAAAGTCCATAAGCAACACATGTCAAACAGTACTGTGAATTTTCAAGAAAGCTCATCACCTAGTAAAAAAAAAAAAAAAAAAAAAAAAAAAAAGGGTTGCTAGTTGAAATTTTTATGGGCTATCATAAAGCTTGGGATAACTGCACAGATCGGCAGTTACTACCCTTAAGAAAAACCTGGGGTTAGTCCTGCACGGAGTGGCAGTTGCTACCTAGGTGAGCTTGCTAGGCAACCTTGATGGACCATTTGGTCTTTTTTCTGCCGTCACTACTCAAAATACAGCATCAAGAATTGGTGGTATTTTGATACAGCAAAACACTCCCTGTTTGGACATATCTACTTGAGCAAACAAACTGGAGAACAGCAGCACAAAGTTAGACAGCTAAATACTTTATAAACTTGTTTGGCCCTGGGGCAGATCATGAAGGTATGTTGTGGGTAACAAATTTTTCACCAGCATAAACCTAGAAGAAAATTGCTAGATGAAAACCTGATTTACTTGAGCACCATCAGGAGAAATAAGGCTGACATTCCAAATGAGAGAATTTTCATCCACCTTTGCTTTTGTTGAGGATTTCATCTTAGTTTTGTATGTGCCCAGGAAGACTAGCTGCCATCAACAATACACATGACAAAATCAAAAGATGGAGTGGACAACTTGGATCATTTAGTATGTATGACTACTTGCAAACGCAAAATGAACAGGTTGCCAATGATGTCGTTTTTCATTTTGATCAGTGTTGATGCAATTGCCAGCTTTATTGTTTGGATAAGAATCATCCTACTTGGAACAGCAGATTACCTTGAGAAAGACGGTGCCTGTTCCTTACCAAGCTGGGAGAGCAGCCGCTCGATAGAATGATCAAAGACTTCAAATACTAATAATCTGACCAGACCAATCAAAGCTACATTGATTACACTGGACTGCAAAATCCCAGGATTCACAACTTCACTTGCCAAGGAAAAAAAAGGGCACCTTGTGCTGCGTGTCCCAGAGTTGCAGACCGTAAATTATGAAGACGAGAGGACTCCAAAAGGTTGGTGTGCAGAAATAGGAGTGGAATTCAAAGAACAGGGTTTGGACAAGTTCCTGAAGGAAAAGTCCATAAACCATTATTAAATTGACTTGGGAAATCAACTGCTTATCCCTGGGATAAGTAGAATGGAATCTATCGAACTTTTAGGATCCTGCCATGTACTTATGACCTGGATTGGCCACTGTTGGAAACAGGATACTGGGTTGATGGATCTTTTGTCTGACCTAGTATGGCAATCTTATGTTCTTATGGGATAAAGGAGTAATATCTTTCAAATAGATCTTTAAGGAGGAAGTTTCAGACTGACTGCAAAAAGTAAAGTCTAATGCCTGGCTGGCATTATGAGTTAGACAATCTAATTGTGAAAAGCTGAGATCAGCCAGGAGGGGGATGGGGGGGGGGGGGAATCCACTAGAATTCAAAGAAGAGCCTAGAGAAGAACAGTTAGTTAATGTTAAGAGATTTAAATTAAGATAGTTAAGCGAGAACATTGGGATGGGCATGTATTGCCAATATTATTGATGTTTGCAGCCCTATCCTCTTCAGCCATTCCCCTATGAGGAAAGGCTGAAGAGGTTAGGGCTGTTCAGCTTGGAGAAGAGACGGCTGAGAGGGGATATGATAGAGGTCTTTAAGATCATGAGAGGTCTTGAACGAGTAGATGTGAATTGGTTATTTACACTTTTGAATAATAGAAGGACTAGGGGGCATTCCATGAAGTTAGCAAGTAGCACATTTAAGACTAATCGGAGAAAATTCTTTCACTCAACGCACAATAAAGCTCTGGAATTTGTTGCCAGAGGATGTGGGGTTAGTGCAGTTAATGTAGCTGGGTTCAAAAAAGGTTTGGATAAGTTCTTGGAGGAGAAGTCCATTAACGGCTGTTAATCAAATTTACTTAGGGAATAGCCACTGCTATTAATTGCATCAGTACCATGGGATCTTCTTAGTGTTTGGATAATTGCCAGGTTCTTGTGGCCTGGTTTGGCCTCTGATGGAAACAGGATGCTGGGCTTGATGGACCCTTGGTCTGACCCAGCATGGCAATTTCTTATGTTCTTATGAGATGCCGTTGGATTCAAAATTTATTTTATTTATTTAAAAGCACTTCTTAGAATTGAGTCATATTGACTACTGTAACAGTTTACTTAATGGATCACCAGACAAAACTGTCCAAGCGTTACAATTAATTCAGCATACTGCTGCGAGGGTCATCAGTGGAGTTGGGAAGTTTGACCATATTTCTCCGGTACTGCAAGAACTTTTACTGGCTCCTGGTTCAGTCACGCTTTAAGTTATTGGTTACTGTGCATAGATTACTTCATTCAGATAGAAAATAGCCACTGCTATTACTAGCAACAGTAGCATGGGATAAACTTAGTTTTTGGGTACTTGCCAGGTTCTTATGGCCTGGACTGGCCACTGTTGGAAACAGGATGCTGGGCTTGATGGACCCTTGGTCTGACCCAATATGGCATGTTCTTATGATCAGTGCATGTTAGGAAGCTAATTGCAGAGGTAATGAACCAGTGCTTTCACTGCAGTCAGAAGGGACATGTTAGCATTACCATCAAATCACGATTATTCTTCACAGTTCATACGCAAGAGAGTTTTCTCATATGCTGCTCCTGTTATGTGGAATACACTCTCAGTATGAGGAAAGAAAAGGAGGTCAAAAAAATTTAGAAAGCCATAATATTCCAAATAGCTTTTAATTATTATGATTGTAACATGTTTTATATGGTATTTTATGAGTGTTGTATTGTAACCTGCCCTGAACAACTGGTTTGGTGGGGAGAGTTATACATTTTATAAATAAAAATGTGAGGAAGCTTCCATTATATCTTATCATCCAGATTTGCTAAAAAGAGGTGCTTGTGTCTCAGGGAGCCAGATAGCCCAACAGAAAACTTATCTTGTGGTCAGCTTCTCAGTGAACCAGCAAGGTCTCAGAGCCCCAAAATTGAGAAATTTTAGTTTGTAAAGCAGATCAAAACTGATTATCAAGGCCACACCACCCCCAGGCCTGTTCCCTCCACTATTCTGAGTTATCACAGAAAACACAGATGGACAAAATTGTGATACAAGAGCATGATTATCATTATCTTTAAGCCATGATTCAGTGTTACACACATCATCAAAAGACTAATCACCAGCCAAATCGGAGATTAAAGTTACCTTGTTTCTAACTGCTAGCATTAAACAAGCAGACATGAAAAGCAAGAGTGTGAAGTTAATGAAGTAAGACTTTGAAATACCCAGCACGCAGGGAACTGGAATAAGGGAAGTTACCACCAGGCTTAGGGCATTGCCATTCACTTAATACTTAACCTTCTCCAATTACAGCCAGGATTACACGGTTTTCAGCACATTTATATAAGTTCTAAAAAGAAGGCCTGGGTAAACTAAAGCTAAAGCTAGCAGCCAACCCATTATTATAGATTCTCCTCCCTGACAAAAATTTAGATTTGGAAGCTAGCCAAGTCATTGAAATGAGTTTGCTTTCCTTGGTCCATTATGTCCACTGAACTCCCCCTGAAGTGAATATTCACTGGAAGAAAATAAGCCACTCTTACTCAAAATCAAACAAATGAAAAACAGAATCAAACAAAATCCCATCACCCCAGGCCATGTGAAGGTGCAGCTCGCTTTGGCTCACTCCTTAGGCAAAATGCTTAATGGGGTTTGCGGCAAAAATGAAGGCAGCTGGAATGCAGAGGACATCGTCCATGGGTGGCATCAAAGTCCACAGGGCTTAGGCAGCCCTAAGCAAGCAGATTTGGCCCTCTATGGGTCTCCTTAGGCAGGCAAGAAAGGTGGGAGCAGACATGACTCTTGCAGCCCCCAATACAGGGGGCTCTTTACTTTTGATAGCATCATAAAAATGAAAATAGGAAACTATATCGGGGCACCGATTTACAGTGAAAACGTCCAGGTATGTCCTGGCTAGCATACTTTCACGTCAAGGGTGGAAAACTCCTGGACCAGAATGTAGTTCTTGGCCCTTGCCAGCAGAGTCCCAGCCACTGGGCTGCAGAGCAGCAGTGTCCCTGGGTCTTAAAGGAGCCTGCGCAGGCTGGGTGGGGGGGGGAAGTTAAATGGGAATGGGGAAAGAGGAGGAAGAGGCTGGGGGAAGGAAGCAACAAGAGGGAGGGGGAGGGAGACCAAAAGTAAAAAAAAAAAAAAAAAAGCACCAAAAACTGAGAAAACAAAGAGTAAAAAGTGAGTAAAATTAAATGTCTGATGAAAGCTTAGAGAGAGTAAATTACAAAGAGAAAAAAAAATAAAAAAAAAAAAAAATATATATATATATATATATATATATATATATATATATATTTCCCCGGCTCCTAAAAACGTTTGCCAAGTGTGCTACCCCATTCTCTCTGCAGTGGCACCCTGTTTTGTCTAATAGGAAGGAAAATGAGGGTCCCGATGTCTAAAACGAGCCCCCCGAAGCCCTGGCACTTGCTGTCAGTAGATTGCAGCCCAGGAAGGAGCAAGACGACCCTCCAAAGCACCACTGTGTGTTTTTATAGGTGGTTTGTAGAAAGGAGGAAGAAAAGGCTGAGGTTTTCCTGTACTACAGAGGAGCACATCAAGGAAAAAAAAAAAGACAGCAGAAAATACTTTACAGTGAAATACACAGGAAATAAAGACAGTAACATAAGAATGTGAAGTGCAATTATTTTTGTTCTGGGGTTATAAATTAAATCCTTGTGGGAGGCAGTTCTAACAGTAATGTGATAGACAAGCCTGCCACGAGATGATACTAATATCCCCTGAGCTCGGTCTTCTTCCTTTCCACGGGTCAGTACATATCTACCATTCAGACCACTGCTACAGCTCCTTCTTCCCCCACTCCACTCCTATCTACCAGGCAAACAACCAGGAGCAGGAAGAGCTGATTGTGTTTGTATTGTGAAATTTTAGATGTGGGAAATCCTGTTTACGCTGAAAAACAAAAACAAAAAAAAAATGGACAAAATGTCTGAACGTTCAAAACCAGTCTGCAGAGAGAAACTTCTGATGATATTTATTTATTCATTTTTTTGGCGCTACTGCAAGTTCTCAAAAGGTAAGAGGAAAATCCTCACAGACTTTTTACATAAAAGTAAAGTTTGGGCCACAGGAAATTGGACAGGATTAAAATAAAATACAGTCCCGATCAGCGATGGTGAACCCTCTGGCAGAACTTCCAGGGTGCCTGCAGCTGACCAGTGGGGCAGGACCGCTCCCTATCTGCCGTGCACGTATCGCGTAATCGCCTCCCCCTCCTTTTCCTTCTAAAATTTTAACCACTTCACGCACTACTTTGGCAGCACATGGGTACAAACTGCCATGCCAATAAAGTTTCCTGGAGCTGAAATTATTCCCTGGGAGGAGAAGAGGGTGGGGGTGCAGAAGGCCCCGGCTGGCTGGGAAGCGCAACGTGCCGCGTGCAGAAGCCTTTCAGCGCTCTTCCCCCAGGGGCGCCGCCGCGGCTCCCGCAACGACTGCTGGTGTTTGCTCTACCTGGATTCTGCCAACCCGACCATCTCAACTCGGCCAAAATACTCATTCGAAATGAATGTCAGTACACAAAACTACTTAAATAAAAAATAAATAAAGACTCGTGGCACAATCGGGGACTTTATATTTGGGGGTGACAGCAATCTCTCCACACACCCCCGGGCCCCTCCCCACACCTTCCAGTACAGCCGTCACCAGTACAAAACCTCTGGCTTTACAATTTGTATTTTCCAAACTCCTGTGCTTGGTTAGGTGGTGGTGGTGGTTTCTGGAGAGAGAAGAAGAAGGTTATAACAGAAGTGAAGAAAGGATAGAGAGAGAAAACATTTGGGGGGGTGTGGAGTAGGAAAGAGAAAAGATTTGGAAGGTGAAAATGGAAGAGGGAGGCAGAATCAATAGCCTTTTAGTGAAATATATTGATCACTAATAGGGCAGAGGGAGCACAAGCACTGTTAAATTCACAACAGCCCTAACCCTTGCTTCCGTTTCTTTGCCTTTCTAAACATCTCCCACCACTCCATCAGCAATTTGCAAGCAAGGCTAGCAAACAAGGCTGTCGTCTCAAATGAGTCACCGTTCCAGGAAATTTGTGCTAACAAAAATGGCACTTTGAACCCTCCTTCTGAAGCACTGCTGTTCTCAGGCAGGTGTAATTAAACACTCCCACCTTCCTAATACACTCATCTCCCTTGACAGCAGCCAGCCCTAAAAAGGTCGCCAGCATTAAATTACCAGTTCCTCAAGCAACAGATGCCTCTTTCTAAGGAAAGAAGGCCACTGCAAAGCTCAAAGCAGCACTACCAGCAAAAATACCTGTGCATAATTCAGCTGACATTTAAAAAAAAAAATAATAATAATAGCGGCCAAATCCTGAAGTTCCTCCCCTTTCTTCAATGTGACTTAGGAAGGACCTAGAGCAATTCAGCTTTTGAAAAAGCTAATCTTCCATAACCATTGCCACAATTTCAGAGGTCAGTAAATCCAGGATGTTGCCAAAAGTGAGTCTTACCCTGCTGATACCCACTCATGCCTCACAAGGGCTGCATGGAAAGCATGAAGTAGGATGAAAAGCAGGATCAGCAGCCTTTGGAAATTTTACAGAAAGGTGCCCAGCTTTCATTTAAATAAACAAGTCAAAAACAAATACTAAGACAAAAAGTAGACAAAAAAAAAAAGGAAGAAAACACATTTGTTAAGAAATGGGTTTCTTTTAAAATTGATAAAGCTTGTACCTGTACCTCAGGATTTGTGCTCTGTAAAACAACAAAAACCGACTTTGCTGCAGCGCACAACTCTCAATGTTTAATTTGCACAAAGGCAGCAGACAAGAGTACCTTTGCCTCTGGGAATGCCTCTGTGCCACCTGTTATCAGAGCTTACCTCGAGGGTTTTCTACAAAACCCTGCGTCCATAGCCTACACAAACCGAACAGAAGATCCAATACTGCAGAGGTTTGTTTGTTTTGTTTTTTTTTAATCTTCATCTGTATTCAATTTTGCAAGTACTACAGAAGCAGTTGCAGCACTGTACAGTGTCCTGCCAAACGGAAACAGTCTAAGATTACATGTACTAAAGACATCCGGGAGCAGGGTACTCCCAGCTAACCTGACATAATAAGATTCTGGAAAGGCTGGTGAAAAGACGAGCAAGGGTGAGACCAGTCTCCATCAGAAAACATGCAAGATGTTAGTGTCTGTTCTGCTGTCATGCTTTTTGGGTTGGTTTTTTTTTAACCGCTAAACCAGCCATCCTCATCCCAACCTCACTTCCATCTAGGATTGCCAACTGTCCACTGTGAAATTTCCCAACGCTTGGTTGCGCGGAGTAAAACGTTCGCCTACGCTCTTCCATGCAACTATTTTAAACTTTTATTACTCGCTTTGTTACTAGAAAACTGTGCACAAAGCACGGTGCAACCAAGTGATCCCAAATATAAAAATACTAATAGCATTACATTAGAACAATCAGGAAGAAAACGATTAACAACTGCCACCCCCACCCATTAGGAACATTTTAGTTTTTTGTTTGTTTTTTTTTAAACCTTATATCACATCCCTTTACCCACCACTGCCATCCCAGGGCCGGTGCAAAGGTATTAGATGCCCTGCCCTAGGCAAAGCTTGCAGTCTTGTGTGACCCCCCCTCCCCCCACACACACAATTAAACAATGCATTTACTGTAACAGATTTTACATGGAAAAGGACATTCAGAGTATAGTCTTCAGAGGTAAATATCACTCAAAACATACATATATTTCCATGCTGCTGTGGGCCAACCAGAAAACCCTAAAGACGACACACTTGGAACCCATATGGTATTAGGCCTATTATAACATGCATTGGATGTGGGCTTGACCACCAGAAAGCCGTAAATAAACTGAATTACAATTACACTACGGTACTCCTCCCAAACTAAAACAGTACTAACTATCAGCTTTCAAAAAATAAAAGCCCTACCTAAGAAAAATGCAATACTGCAAATACATTACCAAGCCCCAAAATACCAATACACCTATTAGGAGAGCAGAACAAACCAAGCTGCTGTAGCTCCTTACACAGAAGCTACGTGCTAGCAAAATATACCCCACCTCGGTCACACGTGCAGAACACAGACAAACCCTCACCAAATACAGGATAAGAGACCATAAAGCATAAATAGAAATGTGCAGGCAAAAACTGAACTGGAAAGTGCAACAAGCCAGCCTCTGTATATAGTGCAAAAATGGAAAAAATAAACATTTTTAATCCTCATAAAACAAATAAAACCAAGAAATATAAAAGCCATAATAGTGAAGTCATACAAATAAAAAGTAGACATATTTCAAACATTAGTCAGTTCATTAACATCCAATAATTAATAACTCATATTACAATTTTTAAAAGTTTACCAAGCATCAATAAAATGTCAAAACAGACACATCTAACATCCAATAGTTAAAATAAATAGGGGGGGGAAAAATAACTCCAGCTCTCCATACCTGGGACCTTCTGATTTCCAGTCACCCGGAGAATTGTGGATTAGTGGGAGAGAGGGAGGGTGCACACTTTATCCTCTCTCTCTCTCATATATACACAAACTCTCTAATATACATCTTCATTCTCTCACACAAGTTGACTCATACACACTCCTCTCTCTCACACACAAACATACAGACTCTTGCACTCATTGGCTTTCTCTCCTTCCCTCACACAGGGGCCGATGCAATATTATTTGTGGAAAGCGGGCGCTGACTTTTCAGCGCCTGCTTTCGGGGCGCCATGCAATACGCAAATTAGGTGGTTGCGCTAGCAAGGAGGCTTAGCTGGTTATGAACACTGCCGCCGATAAACTCGGTTTTCATAACTGCAGTCAGCCGGTTATGAAAACCAATGCCGAGCATATCGGTCTGTCTTCAAAAGCAGAGATTTTTTTATTTTTACTTTTAAAAAAAAAGTACAGAGAAGCAGTTTTTTCTGCTTTTCTGTACTTTTTTCAGTGCGCTCAGCTATTAACACCTGCTCCAGGCTGCTTCTTGTTGCGCCACAGGTGGGTTGGGGTGAGATGCTAAGGGCCCTGCTAGGCTTCTTCCTGTTGTACAGCGCAAACAAGTGGGAAAGAAGGGAGATACCATCTGCTCTGCTAGGCCTCATGCTGTTAAGAACATAAGAAATTGCCATGCTGGGTCAGACCAAGGGTCTATCAAGCCCAGCATCCTGTTTCCAACAGAGGCCAAACCAGGCCACAAGAACCTGGCAATTACCCAAACACCAAGATCATCCCATACTACTGATGCAATTAATAGCAGTGGCTATTCCCTAAGTAAACTTGATTAATAGCAGTTAATGGACTTCTCCTCCAAGAACTTATCCAAACCTTTTTTGAACCAAGCTACACTTACTGCACTAACCACATCTTCTGGCAACAAATTCCAGAGCTTTATTGTGAATTGAGTGAAAAAGAATTTTCTCAGATTAGTCTTAAATGTGCTACTTGCTAACTTCATGGAATGCCCCCTAGCCCTTCTATTATCCGAAAATGTAAATAACCGATTCACATCTACTCGTTCAAGACCTCTCATGATCTTAAAGACCTCTATCATATCCCCCCTCAGCCGTCTCTTCTCCAAGCTGAACAGCCCTAATCTCTTCAGCCTTTCCTCATAGGGAAGCTGTTCCATTCCCTTTTATTATGTTGGTTGCCCTACTCTGTACCTTCTCCATCGCAACTATATCTTTTTTGAGATGCGGTGACCAGAATTGAACACAATATTCAATGTGCAGTCTCACCCTGGAGCGATACAGAGGCATTATGACATCCTCCATTTTATTCACCATTCCCTTCCTAATAATTCGTAACATTGTTTGCTGTTTTGATGCTGCAGCACACTGAGCTGACGATTTCAATGTGTTATCCACTATGACTCCTAGATCTTTTTCCTGGGTGGTAGCTCCTAATATGGAACCTAACATCGTGTAACTACAGCAAGGGTTATTTTTCCCCTATATGTTGAGCAGCAAGTGAGATAGGCAAGGTGCAGAAAGCCCTGTTGGACCTCTTTCTGTTGTACTGTGGGTGGGAGAGGAGACAAGATGAAGACTCCACTGGGCCTCGTGCTGTTGAGCTGCAGGTAGGAGGACATCCCTTAGCCACCAAAGACAGCAGGGAGAAGGGGCGTGTGCAAGCAACTGTTCCATTGTAGCGTAGCACCACTTTTGGCTGTGGAATTAAATCAGTCACCTCAGACAGGGATTTGAAATCTGACAATTTCCAGATATTTTAACCCGCCATCTGGCTTTCAGATGCTGCTTTGAAAATCCAGACGGCTGGCAATAGTAACAAATCCTGTGTGTAACTCCTTCCATAGTCACGTAGCTAAAACCCAATTCCAGGAAGCTTTGGAGTTTTGCATGCCTAAGGACATTGTACAATTCTCAGTTTCCTCTTTTTTTTTTTTTCCTCCAAAACTCCTCCCATCCAGAGGCTGCATGTGCTTGTATGTCCTTTGGTGTCCAAGTGACAGATAGCCTCTTCAAAACGATTATATTGATTTAGGCGAGGCCACTGTAAGATTCAGCTTACACAATGCTGCACCTCAACCGGTCCTAGCTAGGAGCAACGGAGTTAAAGATCCTTTCCAAATTCAGATATTCCAAACACAAAAGCCGCACCATTAAACAACTCGTTCCAGGAGGAAGATTTTAGGCCAGTCATGGATTTCTGACAACCCCCATCCTGATGCATTCTGGGACCTTCACTGCTCATTTTAATGGGGAGAATCAGACACTATAAATCTCACACTTTAGTGGGATGGAAGTTCAAAATCAGGCCCAAAAAAAAATAAATCTCCCTCCTGAAACTTGGCAGCTCTGCAAAAGCACAGCCTCAATTACTGGACCTGCAAACAGTACTTACAGGAAAAAAGTGAGTGCAAGAGAATATATTTGCACAGATCAGGAGAGCAGATTTCCAAGCCAGGACTGGATTTGCCAGACCTGTGCCTAGGGCAGCAAACATTTAGGACAACAGGCAGAGCAAAAAAAAAAAAAAATCCTCCTGCCTAGCAGTGAAAATCCCCCACCATCCTGCTAAAGGTCTGCTTGCCATGGCCAAGGAACAACTGTTGCCCTCCCAGCAGATGCAGGGCCAAATGAGATCCACAGCCACCCACCAGTTGCCTGATGGGCAAGCTAAAGAAAGCCTCCACTGTCCCTGGGACAATCACTACCACCATTGCAACCATCCCCCCCTCCTGCCACCTGATGTGGCCCGCAGCCAAAAACCCTGGGCTCTGCCACCTTGTCATGCTTTGTTGGGGGGGGGGGGGGGGGGGTGTCACAAACTTGCACCACCATGCTAGACCGCCCCTTCTCCCAATGTGGCTCAGTTCCAATGGAAAAACCCAAAAACTTACTACTCCTGCACCCTTCCCCTCTGAACCAGCCCGGGCAGGGACAAAGTACCACTGCTATCACTGATCCCTGTGGCCCCCTGGAGCTGCCAAGGCGAGAGGCATCACAGAGAAGAGCAGGGCCAATGGTCAGACCTTCTAATCGGCTTCTCCTTCCGCAGCGCTCAAAGAGCTCATCTGACCAGCACAGGAGGAAAAAGAAGATGGTGGAATAGGAACAGCAAGGGGCACCCGACCACCAGCCCCGCTCCCCTGCTGACTGAGCTATAAACAGGGGAAGGGAGCAAGCAAAGTCCCCCGGAAGGTCGTAGGAGCAGCCTTCAAGCTTAAAACTGGGGGGGGGGGGGGGAAGCAGAACTAAGGGATAAGGTGGAGATGGGAGAGAGTGGGAACTGAGAGAGAGAGAGATTGAGGGAAGAAAGAATGATGGCGGAGGTTCGGAGAAAGGGCCATCCTGATGGGGAGGGGGTAGGCCAACATCTAGTGGTCACAAAATCCTAAACCTATCCCCGGGAACGCTAACCTTGGATAGAATGGGAATCTTTGTAGGCCAAGATGCCTTTCAATGACCCAGCATAATAGATGGCGCAAGTACAGTGCTTCCCAAGCGGTATTGCCTTCAGACCTCATCAGGTGTGCCACAGATCACCACCAAATGGTCCGATTCTCAGATCCAGACAAGCATAGGGGTTCTGCCCTTAGCAACTTGCAGCAACAGGAGACACAAGTTGTGGCTGTTAAATGTGCAGAAGCTCCATTCTGAGCATGTGCAAGTGATCATGCACGCCTCTCCTGCCTAGCTACAGCAAGAGCCCTGGAGGATGGGAATCCATGGGTGGCATGGATAGCCAAGCCCCGCTTTGTGCAGTATACACATTGCACACGGTGCCTCCTCTTCTTCTCGTTCCCAAGGGGCCTCCCGCTCTCTGTCTTATCCACAAGCCGAGTAAGATAGAGAGCGTGCAATAAACCCCTGAATGCAACAGCAATGGAGGAAGTCTGGCAACCCCCATCTGGCAGTCAAGGTAAGTAACTGGATCCAGCTGCCCACACCACACCGACTTTTCCCCTTCTCCTGCACTTGTATATAGATGGAGCTAGTCCACTGACCGATTCATGTGTCTCTGCCCCCTCTCTCCTTTTGCTTTAAAATCTGGAAGAGAGACTGGAGGGCTTTCAGTGTTTTCCTAGATCTTCTTTTGCCTTCTGAGACCTCTCCACGGAAACTGATGTACCACACAACATTTTCTGTTATGAGCCCTGGGCTTCAAAAGATTGGGAAACACTGTTGTAATACATAAGCATCAGAGATCCCTTTTTCATATGTCCAGATCAACTTGATTGCATTATGATCACTATTGCTTAGTGGATCACCACAATAACCCCTTGCATCAAGTCGTGTGTCCCACAGAGGTTAAGTGTGCCTACAGATTTTGTATGGGAAAAAAAAAAAAACAACCAAAAAACAGAAGTTGGGATAAGAATCTGCTCACCAGCACTCCTTAATATTCATAAATGGTGAGTGCAACAATATGACCAAAAGGAGATACATTACACATAAGAACAAGACAGGGAGATCAATGACGACTAACTATAGGCTAAATGAATAAAAGGAAGCTAATACTTTTACTTTAATCACAGAATCATGGAAAAAAAGGTGGACACTGACTGCAAGGTCAAGTTCACCATTTGCCTTCAAGCAGAATCTACTAAAATTTAAAAGCCATCCCCAAAATACATTCGTCTAGCCTGCTCTTAAGAAATCTCCCTTGTCTGACAGACTATCCCTTCTCCCTAGTTAGTGTATTCCAAAGCTTGATTACCCTAACCAGAATCAGAGACGAACTGCCATCCCATGCCACAGTAAATCAAGACTTTTTCCTTGCTGAGCAGGATAAAAGCTTGCAGCTGCATCCTAAGTGGCACTCCCCAGCACTTCAACCTTTTATTTTCAAAGCCGAAACCATCATGAGCTGCAGCCAAATCCAATGAGCAAATCGCGGAGAACAAATTTCCGCCGTTAATTGAACTCTGGCTATATCCTGTCCCATGCACAGCCTGGATGTCGTAAAATGGAATTCTGCTTTCAGAGTGGGGCAAGGTAGGAAGACATCACCACCACAAGCATAAAAACGAAAAAGAAAAAAAGAAAAAAAGTGCACGTCCCTATACAAATGTTTCTGTGATCAATTTTCACAGAACAGATTTTATGTACTGCATTTCCAAAGGCAGAAAAACCGGCTAGGAAAGAAAAACAAAAAAAACCAAACAAAAACAAAAAAAAAACCAAAAAACCATACACACACATACATCCCCACCCTCACAAGATTGAAAGGCTGTGCATCAGTGTTTTAACTGAAAATCATGACAAGCAATGAAAAAGTCACCTTTAAACTGCTTTACCGCAATGTGTTTAAGGAGGAGGATGACGAGGATGTAAGGAGCCTCAGTGCTGGCTAAGACTACAGACCTAATGTACTACAGCGTTTCCCCCCCATCGTGAATCTATGGGAAAGGTCCTCAGGGCAGCAGGGTGTGGCATACTAGAGCAGTAGGATTCCCAGCTGTCAGGAGCAGTGTGGTTATGACTGGTTGGTTGTCAACCCCTAGTTCCCAGCCTCACACAATAATCCCAACACTTTTCAGTGCTACTCATGTCCAATGGAAAACAAAGCATAAAGGAAAACCCTTAAAATCAGAACCCTGCAATGCACCTTGTTTGCACAATTTTGAAAGAATGCTTTCTTTCCATTTTGCCAAAGGATTTAATTTGCTGCATTTTCTGTGAAGGGAATAATTCCACAAAGGAAGAAAAACAAACAAACAAAAAAAAAAAAAAAAAGAACACCACAAGTGAAAGCTTTTGCATATTATGATGTACCCCACCCTGAACGTAGGCAGGGCAGGTAAGAAATGTTTTAAAATAAATAAATAAAATGCACTACAAGATTTTGCCCAGTCCTTCAAAGTTTAACCCTTTTGGTCCACAGTACATTTTGCAAGGCAGATGTCTTTACTTGCACTACTTTTTCTGTGGAATTCATATCCCTTACCAGCAACTGCCCAAAGTTAAGTCTTTTGGTCAAAAGGTGAACTTTTTCAGCAATCTGTGAATGCACATGAACTAGTTTGCAGGCTTTTTGCCATTTCTATGCCTGAAATAAAAGGTGAAGTTTACTCTTACCTGGTAATTTTCTTTCCTGGATTCCTGCCAGACCAGTCCTTATGTATGGTACTTCCTCTTCTACAGCTAAGAGAACCCTACTCTTTTTTTACCTCACTTTAGGCTATAAGGGAGATATGGTCCTAGGCAAGAGGTGAGAGAAAGGATGAGAGAGAGTGAGGATGTGCTTCAGGCAGTAACACTGTTCCCTACAACTCTGTGTTCCTTGGCAAGCTCCGGACTGGTCTAGCAGGAATCAAGAAAAGAAAATCATCAGCTAAGAGTAAATTTCACCTTCCCTTTCTTCCTGCTAGACCAGTCCTTATGTATGGGAGTTACTTAAGCTGCTCCTTACTGGGGGAGGAAGGAAGACAGGGTTCTCTTAAGAGTCCTACCCCAAAGGAGAAGTCTGCCTTGGCTTGCACATCAAATATAGAATACTCTGCAAAGGAATGCAAGGATGACCAAGTGGCCACCTTACAGATTTCTTCTAGTGAGGCTGGAAGGTTCCTCTGCCCATGTTTGCCTCCTTGTGCAGGGAGCCCAGAGTGCTGCCGGTGCGTGTCTGCCCGATAGCAAGTAAGCTGAGACTATTGCTTCCTTGATCCATCTAGGTAAAGTGACTTTAGAGGCTGCCTCCCCTTTTTCGGAAGTTGCCAAACAGTACAAAAAGCTTGCCTATTTCCTGAAGGCATGTGTCACTTTTAGGTATCTCAAAAGTTTATAATGCACATCCAGCAGATACAGACTCTTAAATTTCCCAAGATAAATCACTGTTACTGAATGCTGAAAGTGAAACAGACTGATTCACATGAAATGAAGATACCACTGGGCAAAATAGTTGGTACCAGACAAAAAGGTGATGATAGAGTCCGGAGAAAGGAAAAAAAAAAAAGAAAAGGTCCCCACCTGAGAGAGCGCCTGTAGCTCAGAGATGCACCTAGCAGAGCAAATAACTACTAGAAAGGTGGTTTTCAGAGACAGATTCTTTATAAATGACTGCTTTGTTGGCTCAAATGGAGATTTAACCATGGCTCTTAAGCCCACGTTAAAGTCCCATAGCAGGACTACTGGCCTGAAGGGCGGAGGAATGTGTTTCACTCTTAAGAAACCATATTATACCCGGGTGAGCTGCTACTTGGGTACCTTCAATTCAGCCCCTATAGTATGATATAGCTGCCACGTGTACCTTCAAGGAACTGAGGGCTAACCCCTTGTCCAGGGTGGTCTGTGAGATGTGATTTCCAAGAGGAGCCTAATTGGGCCCTGCAGAACCCTTCAAACACTCACCAGACCTTGAAATGTGTTAAGGAAGTAAATGTTTTAGGTGCTTTCAGCATGGTTGAGATTCCTGCTGCAGAGTACCCCTCCCCAGGAGTACCTTTTTCAAGGGCCAGGCCATAAGAGAATGCAGACAGGTCTTCCACTGGTTGAACTATGACGAAATGTTCAAGGACAAGATGGAAGAAACTCAATGTCTTGGGGTACAAAGGATATCAATTTATGGCTAATTTTGATATCTAATAAGCAGGGACAGCTCAAGGCAATCTGCTGAGGCGAGGGAAGAGATGGTGCTCCCCTCCCCTCTTGCCCACGAGACGTGGCACTGGTCAAATTATTGAGATGGCAAGGAGGTGCTTGGAGTCTGGCCCTTTCAATGATTTGAAATGCTGGGGAAGTGGGCAGGCAGGGGTCAGTGTTCCCAGAGGTGTCAGCATCAGTGATATTTCTAAGAAGCTGGCAATCCTGCCACAGTCCTCTGAACCCTACCATCTGCTTCCTACCCTTCCCCAGTATTTGCACCCTGGAGAAGTGGAAGATGGATGAATGGTGAGGGTCTATGCATGGCAAACTCTTTCAGGGCCAGTGCAAGGGTATTAGGTGCTTGGCAAATCTTACACCATTACGCTTCCTCATTCCCCCAGCTCTCACTACACACAATTAAAATTATGCATGAATAACAGATTTTACATAAAAAGGACATTCAAAGTACAGTCTTCTGATGTAAAAATATCACTTACAATATTTACATGCAATGCTGTGATGCCAGTAAGAAAATCCTGCAAGAGAGACACTTGGAGCCCATATGGTATTGGGTGTATTGTAAAGTGTTGGGTTTGAGCTTAGCCCTTATAAAAACCATAAATAAACTGAACTACAATTACAATATAGTACACCTCAGATACTAAAACTGCGCTGTCAGCACTCACAGTAAAAATCATACCCATGAAAATCCAACATTGCAAATATTACACCAGGCTCTAAAATACCTATTAAGAAAACAGAAAAAGACAGGCTGTTTTATATCCCTACACAGAAAGGATACAACAGCAGAATACCTTACTTCCGTCACATGCAGGAACACAGACAGACCCTCACCAAATACAGCATAAAGTGACCATAAAGTACAAATAGAAATATGCAGACAAAAACTGAACTGAAAATCGCTAAAAGCCAGAATCTGTATGCAGTGCAACAATGGAAAAACAGAAATATCACCTAGTCTCGGAGCGGGAGGTAAGACGAGCGTGCAAAGTTCAATTCAGAAACTCCTTTTGCAGTTTGCAGGAGGTCAGGGGGTTAGGGAACGCAGGTTGTCAAGTCAAGGGGGCAGGAGGCAGTCAGGATGTGTGTTAGAGATTTAACAAGTCCTCCTGCTTGTTCTCAGACTATATTTAGGCAGACTTGGTCATCCAGCCTCCACATGTGCTAAACACCCTGCAGGAGGGTGCTGGGAGGTTCTATGCAGGAGAACACAAACACGGAGATGTCTGAATGCTATGCTAGGCTGTGATTTTGAGAGAGGGTTTCAGACAGGGTTTCTAGATTCCTTATATAGGGCCAGGGCAGGGTGTGTGGGAAGAATGCAGGATCAGGAACTTTACTCCAGGAGGTCATGGTGGCTAAGTTGGCAGTAGAGCAGCAGAAGGGTAGGATTGTCTGCCTATTCAGCTCGTTTTTTTTACCATATACTTTTCCACTTTGGCAACTGCGCTGAAGGAGGAACCAGCAAGTATAGGTTCTTTTTAAATTTGTCTCAGCCCTTGGGAGCTATTGGGGGGGGGGGGGGGGGAGAACTGTGAAGAGTGACAACTGGTGGGCTGGATTTACAGCCCATGATTAGGGACCTTCGTTTTCAGTTATTTATTTTATTTTTTAGCGATTTCAAATGTTATGACAAATAAAAAAAAAAAAAAAACCAGCAGAAAAATGACTTTTCTGTTGATTTTTCTCCTGTGTTTTATAAGTCATTTTTCTGCTGGATTTTTTTCTCTCAACATTGAAATTCGCAGGAAAAATTAAAAAACAAAACAAAACTGAAAACCAAAGTCCCAATCCAGGATACAGGGCTCTGGAAGGAGCTCTGGTGCATTGCTCCTGGCCACAGGACCATCGCTACAATGACCAGACTAGATGTTATGGTTTGTGGGTATGTGGAAGCTTGGCCCGAGCAATGAGTTGTTACAACCTGTGGGGAGGAGCCCCAAAAGGCCCACACCTTCAGGAGGCAAGGTCAGGCACGGAGGGGAGCTCTGGGTGAGACTGTGGAGAGGTCCCGAGGAGTTCCCCAGTAGACAAGCAGGCTGAAGATAATACCTGGACTGAGACCCCCGAGGGGGAAGGCGCCAGGCAGGCCGCAGAGCAAGAAGGCTTGAGACTGGAGGTATACCGGAGAGACACCCCCCGAGAGGCGGAGCTGCGGCGCGAGGGAAGTGCAGCTGTAGTGACGCAGGCCAACCCGCACAGCAGGGAAGCCAGAGTCAGATCTCCGATGATGACGTATGTTGCAACCCGAGGAGCGGGGAGCACAGACAGTCTCTGTACGATAGAGAAGCACAGACCCGAGGAGCGGGGAAGTGATGGCAGTCCTAGTAGTGGGTAAGCGCGACCCCGAGGAGCAGAGAGGCGCGGACGGTCGCAATGTAGCACAGGAGCTCTGCCCCGAGGAGCGGGACGGTGCTGAGAGTCTCTTGCAAAGTACGAGGACGCAGCCCCGAGGTGCGTGGAAGCGCTGACAGTCCAACACAGCACGCAGGCACAACCCCGAGGAGCGGGGAAGCACTAGAGTAAACTCCCGAGTGGAAAACCAGGAGACCAGGGATCGAGTCCAGCTGTCGCTCCTTGTGACCTTGGGCAAGTAACTTTACCCTCCATTGCCTCAAGTACAAAAACTTAGATTGTAAGCCCTCTGGGGATAGAGAAATACCTACAGTACCTGAATGTAAACCAGTGTGATATCTCAATTGAGATCCAATGTCGGTATATAAATAATAAATAAAATAAATAAAAGGTGTTCCAGGGAACAGCCCCGAGGAGCGGGGAGCCTTGCAGAGTAGTACTAGGAAGCACAGGATGAGCCCGAGGAGCAGGGGAGGCCAGGAGACAAGGTCCCCGTAGAGAGGGTACCAGACAGAGCCCAAAGTCCAACAGAGTCCAATAGCATAGCCACAGGAACACGGAACAGGTGCTAGTAGAGATGTACGGAAATTGTTGCCAAGTCGGCTAGCTGAGGGCGAAGGTGGAGCTTAAGTACCTTGATCTAATGACATCATCAAACCGGGACACCCCAGAGGTTCCCGCCAAAGAGGCTTCAAAGGAGGGCCCAGTGACGAACGCGTGTGCCTAGGAAGGCCTGGAGACGACATGGGTGGCGGCAGCGTCTCGGCCGCCACGAGGAGCCATGGGGAACGCAGCGGTAGAGATTGGCCTGTGCTGCAAGCAGTCCCGGGGAGCGCTGGAGAACGGTGCAGGATGTAAGTAAGCGTGGACGCAGCCATCTGCGACCAACGGGCATAACACTAGAGCAGTGGTTCCAACTGAGCAGGAAGAGAAAGGAAAAAGGGAAGAACAACTGGGCCCAAAGGAATAAAAATAAAGAAAAATCAGCTCTCAGAGAGCTTTCTCCCTGCACCTGTACAGCACTTCATACTTTAGTTTGTTTGAAATACCAACTAGAAGTTAAATATACATGTAACTAACTAAGGCAACTCCAACTAAATCTGTCTAAGCCAAAATTAAACAAGCACAATCTCACCCCTCCCCCAATATACACAAACACTCTGTGCTTATCCCACACACTACTGCATGAAATCCAACAACTATCTAAACCTTATAGATATATGGGATAGAACAGCTGCCAGCTGGTTCCTGGCACATGGAAAACTTACAGAAAGTCTTATCAACCCTCATTCTCCCACCCATTGTTTGCCATCAAGAAGTCAGATGTTGCTAGCCAAGTTTTCATAGGGCATGAGCACCTTGCAACACCGCCCCAGATAACACGCTATGGAAGCCAGAAACTTGCATGTGACAGCGCTCACTGAGCCTTTCTGCTAGCACTCGTCTTCCGCCATCCGCTCTCCAAAGCGAGCGTGTCTGCAGCAGTGCTTCATGTCAGGGGTCAGAGGAGGAGATAACTGGGCAGGGACACAGAATGACAGCTCCCAGCCTTAGCTACTGCACGGTGCCTGCAGGAGCTAAGGAAAAGCACGGGGAAAAAGAATCCATAGGCATAGCCTGGCCAGGAAGCTCAAGGGGGTTGATCAGCTTGCCTGGCAACCATTTCCTCAGCTCCTGGGGTATAAGAGAGAGAAGGAAGGGTATGCACTCCACAGACCAGCAACCTGTTGTACAGATTATGACCAGAAGGTAGGATAACCCAAGCGGGCAAATGGGACTCAAGTGAAATTGGAAATTTCATATTTGGGAGGGGGCAGATGGAGAAAGAGTTTGTAGGAATCTCAAAATGGCACGGGGGGAGGGAGAGCAACTGGTGAACAAAGTGAATTAGTCCCCCCAACATGCATACTTTAAAAAAACAAACAAAAAAACAACTTTTTCAAGCTTTGGGGGAAAATAAAAAACATTAGCGTCCCTGGGGGATTCTTCTCTACAAAACCCCTATTTCAGCCTCAGCCCACCTCCACCCTTCCTCCACTGCCCCCCAAAAACCCAGCCCACCACCAGGTCAAACAGTGTCTGGGTCTGGTCTCAAAAAGCAAGTGCTCAGCTGGCATTTCAGATGCATAAACTGGTCCTCAGCCCTAAATAAGGAAAACAAAATCACAATGCAACACCTGAGATCGTCTGTACCAGAGAAACTTGGTGCTAGGTCCCGTTACTGCTCCAACTTAAAAGCAGAAAGAATAGGAGGAAATCAAGAAAATTCGTTTGGTACCGAAAGCTACATAATTAAAATATAATTAAAACAATTAAAAGCAGAACTAAACCACAAGTGTTTCATAACAGACAAATGTTTAAAAAGTTCCTGCCTACACCCACTACGTTGAATCTAAAGGCAGAGTGCTACTGTGCCAGAACGCGTGTGCCAGCAGGCAAGGCACTGATGCACATAACATCCGAATGTACCACAAACAGCTGAAGAATGGACTCTGGGAAGGAGAGGTTTAACAAAACAGGGGGGGGGGGGGGGGGGGGGGGGAGAGAAGTCTGTGATAAAGTGTGAGCACATCAACAGTCCAGAAACAAAAAGCATGAAAATGGACACAAAAAAACAAAACCCAAAACGAGAGAGACATGGGAATATCGTCAGCTAGAAAGGAAAAAGAACTCAGGCATGGACATTTTGACGATTCTACCTTGCGTGTTGCTTCAAAGCTGTATCACCAGAGTTTAGGCTGAAGCTAGATATACAGCAATGCTTCTCTCCATGGCTGGGCAGCGCTAAAGTATGCCACTATTCCAAGAGGAAATCTGTTACGTTATAGTCATTCTGGAGCTGGCATGTGCCGAGGAATAAAAAGTTCCCACACCAATTGCCTTCTAACTCTTCCGTTGTTCCTCCGAGGCCTTCTATGCTCCTTGAACACCTGGACACACCCCAGAGGGAGGCCCAAGCGCAACCTGAAGTCAGCACCTGCAAATGACCCTAAAATCGCAGAGAAAACGTTTTAGTGTGAAAGTTACTTTCGCCCTAGTACCGCACAGACCACTGCAGGGGAAGCAATACAACTTTATTTTCATATTTCTAGATGGTTAAGAACATAAGACTTGCCATACTGGGTCAGGCCAAAGGACCATCAAGCCCAGAACCTTCTTTCCAACAGTGGCTAACCCAAGTCACAAGTACCTGGCAGGATCCCAAGGGGGTAGATAGATTCCAAGCTGCTTATCCCAGGGATAAGAAATGAATTTCTGCAATTCCATCTTAATAGTTTATGGACTTTTCCTGTATGAACTTGTCCAAGCCTTTTTTTTTTTTTTTTTTTTAAACACAGCTACACTAATAGTTTTCACCACAACCTCTGGCAATGAATTCCAGAGATTGTGTGTTCAGTAAACAAAATATTTTCTCTTAATAGTTTTAAATGTATTACCTAGTAACTTCATTGGATGTACCCTGGTCTTTGTACTTTTCAAAAGAGTAAACTGATTAACATGTACTTGTTCCATTCCACTCATTTTAAAGACTTCTATCATATCACCCCCCCCCCCCCCACCCCCAAAAGGCTCTTCTCCAAGCTGAAGAGTCCTAACCTCTTTAGTCTTGCTTCATAGGGGAATCGTTCCATCCCCGTTATCATCTTGGTCACCCTTTTCTAATTCTGCTGTATCTTTCATGAGATGTGGTGACCAGAAATGCACACAATATTCATGATGAGGTTGCACCATGGAGCGATACAGAGGCATTATGGCATTCTCCGTTTTATTCTCCATTCCTTTCCTAATAATCCCTAGTATTCTATTTGCTTATTTGGCTACTGCTGCTGCACACTGGTCAGAATGTTTCAACATAATGCCTAGATCCTTTTCGTGAATGGTGACTCCTAATGTGGAACCCTGAGTTGTGTAGCTATAAATTTGGGTTAATTTGCATGCCCAGCCTCCTAGTTTTGCAATGTCCTCTTGCAATTTCTCACAATCCTCTTGTGGTTTAACAACTTTGAATAATTTTGTGCATTCTGCAAATATGATCACCTCACTTGTTCCCATTTCTATGTCATTAATAAATATATTAAAAAGCATGGTCCCAGAACAGATCCCTGGAGCACTCCACTACTGACCTTTTTCCACTGTTCCCCTAAAGAGGCTACAAGCATTGTATGCATGCAAAGTTATATTCACATACTTTATTTCTATTCTGCCTTACTATTTTTCAATGCCCAAGGTGGTTTATAGCAATAAAAAATGTATACAATAAGAATCTCAAATACACCAAAAATTCATAAATACAACAAATATTTCAAAAACATAGGTAAACATAAGTATCAACAAATATACAATCAAATCCAAAATGCAACATAAACAGTCCAGAAACAATAAAAACAAATTAAAATCTCCAGGAAACAAAGTACTGAGTGATTCAAAACATGTCTCACCTATCATATCTAAGGTGCACCCCACCCAAGACAACAATCAGGCAAATGCCAGTTGAAAGAGCCAAGTTTGGGCATCTTTCTCAAAAGGCAGAAGAGAGTTGTCTAAATGCACAGCTTTGGGGATGACGTTCCAAAGAAAGGGCTCATCATTGAGAAGGCCTTTTGCCTTGTGGTAGCCTGAGAAGAGAGGGATCTCCAACAGAAAATCTTGAAAAGAGCAGAGAAAGCACACCTGGAAGTAAACCTTTCACTGGGGCCTAGCAGTTTTCTTTTGCTTCCCTGGGCAACCGGCTCAAATGAAGCAATCTTCTAGTGGGCTACAGAGTGCCATGAGCCTTCATTCACAACGAACTATGGTCTTCCCCCATTTTATAACCCATCTAGCCCATCCACTGCAGGGTCAGGGGCCACAGTCCTTTCCAGAATGGGCACACTAAGTTTGGCTACTAAGTGCTGCCGCTGGGCAATGGCCGAGACTCCCTATCCCAGGGGCCCGTGAACACAGCCTGCACAGCATTCCCAACCAAGGCCAACTGAAGGTGCAGAAGCTGGCTCTGAGATCAAATTAGGACTTTCACATGGCAGTGTGCAGACTTGGCACTGATAAATTTATGCTTTCCAGCATTCTGAATCTTAGAGAGAAATATACAAAAAAAAAAAAAAAAAAATGGGGATGATGCCCCCATCTGTCAGTTCATAGGCACAAAATCTCCAAAAAGGAACAGCAAGCCACCAAATTTTGGTATGCAGGAATAAAAATGTGAATATCTTGGATGATTCTGAAAACTAGAAATATCAAGTCAGTATTTCCAAAGAACTGAACCTTAAAAAAAAAAAAAAGAAAAAAAAAGATCCCCATTATATTCAATGGGAAACAGAGGCTGCAGAATGTTGAGGGCATTCCATTCCATGCCCCCACCTCCACACTTCAAAAGCACTTGGGCAGAGACAGACAAGGAAAAATAACTAAAGCAACTGGCAAAGGATGGTGCTACCTCCTATCCCACATACACCTCCATTAACCTCCCCAGCCCACAGAGACAGAGAAAATCGCTGATGCAGCTGGTGCAGAATGATGCCAGGAAGTGCCTTCTAAGTCATTCCCCCTAACTTAAACTTACACACACCCCTTTCACTGTCTCCTCCACTTCCCCCACCTTCATCCCCACCCCAGTCATATCTCCCAGAAGTACACTCCACAGTCCTCCTACGTATGCAACACTGCCACACACAGCTCTCACCCCTACATCCTCAACACAGCAATGCAATACACAAACACACCTCCTTCTTACAGTACACAGAGCCATACCCCTGACAAACACATCCTATACCCCCCTACACACCCATCCAGACAGTCACCCCCCCCCCCCCACCATGCTTTCCATGTATCCTGCACTTGGAGGGACAGAGAAGCAGCACCTTGATTAGAAGCGCAGTCCCGATGTATTCCATGCATCAAGGAAGACAAAATGATTACCGGCATGGTTTAAAGGGGAGGTGAAAGAGGCTATTGTAGCCAAAATAAAATACATCAAAAATTGGAATAAGGATCCATCTGAAGAAAAAAATGAAAAAGCATAAGCATTGTCAAGTTAAGTATAAAACATTGAAAAGGCAGGCTAAGAGAGAATTTGAAATGAAGTTGGCCGTAGAGGCAAAACCTCATAATAAAAACTTTAAATATACCCGAAGCAAGAAACCTGCAAGGGAGTTGGTTGGACCATTAGATGACAGAGGGGCTAAAGGGGCTCTTAGGGAAGAGAAGGCCATTGCAGAAAGACTAAATTAATTCTTTGCTTCTGTGTTTACTATTGAGGATGTTGGGGAGATACAGGTTCTGGAGATGATTTTGAAGGGTGATGATGAACTGAACCAAATCACTGTGAACCTGGAAGGTATAGTAGGCCAGATTGACAAACTAAAGAGTAGCAAATCACCTGGACTGGATGATATGCATCCCAGGGTTCTGAAAGAACTAAAAAATGAAATTTCAAATCTATTAGTTAAAATTTCTAACCTATCATTAAAATCATCCATTGTACCTGAAGACTGGAGAGTGGCCAATGTAACCCCAATATTTAAAAAGGGCTCCAGGGGCGATCCAAGAAAACTATAAACCAGTGAGCCTGACTTCACTGCCAGGAAAAACAGTGGAAACTGTTCTAAAGAACAAAATCGCAGAGCATCTAGAAAGACATGCTGACTATGTTCCAAGGGAAGTCTTGCCTCACAAATTTGCTTTATTTTTTTTGAAGGGGTTAATAAACATGGATAAAGGTGAACCAGTTGATATAGTGTGTTTGGATTTTCAGAAGACATTTGACCAAGTCCCTCTTGAGAGGCTTCTAAGAAAACTAAAATGTCATGGGATAGGAGGCGATCTCCTTTTGTGGATTACAAATTGGTTAAGAGACAGGAAACAGAGTAGGATTAAATGGTCAATTTTCTCAGTGGAAAAATGGTAAACAGTGGAGTGCCTCAGGGATCTGTACTTGGACCGGTGCTTTTCAATATATTTAAAAATAATCTGGAAAGGAATACAACGAGTGAGGTAATCAAATTTGCAGATGATACAAAATTATTCAGAGTAGTTAAATCACAAGTGGACTGTGATAAATTGCAGGAGGTCTTTGTGAGTCTGGAAGATTGGGCATCCAAATGGCTGATGAAATTTCATGTGGACAAGTGCAAGGTGACACATATTGGGAAAAATAATTCATGTTGTAGTTACACGATGTTAGGTTCCATATTAGGAGCTACCACCCAGGAAATATATCTAGGCATCATAGTAGACAATACATTGAAATCAGCAGCTCAGTGTGCTGAAGCAGTCAAAAAAGCAAACAATGTTAATTTTAGATTTTTTTTATATTCCGCTTTTCACAGTTTTTTCAGCACTTCAAAGCGAATTACATTCAGCTACTGTAGATATTTCCCTATCTCCAGAGGGTTTTCAATCTAAGTTTGTACCTGAGGCAATGGTGGGTAAAGTGACTTACCCAAGGTCACAAGGAAGGGAATGGTGAGTAAAACGGAAAATGTCATAATGCCTCTGTTTCAGTCCATGGTGAGACCGCACCTTGTGTACAATTCTGGTCGCCGCATCTCAAAAAATATATAGTTGCGATGGAGAAGGTACAGAGAAGGGCAACCAAAATGATAAATGGGATGGAACAGCTCCCCTATGAGGAAAGACTAAAGAGGTTAGGGCTGTTGTATTTGGAGAAGAGATGGCTGAGGGGGATATGATAGAGGTCTTTAAAATCATGAGAGATCTAGAATGGTATATGTGAATCGGTTTTTTATGCTTTTAGATAATAGAAGGACTAGGGAGCATGAAGTTAGCAAAACTAATCTGAGAAAGTTCTCTCTCACTCAATGCACAATTAGCTCTGGAATTTGTTGCCAGAGGATGTAGTTAGTGCAGTTAGTGTAGCTGGGTTTAGAAAAGATTTGGATAAGTTCTTAGAGGAGAAGTCCATTAACTGCTATTAATCAAGTTGACTTAGAGAATAGCCACTATTGCTGGCATCAGTAGCATGGGATCTACTTAGTGTTTTGGTACTTGCCAGGTACTTGTAGCCTGGATTGGCCACTGTTGGAAACAGGATGCTGAGTTTGATGGACCCTTGGTCTGACTCAGTATGGCAATATCTTATGTTCGTAATTTACAGTCATAATGCTGGGATTGGTGGAAGAGCTTTCAAAATCCTCAAGCAGGAATACATCCTTGGGAATACAATTTAAAGAGAAAATGGACAGGGATCAGGACTCTCAAATTGATACCTAAAATGGTCTTTCCTGGTGCTGCCGTTTTAAGCCAAACCATCCCCCTCCTGTCCAAAATGACAAGTCACTAACTTGCGTTTCAGAGGAAACACTTTCAGTGCTCCACCACTGACAGATCAAAAAATGCTGCCAATTTATTCAGCTCGTGGCTAGTTTTGGTGGTACACCACCATAAGGGGCAAAGCACAGTAAATTAAAAAAAAAAAAACAAACAAAAAAAAAGAGGCAGCATAGGATAGCACTTCACAATTGTTCCTGTGGGTCAAGAGAATTAGGTTTGAGAGACTTGGGTGTGCCAAAGAAGTGAATGCTCAAACTGGCTGCCAATACTGCATTTGTTTCAAACCATTGAACATTGCTGAGCGACTCAATTTTGGAGACTGCCCTCCAGACCTCAGCTCACCCATGCAACCGGGGTATTGGAATGCCTATAATATTGTGCCATTTTGTTGTAGTTGAAACCAGTTAAGAACTGCTCACTGTCAGCAACAACAGTTCTTAACAGGATGAAAAAAAAATAAAAACAAGGAAAATATAATTTGAATTTAGGACTCAAACTTTATTAAAGATCTTTCCCATAAGTGCACAGACTGGGAAAGGAAGTGGAACCCTGGCATGCTGTGTCACAATTCACTACAGTTAACTAAGATTTATTTACTTATTGATAAACATCTATATTCCGGTGCAAGGGAGAATTAGCCCAGTGCATCAGCCTGTACGTGCCAAGTGTGGTTTAGATTAGAAGACCAAAGCTGACTGCTGTCTCCCCCACAGCGACATCCAAGCACAGTATTCACACTTCGTTAGCCTCTGTCCCTTCCCCCTCTGCCTACTCAGCAGAATTCTACCTGCTTCACCCTCAAACTGCAGACATAAAAGAAAAAGTTCATCCTCCAAGCAACCCACCCCCCACCGCTTTTACATCTTCTCACTAAAGTTACTGAAGTGGCACAGCATCTCAAATGCGAGGTTTAAAAGACGAAATGAAGGTACAACGGGTTTGCATGCCAAGTCACTTTCTGTTCGGTTTCTCACTGAGCTTTGCGAGCTCAGAGACAGGGAAAAGGCAACCCCCCCCCACCCCGCATTACCAGCCTGCAATAAAGCTAGCAGCTCGGCAAGGTAAACGTTTAACACATAGCAACTCAGAAGCCTCATACTAGCCTGGCACACAATGGCAAACTACGCGCAGGCTGGCCAGGGAGGGGGAATATCAAAATCGAGAAGAGATATTAAAAAAAAAAAAAAAAAGTTCTCCCTGAATTCCTTACCTTGACTGAGCAGCCATAGCGAAGTTTAGGAAGCCAGCAGCTGTGCGTCCATCAGCCTGCTCCTCCTCCCCCCCAGCCCCCCAGCTAACAACTGCTTCAGCATTTGCCAAATCGCGCTCCTCCCGCCCCCCCCCCCCACCTACTTTTCTCGCTTTAAAAAAAACTTAGCACCCCCCCACCAAAGCCTGGCGCCCTCCTCTCTCTCAGACGCAGCTTCCCGAGCCAGCTCTGGCCGTTTGATATAGGGATACACTAAGTCTGACAGACATCCGGGCATCCGGGGCCACCACCACCAGTTTCTTCCATCTCCACTGTGATGTAGAGGGGGTGCGTGTGGGACCGGGGGGGGGGGGGAGAGCCCAACTCAGTACAGCTGCAGGTTCTGTATCACTGTGTCTAATCTTTACGTACACTCACAATTACTTTTTTTTTTTTTTTGGCAAGATTGTCCTTCTGAACCGTGACACGGATTACATTAAAAAAAAAAGCCAGTTCTTTTTTCAGATGCTTTGCCGGTTTCCCCAATCAGACTGAACACATTTTTTTTTTTTTTTTTGGTTGTTGCTACCAAAGCCTCAGTGGTACGCTCCGTCTCTTTAAATGGGCATGGAGCGCTGTCAGGGCAAGGAGCGCACCCGGATTGGAGGAGAGACCGCACGGCCCAGGTCTGTTCTGCCCTATCCGGGGGGGGGGGGGGGTGCATGTGAACTCTTAAGTCTACTGCTGGCAGGCGCTCCCGTATCCAAATCCCTGACGATGTACAAAGACGGCGGCGGCGCCGCCGCCGCTGGAACACCGAGTTCCCCGACGCTGCCCTTGCCTGGGACATGCATGTTCCCGAGAACAGGCACACTTAGTCTAAAACAAATAATGCTGCTGGCAGCACTTTTTGTCTCTTCATATACAGAGATAGAAAGATAGACACACACACACACACTCTGAATAAGGAAATACTTTCTAAACGGTGTTAACAGCAGTGCAGAGGTGTTGCTAGCCACTTAAAACATATGGGAAGCAATCCATAAACCCCACCCAAAATTTTGATAATGAGATAATCACGATCACCTCCCCCTGGCACTACCCCCTAGAACAATTACTGTAAAAACACATAATTAGACATTACTTTAATAAACTTTAAATGGTTTTTGTCCTAAGTACCCATGTGGCTTTTTTATCAGGGATTCATGCACAGATCGTGAGAGGGCAGTGTGTCCAGGGAGGGATCCATGGCTTCCTTTGCACCTATCTTACGAAGCTCCAGCCAGGAACTATGCAGACAATGGACTACCCCATTCTTAAAATAGGAGATGCTGCTGTAAACATTTTGCAACATTATCATAGTGCGTTAGGCATGCACTTCATTCGTCATTACAGGCAGAAGGGCTTTCTATGCCAGTGTTTCCAAACCTGTATGCTTTCAGACCTGATCATGCATGCCACAGAAAAGTCACCACACTGCTTGATGCTCAGATCCAGACCAGCACCTCACAGCAACCAGAGTTGCACATAGGAGTTCCTTTCTCAGAACATGTGTAATCATGCATGTCTTTCCTTCCTAGCCATAGTATGTGATCTGGAGAGTGGCAATTAAAGGGCAACATGCAGGACAGAGATAACCAGGCCTCACTTTGTTTAGACAAAGTGCACAAATCATTTCCTCCTCTTCCCCCTCCAGTCTCTCTTCTGAGCCCTTCCAGCCTCAGGTACAAATATATAAGCTACACTAAGCTTACCTCAGTTTTTTTACACCTGCTTTAGTGCAGGTTTTACACCGTTAAACTTACTTATATGTGTAATGTGTTTTAGCGCTGAAAAAAAATCCATGCTAAAAATCTGCGATATGTTTAGCGGGTTTAATAGGCGCTAATCCACCTCCTAATGCAATAAGGGGATTAGCGCCTATTTAATGTGGTCCGATGCGGAGTGAATGGGACAGCGCTCATCACATGCAAATGCATGTGACTAAGGCTTACTCAGACTCCAAATGCAAAAAAATAAAAGCGTGGAAAGCGGGTGCTAAAAAGTCAGCGCCCGCTTTCTTAATGCGCGCATGGTGTGACCCCGCAGTTACCGGTGGTCTGCCGGTTATGAACACCGACAAACTCAGCGTCTGTTTTCATAATCGGCTGGCTGCGTTATGAAAACCGATGCCGAGTGTGTCTGTGTTCATAACCGGCAGACCGGTTAAGAAGTCATGCCTGCTTTCTTAATGCACACATGGGGGTTGTGCCATGTGCGCATTAAGAAAGCAGGCATGACTTTTCAGCGCCCGCTTTCCTCGCTTTTATTTGCATCGGCCCCGTAGAGTGGGAGCATACAAACGCCATGTAAACAAAGCTATTACAGAGCAATGCAGAAAGCTACATTTGCAGGCAGACATTCTAACACTATTTTTTAATGCTGGAATTTTAACACCTGGGTCAGGGCAGAAGTAAAAAAGTTAAAGCACATTTCTGGTGGCCATTTTAATCCATTGCTGGCCATTGTATGGCCGTGTATAGGTGCTTCTCTGTTGCAAATGGATTATGTACACTTTTTTTTGATGGTTTGGTACATTTTGCAAGTCAGCTGAAGAATTGTAGTGGCAGAAGCTTTAAAGAGAGGAACAGACCAAAAAAAAGAGATTGTTTATCGCTGAAAAGGGTCAGAGAAGAGCAGGAGTGCAATCATCAGTTCCGTATACTGCAGTGACAAGAATTGATGAAGATGCATCCGTCTGCAAAAAAAGGGAAGAGAGGAAAAATGAGAAGCAATGCAAGTCTGAAGCTGCTCAGCACACCAGGGAACTAGCAGGAATAGTGCTGTGGCATACTGGAGTGTAAATATTCACAGGAAGAGAAGTCTCTCAGCAGGTCAGGTGATGGCAGAGACAAGGAATCCAAGTGAGAAAAGCATCTGCATAGAGATGAGGCATCTGAGTGGGAGAAGCATCTGCATTGGAGCCAAGAGCAAGAGCACAACCATTTCCAAATACTGCAGCGACGAGCGAGGACACAGCAGAGTTCAGGGACTGTCACTGGTAGTCCGGCATAGCAGCAGACTGCAGATGTTTTGCTGTTCTCCATGGGGCAGTGGGTGCTCACCCAGGAAATCTGATTGACAGCTATGTGCCAGCCACTGATCACAGATGAGAACAGAGAATTGCCAGTGGTGATCCAGCACAGGGTCAGATCCAGAAAAAGCCATGGTGGAAACTTATACCTAGGAGTATACTTCTTGTGTTCGTGGCCACCAGCTCTGCCCGGGGAGGTTCTGTATTCTGTGGCTTCCCCCTCCTGAGGGAACATGAGCCCAGTGAGATGGTTCAGGGCCCAGTTTACATCCTGCAAAGTGGAATCAAGGCCATGGAGGTCACCAGCAATATCAGATGAAGCGTGAATGTGATCTGACATCACATTGGCTGCAGCTGTGCTCTTCTTTGCTTACATTCTGGCCTCTCTACACATCTGGCATATTTCTGTCTGTATGTTCTCCAATCTCTGCATGTATTGTCATCCATCCGGTCTTCACACGGGACTCCACGAGTTCCTGCTTCACTTATCAGTTCCTTCACAAGCTGGTCCGCCATGGAGGAGGGCGGCACTCTTATCCGTGGGACAATGCCATCATGCAAAGGTCCACAACAAGCCAGTGTCACCTAAAGACTCACCACCCACACAGGTGCCAGGTGTCTCTTGTACATCCAGGATGTTGGGCAAAATGTGTCTGGCCACGTATGGTGGAGTTTTACTAACCGATTGTCCTCTTGCGTGGCTGGGGGTGTCTCACGTATCAGCTGTGATCTTCTGCTTGGTTTCTTCTTCTCTTCCCAGAGGTGGATCTTGAGGCTGGCTCTTTTCTGCTGAGACAGGCTCCTCTGTCTCCATCATAAGATCACCTCCTTCAGCAGCATCTGAATCCAGGGCCTCAGTATGGACATCAGTCACACAGTTCCGTTGCAGTGTCGTCCAGAACATGTCCTCTGCTGGTGTCAGCTGCACCTCACATTGTGGGGCCCACTCCCATCTGACACAAGGACCACTCAATCTGTCTCAGCTTGGCCTTGACAGCCACCCTAGTGTCTTAACAACCTTGCTTGAGCTGCTTCACTGCCCTGGTAGCCACCTGGGGTGATGCTCTCCCAGGTCATCATCTTCACCTTGGTGGATGTCCTCTGACCAAAGAACACAATGTGCTTTTCACAGATCCACCACACTAGAAGGTCCTTCTCCTCTTTTGAGAAGCGTACAACATGCTGAGGCCACTTCTTTTCCAGTTGTTGGCTGCTGGTTCCTGCCTGTTCATCACTCTCAGATGACTGGTGTGGGTCCCTACCTTCCTAGGCACTACTCCCATCTACTCCCCCCCCCCCCCCCCCCCATTTACCGTATTTTCCTAATCCTTCTATCTGATTCCTCTACCTCATGCACGCACCTCACCCCTCTCAATCTCCCCTTCCTGGCTATGCTCAACCAACTCACGCACCATACTCCTACTATTCAGTCTGACACCACTCACCTCTCCCCCACTCATCCCTCACTCCCCCTCTCGCTCCATTCTTACCACAGCTTGAACACCTACACCAATCTTTCAGGAACCTAAACAAGCAGTGAAAGAGACGGTTACAAAACAACCACCCTAGTAACGTACTAACAGCGGAAGATAAGCAAAAAGGTCTATTCTGTCTGCCCAGCAGGCAGCAATTGATGGCAACTGCCACTCCATGCAGACCAGCCCCAAGCCTTATGTTAAGAATAGTAACTGCCGCTCCATGCAGGATACCCCCATGTTTCTGTTAAGGGTAGTAAATGCCATTCTGTGCAGTTACCCACAATCTTTATTGTTAAGGGTAGCAATATTTACAATCAAAACTAAAACTGTCAAACCATTACTGCTAGCAACATTTTTAAGAGGTGAGCAGCTTTTTTCATAATTCAGACAATGTTGCTTGAATGTGCTTTGCTTTAGGCCGTAGAAGTAATCCTGTGCTACAGAAGCCTTTTCCCCAAGTATCTGCTTATGAGTACCTTGTTGCACTCAAAAGCTCCACTTCTTCAAGAACATAGAGGAAAAAAAAAGGAAAGGGAAAAAAAAAAAAAAGCAGCACAAAAGACACCACTCAGCAATCATAAAAGAACAACTCCAACCAACTCCTAACACCCAGCAGGTATCCCTGTAAGGAGCTGCCGTTTATTCCCCTGTAAGGGAAACTCTTGCACCTCCATGGCCTTAAATTGGACTTGGACTTCAATTCCATTACAGGGCTGGCCTCCCACTACCTCCGCCGGTAGACCATATGACTAGAGAGAGGGGTCAAACGTTTGAGTCACCCCAGTTTACTGTATGAGCAACGGATTGAGGGTATTCCATGGCTGTCTTCCTCCTCTAACAAGTCCAGCGTGCAAGGAACAATGACAAAGTCCATCAATGAATTTATAATAGATTTTTTATTGAACCAAGGTGTAAACTGTTATTCATGGCAACTCCATGTACCTTCAAGAATACAAGTGCAAGAGTCCCCCGACACGGTCCGTGTTTCGCGGTCGCTGCATCGGGAGGGACCCACGGAATTAATTTCATCTATAACATAAAAAAACCAGTAAACGATGGACCTTATGAATATGGCCATTCAAACTTACACAAAATAAAGAAAACATACCTTATGTGTTCATCCTGGAGCGCATCGGCTCGTACAATAGGTAACCCATTTAAAGAAGCAGTTTGGCGCCAAAGACAGGAAATATCGCGATAGAATCACAAGATCGCGATAGAATCGCAAATCAGAGTAAAGCCACGCCCCCACTGTAGACAATTCAGCTAAACAAAAACCATTCAATATCTTTATTTAGACCTTTTGGATGGACAGAAGACAGTTTAAAAATCCATTTTTGTTCCCGTCTACCCAGGATTTCAGAATAGTCCCCTCCCCGGAACGGGGGTGTCACAACCTCCAAAACTGAAAATCTTAAATCAGCAATACAGTGATGATGTTGGACCCAGTGTGTGACAAAGGGTTCGTCCATCCTGAGTAGACGGATATTTGAACAATGTTCTATAATACGAGTCAAGACTCGTATTATAGAACATTGTTATTATAGAACATTGTTCAAATATCCGTCTACTCAGGATGGACGAACCCCTTGTCACACACTGGGTCCAACATCATCACTGTATTGCTGATTTAAGATTTTCAGTTTTGGAGGTTGTGACACCCCCGTTCCGGGGAGGGGACTATTCTGAAATCCTGGTTAGACGGGAACAAAAATGGATTTTTAAACTGTCTTCTGTCCATCCAAAAGGTCTAAATAAAGATATTGAATGGTTTTTGTTTAGCTGAATTGTCTACAGTGGGGGCGTGGCTTTACTCTGATTTGCGATTCTATCGCGATCTTGTGATTCTATCGCGATATATCCTGTCTTTGGCGCCAAACTGCTTCTTTAAATGGGTTACCTATTGTACGAGCCGATGCGCTCCAGGATGAACACATAAGGTATGTTTTCTTTATTTTGTGTAAGTTTGAATGGCCATATTCATAAGGTCCATCGTTTACTGGTTTTTTTATGTTATAGATGAAATTAATTCCGTGGGTCCCTCCCGATGCAGCGACCGCGAAAGACGGACCGTGTCGGGGGACTCTTGCACTTGTATTCTTGAAGGTACATGGAGTTGCCATGAATAACAGTTTACACCTTGGTTCAATAAAAAATCTATTATAAATTCATTGATGGACTTTGTCATTGTTCCTTGCACGCTGGACTTGTTGATTTGATTGTTGTGCAAGACACTTTTGCTTGTCTTCCTTCTCTCCCATCCACCTATCCTGGTTTCAGAATCTGACTAAGCCATTACTTCCTCAAACACCCTGTTCCATTGTCTCTTCCAAATAAGAATCTGTCATCTAACAGGCAGAAGGTGCTCACTTCAAATAAGCCATACCAGAAGGCTTTACTGCATAATCTATACAAGGGGTAAAACTGTTATAACCCTAGGAGGCCAATGCACTCAAGTGTGCAGGCTTGTGCACATTATTACTGTTTTAGCATGTGCTATTTTTACTACCAGCCGTTATAATGGAAATAAACCCAATAGCAAAATAATGCATTTTCTACAGAATTTTTAGCAAAACAGCTATGCTTCATTGATGTGTAGTTAATTGTTTTCGGAAATGGTGGTTGTGAAACCTTTTCTGTGTCTAGTTTAATAATGCACTCATAGCTAATGAATTACATTGTATAATTTTGCATTGTAGTTGTTCAACTATAAATTTATATTCAATTTAAAAAAAATAAAAAGTTCAGCTATGCACAAAAAATAGCCATTTCACACACTAAAAAGGGCAAATAGTGCACACTGTCCTATTTTATGTGCATTGTTAGCAGTTTCAGCACACAAAGTGGCCTTCGCGTAACTCGCACACTTCAGTACATCAAGCCTCTGTCTGTGCAGTTAGTGTGGGCCGGCCTATTCAGACCAGGTTTTGCATAGCCATGCCTATCCCCTAAAATATGTAGGAGAAAAAAAAGTTTGAACACCAAGATCATTCTTTACAAACCTCTTTCCTATGCTACTAAATACGGTGGCGTCTCTGCCCCTACCCCACAAACACAAAATACTCTTGCTTTGCTGTTATGCCCATTTACATGCGCGCTATTTTGGATTTGGTCATGCTTTTAGGTACAGCCGAGATGGCCTCCAATGTAAGCAGCTGTGCTGGTGCGCTTCCACAAAACACACAAGTTTACTTATTTCTTGGCCGGAATGCATTACTTACTGTTTCGGTCTCATTCCTACTTCTTTCTTAGACTTTTTCATGTTTGACAGCTCTCGTCCTTCTAACTGATATGTGGCTAATGGATTTGTCTGTCACTATTCCATGATTTCCTTCTTTCTTTTTTTTTTTTTTTTTTTTTAACACTAGAGTCTATTTTCCAAAACCTTAATTTTTTTTCTGGTCCCCCTTTTGTTTTGCTCTTTCCATTACGGTGACGCCTCCAGTACATATTTTTGTTTCATCGGCAAACAAGAATATTTTTCCCTCTTCCAGTTACTCAGCAATATGGTAGTGTATTTTATTTCTTATTTAACCTCTGGGCTGAGGTCCTCTTTAGAAGTCCAGAGGTACACCATAAATCCTGGGGGGAGGGAGCTCTATCTTCACTTCCCATACAATTCCTTAGCCTCGGGTTCTCCAGGATTCCCTATGAGACAGGAGAAGGGGGAGCAGAATGATCTCCTAGGCCCTGGGTGGTGTTTGTTCACAGTCTCCATAGACAATAGCAATAATCTCGCTGGACTCAAGGCTCCAACAAATCTTTACTGACAGATTGATGTGAAGTGGTCTAGAATATTGTTTACAAGTCCTTTTTCTTCACAAGGCCTACCACACAAATATTACTGAGGGCAAATCTATGACTCTGCAGTTCCTTCCCAACTAGCTTTCCTCCCAGCTTAGGGGCCGTTTTAGAGCTTCCTCTCTAGGGGGATCTCTGGCCCATCTTCCTGCCAGTGCAAATTCAATTCCCAATTTACAATACTTTTGATCAGATGTCTTGGTATTCAATTCTCTCACTCGTCTGGTTCCTTTAACTCCTAGTTGTATCTAATGGGTACTGTTCTAGCTCCTTTCCTGAATATCTAGTGGATATCTGCAATGAACCTACACTGGTGGGCTGCCACTTCTCCATTACTCCTCACTCCCTTTGTCCTCCCGCAAATTAGATAGATACACCAATCTTCCTTTCAGATCTCAGCTGGGTGAATTACATTTCTCAGATGGAGAGGTTCACAATAGTCCAAGAACACGAAACCAATCCACCAAATCCAAAACAGAAGGAAGGGTGGGTTAAAAACTTCTTTCTACTGAATCTCAAAAACATGGAAAATTATGTTGTTCCTCAAAAAGGGGGGCAAAAAACCCACACAGCTCCTTAACCCTTCTCCATGACCTTCACACCAATATGTAGGTTCTAGGGGTTCCTCTTCTTCCACCAAAAAAAAAAAATCAGAAGGAAAAAAAAAAAAACCAAATTGAAAAACCCTCCTGCTTCCTCCAAAAACAAGGGATGTGCATTCATTAAAGTATAAAATGGTACGAATGAACCCATTTTTGTTTTATTTCAAATGATCCAAAAAATATAAAATGAAAAATTCCTTGCAATTTTTTTTTTTTTTTTTTTTAGAAATAGACTGCTATTTGCTAATGGTGTCACTATTTCCTGAAAAAAAAAGAACCCACAAAATAAAAATATAAAATACCCCCCCCCCCCAAATAAAATGAATATAGAATAGTGTGCACATCCCTAGAATCCACTCTTACTAGAGGTTCCTGCCTTTTACAGAGGCTGGCAGCAACCACTGGGGACACTAAAGGATAAGTGTTATGCACCTCTTAACCTTACACTGCCTGATTTATGAAAAGAATTAGGATTTTAGTAGAACCTTGTAGGGCCCTACACTTACATATACTGGGGAGGATGACTCAGAATCAATATCAGGAAATATTTCTTCACGGACAGGGTGGTGGACGCTTGGAATGCCCTTCCGGAGAAGGTGGTGAAGACAAAAAAAGGAAAAAAAGATTTCAAAAGGGGCATGGCATAAACACTGTGGATCCCTACAAGCAAGGGGGAGGGGAATGAAGTAAGAGGCATGGGGGGGGGGGGGGGTAACTTGCTGGTGTGGTGGATATTACCCTGAACCAATAAGCCTTCATATTGTTGATGCAACTCCATCATTGCGCGCTGCTTCAACGGCAGGGGGAAGAGAGGAAAAAAGGAATTGGATTCAGATGACAACCAGCAAGGATATTGAACTGTACAGCCTGGGAAAACTACCCTTAACCAAAAATCCTGATACTATACTTCTGATGCAACTCCAATACTGCTCTCTGCTCCAACTGCAAGGTGGGGGGGGGGGGGGGTGTTAATTGGACTCAAACAGTAACCACAAGAGCCCTGACCTTGGCAGTATGGGAAACTGATAATTATGCGAGCTTGCTGGGCAGACTGGATGGGCCATTAGGTCCTTTTCTGCTGACACTTCTTTGTTTCTATGATTCTCTGTTTAAAAAGAAAAAACAAAACAAAACACAAAACGATGTACTTATGACCATATTTTGAAGACACGCTTTACAAGTCCATGCTCTGTTTATGTTTTATGCACGTTGGTATGGATGTCTACACAGCACTAGCCCTCTACTTTTCTGAATAGCAGGGGCTAAAAACAGGATCTGTGTTCATAAACATGAACATACTAGTATCTCTTCAGGAACAGATACATTTCAGAGGCTTTATTTCACTTAGGGCCAGATTTTCTAACATGCGCGCGGGCGTAGATTTGTGCGCGCACAAATCTACGTCCGATTTTATAACATGCGTGTGCAGCCGCTTGCATGTTATAAAATCCGGGGTCGGCGCGCGCAAGGGGGTGCGCACTTGTGCACCTTGCACGCACCGAGCCCTAGGGGAGCCCCAATGGCTTTCCATAGAAACATAGAAACATAGAAATGACGGCAGAAGAAGACCGAATGGCCCATCCAGTCTGCCCAGCAAGCCTCACACATTTTTTCTCTCATTCTTATCTGTTTCTCTTAGCTCCTTGTTCTATTCCCCTTCCACCCCCACCATTAATGTAGAGAGCAGTGATGGAGCTGCATCCAAGTGAAATATCTAGCTTGATTAGTTAGGGGTAGTAGGGGCAGTAACCGCCGCGATAAGCAAGCTACACCCATGCTTATTTGTTTTACCTAGACTATGTTGTACAGCCCTTGTTGGGTTTTTTTTTTTCTTCTCCCCTGCCGTTGAAGCAGAGAGCCATGCTGGATATGCATTGAAAGTGAAGTATCAGGCACATTTGGTTGGGGTAGTAACCGCCGTAACAAGCCAGCTACTCCTCGCTTTGTGATTGCGAATCCTTTTTGTCTTCACCCCTGTCGTTGAAGCTATGCAGGATATGCCTGAAGCATCAGTTTTTTGTTTTTGTTTTTTCCCCTGCCGTTGAAGCAGAGAGCTATGCTGGAAATGCGTGATGTATCAGTCTTTCTCCCATGCCGATGAAGCAGAGAACCATGCTGGATATGCATGGAAAGTGAAGTATCAGGCACATTTGGTTTGGGGTAGTAACCGCCGTAACAAGCCAGCTACTCCCCGCTTTTTGAGTGCGAACCCTTTTTCTTCTCCCTTGCCGTTGTAGCAGAGAGCTCTGCTGGATGTGTGAAGTATCAGTTATTCTTCTCCCCTGTCATTGAAGCAGAGAGCTATGCTGTATATGCATTGAAAGTGAAGTATCAGGCTTATTTGGTTTGGGGTAGTAACCGCCGTAACAAGCCAGCTACTCCCCTCTTTGTGAGTGCAAATCCTTTTTTCCACATTTCCTCTTGCTGTTGAAGCTTAGAGCGATGTAGGAGTCACAGTAAGCATGTGTATGTTTATTTAATAAGGGTATTGTGTCAATAGCCATCATTCTGGCAAGTCACCCACTCTTCATTGGCGGCCTCTTGACTTTATGGATCCGCAGTGTTTATCCCACGCCCCTTTGAACAGGGGCCGCTCCGAAATCAGCCTTGGAGGGAACTTTCCTTCCGCTCCCCCCCACCTTCCCCCTATCTAACCTACCCCCCAGCCCTACCTAAATCCTCCCCCTACCTTTGTTGTCTTAGTTGCGCGTGCCGGCTGGCTGCCGGTGCGCGATCCTCCGGCACAGTCGCCGTGCCGGAGGCCTCGGTCCCGCCCCTGGACTGGCGCCCCACCCACGCCCCCTTCCCGCCCCTTTTTCAAAGACCCGGGACATATGCACGTCCCGGGGCTTGTGTGCGCCGCCCAGCCTATGCAAAATAGGCTGGGCGGCGCAGGGGCACTTTCTTGGGGTTATGAGCGTAAGTTACACGCGTAACCCTTTGAAAATCTGCTCCTTAGATTGTAAGCTCTTTGAGCAAAGAGTTTATACTTGAAAATAAAAAGTTGTCAACTTTTGGGGTAAATTTGGACTAGAAATATAAAGTATTCATTTTTATTACAAAAGAAATCTTAATGGCATTAACTGCTTATTTTTACGCTTTCTTGGTAAAACAGCGGTTAAGACCCAGGCTATCAAAATCACTCTAAATCAAAAGAGATGCAAGTGTTTTTTCCCCACAGCACTATACTGTTCATCTAGGGGAAAAAAAAAAAAGGTCTTTAGCTTTTTAGCACAGCACCTGAATCACAGTGGACCATTTGCTTTCACTTGAGAAAAAAAAAAAAGAAGATTGCAGTCTGTGATATTTAAAACTTTAGGTTTTTCCCCTTATAGTCCACTATCATCTTGTTTCCCCACCACAAGATTTCTTAAAAACAGCTTCACTCGCAGTTTGAAAGGCAATTTAGTGCCAAGGTATTTGGAGAAGCAGCTTGCACTCTCTCTTGACACCACTGGCAGGAAGCACTACATTTGAGACTCACCTTAGACAGGCAGCACACGTGCAGGGCCCGGGCTTCCTTTACGCAAATTAGGACGTTGCCTAGCGAATCAGACTGAGATGGCAGAATATCTCCAGCATGGCGGGGCAGAGATCATCTCATCAGTAGCTGAAGAGGGTGAAGAGAGAAGATACTGGACAGATAACAGAAGGGCAGAGAGAGAGAGCGAGAGAAAATATATACTGGCCATACAGAAACAGGGCAAAATAATGGTGGTATGCTAGGCATAGAGCAGAGGGGATATACTGTGAGAGGGAGGGGGGGGAAGAGGAAGAGATGCTGGGCACTATAACCAGGGGCAAAGATGCTGTATCAATGTCGCCCCAGAAGGGCTCACTGTGCTGGAGCGACCTCCAGTAAGTAGCTTATGGGGAGGGGAAGAAAAGCAGAAGGTTCACTTAGGGCACCTAATACCCTTGGCACCAGCCTCTTCAACACAGTTGATAGTGCCTTCTCTGCTTCATTGCAGGGAGGCGAGATCTGCCAGTGTAGCTCGGTTATCTTCCAGACCGCACTCCAGGACAATTTTAGATGTACAGCAGCATTTTATGTAACTGCACCATTATCAGCCTCTGATCTTATTTTGTTGCACCTTTGTTTTTCCCCTCCTATTTATGCATCTATTTTTCCCATGCATGCTCTACAAATTTATACAGTGAAGAGACAGATAAAAGCTGCTTGCATGCTAATAAGTAGTTTGGTGCTTTATATGGTCTTTGAAGACTGGCACACCCTTCCTTCACTGACAAGGGTAGCCTTTAAGGCTGCTGCTGTTGCTGCTCTCTTTACATGCAGACGTGATGAACAAAGCTACCTCTAGTCTAGGCCAAGCCCCAAGATAGGCAGAGGCAAGCAAACTTTCATTAAAACCTCTGGTTCAGCCACAGCCTAATGGCGTCTGCTTTTTCCTGATTCAAGGACCTTCTGCCCTTTTAGCAGCAACAGGAGCTCTCCAGCAACGAGAGCAAAAAAAAAAAAAAATAAATCCCAATAAAATAAAAAGCAAAAGATTATCAGCAGAACATTTTTCTCATGATAAGCCTAAACTTAAAAAAAAAAAAAAAATCAGTGCATAGGAGGTTCTTATGACAACTTATTCCAGCCTCAGGAAAAGGAAAATGACAATGACACGAGCTGAAAAGCAAGGGCATCTAACACAGATCAAGGGCAATCTGGACAAGAGTGACCACTACCAAAAAACTTTCTTCTAAAAATAGAATTAGCTGCAACTTGCCATTTTAGGTTTTCTTGCTACTGTACCTAATTTCCCGATTTTGATCTCAAAAGGCACCAGTATGGTCCAGTTTCTGTTGCTGAGAAAAGTAAAATGGAAGTTTGTTTTTTGTGATTCTGTGTGTGGTTTTATTGACAAAATTCACTAACCCCGCTTGACTTTATTTTGTTCTCTCTTGATACACTGGACCTCAGTTCTTAAAAACTCAGTCTCTCAAGTTAAAGAGGAAAAATAAATTAGCACAATTATTTTTAAAGTGTAGCATTTTGACTTTAATTAAATAAGTAGAAAGAGAAATAAAAGCAAGCACAAATAACCCAGTCCTACAATAGAGATGTACTGAAGTAAAAAAACAAAACCAAAAAAAACCCCACCCCAGATAGGAAAGCAGAGCTTGTAGAGCTCGATGTTTAAAATAATTACATATTCTTCAGCCATGATGCTGTTCTTAAAACTAAAAAAGTCACTATTTAATATAATCCTGCAACATTTTATGCACAAGTCTCATCTGCTTGAAGAGCAACACAATAAAACACAGGAATGTGTAGGCAAATGTAAGACGTCACAACCGGTGAAAGCCAAGTCAACTACCACTTATCCCCCCTCCCTCCAATAAGTAACCTCAGATTGCAGATCCCCTCAGTGAGCAAGGCGGAAGTCCACCAGGGGTTGCTAGAGTTCCACCAGGACTGGGTTCCAGAGGCCTTCTTCTGCCGTCTCAATGCAACGGCACATCAAGGAAGGCTCGGGACACAGCGCTGGAGGACAATTTAGCTGCTCTCACCACCACCGCTTTGCCCTCATCCCTCCATTTTCAGGCCCTAGGATACCATTTACTAAGCATTTCCCTCCCTCCCCCCCCCCCCCCCCCCCATATAGACAGAATGGGAGGTAAAATCAGGCCATTAGAATGTAAATCCTCTGGGGACAGGAACTACCTACTGAATGCAGCTTGCCTTGAGATCCCTATGATAAAGTGCAAGCTAAATCTAAAATAAAAGTTAAAATAAATAAATTGCGCTTCAGCTCACGAGAGCCCCTGCCCCAGCCCCTGCTTTACTACCACAGCTATTTCCATTGTTGTACTTTCTTTTTCTCTCCCTTCCCACTTAGGGGCCGATGCAATACAGCGTGCTCAGCCGAGCGCACTGTACAACCCGCAGTTGGACGCGGGATAAATATGCGCTAATCCACCCCTAATGCAATAGGGGGATTAGCGCCTATTTAACGCGAGTCAGACATGGAGTGAATGACAGTAGCCTCATTCACATGCATGTGAATGAGGCTACTGCTCATTCACTCCAAATGCAAAAAAAATAAATGTGCGTTTCAGACGCACATTTATCGCTCAGCTATTAACGCCTGCCTGGAGCAGAGGATCCAGCCTGAGAGTGCCAGTGAGAGAGAGGGAGAGAGTACCTGTGAGTGAGAGCTTGTGTGTGATAGAGGTGTTTGTCTGTGTATATGAGATAGACAATTGCTTGTATGTGTTAAGAGTCCGAGAGAGCTCCAGTAAGTGTGAGACAGCTTGTGTGTGTGTGTCTAAGAGGGAGAGAGTGCCAGTGAGAGAGTGACTGCCAGAGAGTAAAAAAGAACTTGTGTGTTAGCGAGACAAAGTGAGAGAGCCTGTGCGTGTGAAAGTGAGGGAGAGAGAGCCAGTGAATGTAAGTGTTTTTTGTTCTTTTTGCAGGGTTTTCTGGTTGGCATACAATGCATGTAAAAATAATATACATGTTGTTGTGATCTCTTAACACCTCCCAGAATTTTAAGATCTTCAAATAAAGGCTTACTATCCATCCCTTCATTGGTATCAGCAAAACTGACTTCTGTGAGAGACAGAGCTCTTTCATTAGCGGGACCTAAAATTTGGAATAAATTTCCAACAGACTTAAGATTAGAAACCAACTTAGCACAGTTTAAAAAGAGACTTAAAACATGGTTGTTCAAACAGGCTTTCACCGAGGGTAACACCTGAGCATAACTATTTCTTCTGGCAATTAATTTAACTGGAACGATCCTCTGATTTGTCTTTTTTTGTGTGAGTTTATTTGTTTTTTGATATTTTATAATAAGATTGTAATAAGTTATTTTTAATGCTTTTATGTCCAGTTTCTTTATGTTATTTATTTGAATGTGCTTGAATTTTAGTTAACTTTATTTATTGTAAACTGATATGATGGCTTGTCCCAAATACCGGTACAGAAATTCTGGTAAATAAATAAAAATAAATAAATAGTTATTATAAATGCAGAATTTGTAATTCTGGGTGGTGAGGTCAGGGGTGTGTGGGCACAAGGCTGTACATGGCCTAGTCTGCCTTATGCCCTTGCGACGGCTCAGAGTGCACCACACACAGACCACCACCATTCACCCATCTCCCACTTCTCCAGGAGGAAAATGCTGGGGAAAAGTGGAAGGCAGGTCTTAGGGTTCCTGGGAGTATGGCGTGTTTGCCAGCTTCCTAGAAACATCATCACTGCCATTCCTCTGGGAACTCAGACCCCTTCTGCAACATTTCAAATCAGAAACAGGGTCATTCATTAAAACGCGACATGGCCTTATCACGTGCGTTAGGGCTTTATTGCATGCGATAATGCTCTAATGCACGCGATAACTACCACATCGCGATGTTAGCATTTAAATGAGGGAAAGGGGAGTGGTTAAAGCGGGGTTAGAAACATTTTCTTTCCTGTACCACTGCAGGCGATAATGTTTTAGATATTATCACCGGCAGTAGCGCCAGAAATAACACCTTTTTTGGTGGCGTTATGGGGGGCGATAGTGTGCGGCACAGCCGCAACCGAGGTGGGCAAAAATGCCCACCTGCCCCTTTTCTGGCCATGGCTCTTCATTCCGCTATATTTATAGCGGAATGATGAATCTAGGCCTAAAAGGGCCAGACTGCATAGAGACTCCCCACTTGATGATTTGATCTGTGCCATTCTCTGGCGGGGAGAGGTCAGGTGGGACTGGGGAAGCGCAATCTCATCCCTCGCCTCAGGCAGCAGATTCTCTTGAGCTGCCCCTGACGCCAGGCGTATTTTATATAATATGTACACCCTTGTGCGCATGATATAAAATTCATGCGTATGCGCACTCTTGTTTAAAGAGTTACCATACCTAAGTGCACTGAGGTGGGATAAAACCCATTGATAATTCAATGGCATATATTATCTGTTGAAATATATTGATTCTGTTCTATTAAAAATATCTGTTCTTTACTAGCTGCTGCCCTTCCCATCCTTTGGGAGCCCCTTCGACTGGATGGGATTTCCCATTTACTTTTCTAGTACTTGGTTGGGAAGAGGATGACGTTGAACCCCTGAAGTCAGAAACATCCCTTAGACTCCAGTGTCACATCCTAACCCTAAAACACCGGCACTCGGAACCCTGAGCCACCGTAACAGGTGAGGGAGGGGGGTCCTCTATTTCATCACAGATCACTAAGGAGGCTCTGCATGGATTAACCCTGTTATATCCAAACTGTCTGTGTACCCCATCTATGGGAACCTGGCATTAGTAGTTTCAAATCCTGCCAAGCTCTACTCCGCTATTCGGGTTATCACGGTAAATGAGATACGATTCAGTTTGGGACGTGGCACTATATAAGAAGAGTAATATTTATTTCTATATAAGCCTGAAGGTTGCAGTGTTGTACATAACGAACAGATATATCAATGAAGGATAAACTATATATTCTACTTTTTGTTACACTTCCAAGTGGATGATATTCAGGTACCATTCCCAGAGAGCTTACAATCTATGAGGATAATTTTCAAAAGGATTTACATGCTTAAAATTGGGTTTTACATGTGTAAATGCACTTTGTGTGCGCAAGTGGGCTTTTGAAAATTGTTACATTATTTTACAATAAAGAATTTTAAACACACCAGTAGGAAAGTGATTAAAGAGACACCCTAGCATTAAATATTAACAATGCTGTATAAAATATTTTGTAAATTTAAAACAGTTTAAACAGTACACTTGCTATTCTTCCATATAACAGCTTTCCTTCTTTCCAATTTCCAGTAACAAATTGAGAATTGGAATGCTCTCTCAGGTTCACTCAGATAAGTAATTCTGCTTAATATCTAGTATAAATACAGTCTTGTGAACTTTTTGTTTTTTTAAAGAAGCGAGTTATAAGAATTTATCCTGTGTGTTACTTTTTGTATCTTACAGATTCAGATTTGGATGGTACATATGTAAGTAATCCTCTATTTTCTTGCATCTGTATTTTTTGTTTCTTTTATCTGTACTTCTATAAGATAGATTATACCAGAAGAAAGAAACTATTAATATCTGTCTTTTTCTCTTTAGCTTTCCTCTAATCTATGTCTGGCCAGGCTTAATTTTTAGTATGTTATGTTGGTGTACACGTATCTGTTTATTGGACATAGTGTTGAGTGTCTGCAGAGTTGGATTTTTCTCTCTTCTTGTTTTTTCCTTTGAGGATGAATCTTTTTTTTCCTACAACACTAAACTTTAACAACTCAAAAAAGGAGATACCAACTTCCTTTTACATCCTTCCTCCATTAACTATGTCTGTATGTTCCCTAAATAAATTCTAGAACCTTACTATTTTGAGTGAATTCTAATCAAAAAATACAAAAGTGTTTCCCTGTTTATTTCTTTCTGCTTGTATTTGTTCCTGAGAGAATTTATATAGCATGACTTCACATGCATCCATGTGTTAACCTTTTTTTCAGACTACACTCATTTTTCTCCCTCTGTCACAGAGAGCTTTATAAAGTATTTAATGGATAAATATTAATGTAGCCCAGGTGTCTAAGTAAAAAGAAAGCAGAAAGATTCCAAATTACCCCTGTCAACTGATGAGCAGGTTGTTAATAAACAAAAAACAAACATACTTTGAAATGTCTATACAAATGTTAAAAGTCTAAAAAAAAACCAAATGGGAGAGTTAGAGAGTAAATCACTGGATAAAGAGATTATCTAATAGGCATCTCAGAGATCTGGTACAGAAAGAATAAAAAAATGGGATAATGTGATACCAGGGTACAAATTATATTACAATGATAGGCTGGATCAAATTGGTGGAGGGGTGGTGCTATATGTTGAATAGGGCATAGAGTCGAACAGGATAAAAGTTTTGCAGGAAAGGAAATGCACTTTAGAATCTTTATGGATAGAAATAGAATAGCAGTGAGGGTGTACTGCTGTCCACCTGGCCCGAATGATGAAATGCTAACAAAAATTAGGAAAGCTAATAAAATTAGCAGCACAGCAAAAATGAGTGATTTCAATTCATTTCATTTATTGACTAGGTAAATGTCACATCAGGACATGCTAGAGAGGTAATTTTTCTAGAGGAAATAAATCTCTGTTTCATAGAGCAGCTGGTACAAGAACCAACAAGACGGGGAGCTATTTTAGACCTAATCCTTAATGGAACACAGGATTTGATGTGAGAACACTATGTTGGGGTCATTTGGCAACAATGATCATAACATGATCAAATCTGTCTTGACAACTGGGAGGAGGACACTAAGGAAATCTACTGTGATACCATTTAACTTTCAAAAGGGAGACTATGATAAAATAAAGAAAATGGTTACAAAAAAAAACTGAAAGGAGCAACTGCAGAGGTTAAGAGTTTATATCAGGCATGGACGTTGTTTAAAAATACCATCTTGGAAGCAAAGATCAGATGTATCCCATGCATTAAACAAAGGTGGAAGGAAGGCCAAACAACTGCTGGCATGGTTAAAAGGTGAGGTGAAAGAGGCTATTCTAACCTAAAGAAAATCTTTCAAAATATGGAAAAAGGGGTCCGAATGAAGAAAACAGGAAACAGCATAAGCACTGGCAAGTTAGATGCAAACACTGATAAAGGAAAGACAGAATTTGGAAAGAAGCTTGTGGCGGAAGGAAAAACTCAAACTTTTTCAGATACATTTGAAGCAAAAAGCCTGCGAGGGAGTCAGTTGGGCCATTATATGATTGAGGAATAAAAAGGGGCACCAGACAAGGCAATAGCAAAAAGATTAAATTAATTCTTTGCTTCAATCTTTACTGAGAAAGATGTAAGGAAGATACCCACTACCTGTCTGGCAGATACCCATGCCAGAAGTGAAATTTAAAAGTGAATCTGGAAGATATAATAGGGCAAATTGACAAACTAAAGAGTAGCAAATCACCTGGGACCAGATGGTATACCATCCCACAAGGCTGAAAACTGAAAAGTGAAATTGCAGACTTATTAGTAACTTGTAAACTAATCATTAAAAGCAGCTACTGTACCTGAATATTGGAGGGTGACCAACACCACCAGTATTTAAAAAAAAAAAAAAAAAAGGTTCCAGGGGTGATTCAGGAAACTACAGACTGGTGAGCTTGATGTCAGTGCCAGGAAAAATGGTTGAAACTCTTTTATAAAGAACAAGATTACTGAAGATATAGAGAGTCATAGTTTAATGGGACAAAACTAATATGGATTTAGCCAAGGGAAGTCTTGCTTCAATCTGCTACATTTTTTTTTGAAGGAGTGAATAAACATGTGGAGAAAGGTGAGCCAGTTGTCATGCATCTGGATTTTCAGACAGTGTTTGACAAAGTACCTCATGGGAGACTCTTGAAGAAATTAAAAAGTCATGGATAGGAGGCAATTGTTCTATTATGGATCGAGAAATGGTTAAAAGATAGAAAACAGACAGTAGGGCTAAATGATCAATTTTCTCAATGGAGAAATGTGAATGATGGAGTGCCTCAGGGATCTGTACTGAGACCACTGCATTTTTAACTTTTATAAATGACCTAGAGATGGAAACATCAAGTGAAGTGATCAAATTTGCTGATACAAATTTATTCTAAGTTGTTAAATCACAAGAGGATTTTGAAAAATTGCAGGAGAGCCTTGCAAGACTGGGAGACTGGGCATCCAAACGGCAGATGACACAATGTGGACAAGTGCAAAGTGATACACGTAGGGAAAAGCAACCCAACTTATAGCTACAAAATGGAAGGTTCCACATTGGGAGTCACCACCGAGGAAAAGGATCTAGGCATCATCATAGATATGTTGAAATCCTATGCGCAGTGTACAGTGGTGGCCAAGAAAACAAACAGAATGCTAGGAACTATTAGGAAATAAATGGAAAATAAAAAAACAAACGCATTATGATATTCTCCGTATCGCCCCATTATACGACCACATCTTGGAATAGTGTGTGTGCAATTTTAGTCACCAAAATGATAAAGGTGGATGTACCTCTATTGCTTTTTCCTATGAGGAAAGGCAAACGAAGTAGGGCTCTTCAACTTCAAGAAGAGACAGCTGAGGAGAGATATGATAAAGGTCTATAAAACATCAAGTGGAATGCAGGGACAGCTCAAGGCAATCTGCTGCCTGAGGCAAGGGAAGAGATGACACTCCCCACCTCCTCCTAGAGGCACGACGCAGGTCAAATCACCTGTTTGAGTCTTGCCCTGTTGATGATTTGAAATGCTGGAGAAGTGGACAGGCAGGGGGTCAGAGTTGATAAGACCGGTGGTGATATTTTTAGGAAACCGGCAACCCTGCCATACTCCTGGGAATCCTACCATCTGCTTCCCAACTCTCCAGCATTTGCATCCTGGGAAAGTGGGAGATGGGTGAATGGGGAGGGTCTGTGCATGATGTACTCTCTCAGGGCCGGTGCAAGGATATTAGGTGCTTGACAAACTCTACAGCCTTGTGCTTGTCCCCGCTCACACAACACAGTTAAAAATTATGCATTAACAGATTTTACATGAAAAAGGGCATTCAAAAGTAGTCTAATATAAAAATATCACTTACAACATGGGTATTATAGTTATATGCACTGCAGTAAAAACCCTACCCATGAACGTGCAACACTGCAAACATTACACCAGGCCCTAACACACCAATAAATCTCCTACTAAGAAAACAGAACAAGACAGACTGCTATAGATCCCTACACAGAAACTACACAGTTAGCATAATCCCCCTCACTTCTGTCACACACCAGAGCACAGTCAGACCCTCACCAAATATAGAATAAAATGACCAGAAGTGTGCAGACAAAAACTGAACTGGAAATCACAAAAAATTAAAAAAAACAGACTCTGCTTGCTGTGTAACAATGGAAAAACAGAAATCACCATTCCTCATAAAACAATAGAATCAGGAAATATAAAATGTCAATCCTAATAGTAAAATCATACTAATAAAAATAAATTTCAATATACCCAACAAATAGAATAGCATTCTATAATTAAATTCATATAGCAATTTTTAAAACATTCCCAAAAACAAAATATTTTAAACAGCAGCAGACACATCAAACAACATCCAATAATTACAACTAATATGGATAAAAAAATATCCCAGCTTTCCATGCTTGGGAACTTTTGATTTCCAGTCCCCGTGACATTGTCCTGGATAAGTGGGGGAAAGGGGCTACACACAAACTTTGCCCACTCTGTCTCATGTTCACACCCTTTCTAACATACATGTTTATCCTCTCACATGCATGCTCTCTCATACACATGCACGTGTGCACTTACTCAGGCACTCAGCCCCCTTTGCTTCCCTTCCCTATCATACACTCACTTTCCCCCTCCCCTGCTATACCATTCCTTTGCCTCTCACTCACCCCCCCCCCCCCCCCCCCCATTTCTTCCCATCCCTCACACCCCACCAACTGGGTCTCTTCTTCTTCATGCCTGCGGTGTTCCCATCATAATACTAAACTGGCCCGATGTTTCTCTCTTTCTGCTCGCGGTGCCTGGGATCCCCCTGGTCACAGGACGCATAATTTTGAGACACGGCAGTCTTCTTCCTGCCTGTGGGGACATCACAATTTCACGCCGCTGCTGCCATCTTATTCCTGCCAGAGAGGACCGACATCCTCGTGGGCAAGTCACAATTTTGCATCACTGCCATCGCCTTCTTCCTGCCTGTGGGTACTCGTCATTTGGAACCACGGACGTTTGTCAGGGTGAAGTGGCTGCCGCAGAGGTGGGGGGTTTTTTGGGAGTGGGGGTTGGGCTCTTTTTGCCACCTGAAGTGGCCGCTTCACCCTGCCTAATGATAGAACCACCCCTGGAGGAGTAGAACAGGTAAACAAATCCAATGTTTACTCTTTCAAAAAGTACAAAGACTAGGGAACATGCAATGAATTTCCTAGGTGATACATTTAAGACAAATAGGAAAAAATACTTTACTCAATACATTATTAAACTCTGGAATTCGTTGCCAGGAGATGTAGTATAAAACCTGTTAATATGGCTGGATTTAAAAAAGGTTTGGACAGATTCCTGGAAGATAAGTCCATAAAACTATTACTAAGGTGGACTCATTGGACTATCAACACATGTTCACTGACTACTTGCATAACTTAAAAAAAGGTCCATATTCAGAGGCATTTAGTCGGATAGCTCACAAGGTATCCAACTAATTGCTGATTTATGAACATTTTGGGTACTTCTCTGGCTGAACAATTTAGGAGCCTTCCAGGGAGGAGTTAGCCAGATAACGTAGCTGGGTAACCTATCTCCAATATTCAGAGATAACTTAACCGGCTTACTCTATTCGTGTCAAAAAGCTGTTACCCAGATAAAGTTATCCAGCTATTTTTAAGATAGCCATTAATATTCAATAGTTGACTGCACCACTGAATATCCCTCCAAAGTTAGCCACCTAACTTTGCAATCCAACCAGTGACTGAATATGGACCTCACAGATTTTACTTAGAATTGTGGTTAGGGAGGGATTCAGCCTGGGGCTCCAGGAGAAGAGGATCTGGGAGGGAGGTGTCCTTTGGCCTGAAGAAATGGGTGGGCTGCAAAGCCCTGGTGATGGAATGGGTCAGGGGCTGCACCCCTGCTTGCTTCACAGATGGGGCAATGTGCACCGACATGGTGTGGGAGTAGTATGTGTATGTGGCACAGAGGGTGAATGGCTGGGGCAGTCTTTTCTCCTTGCACGTTCCACTTTGTCCCCATCTCCTCATCCCTGTGTGTGTGTGGGGGGGGGGGGGGGAGAATGGTAGGGGGGTAGGTGGCAGAGGTGGTGGTAGTTGTGTCTGGCAGGGATGGAACGGGGTGGGTGGGATCCGAGCAGGAGATGGGGACGTGTGTGTGATTGTGTGTGTCAGTGATGGTGTGCGGGGGCGTGGGGTGAGGCACTCATCCCCTCTTGCACAATTCACTGTCCAACCCCTCCTCCCCCTCCAGGTGTTGGGGATGGGTGAGCATGGGGCATTCTTTCTCCCCTTGCACTCTTTACTCCTGTTTCCACTCTCCATTCTTCCCCTCTCCCCTGTGTTCCTTCTGTCTCACTTGCTATCTTCTTCCACTCCTCTCCCCTCCTCCCTCACCCCATTCCCTGTGTCGCATTCCCTCTCATTCACCTCTCCTGCTCTCTCCTGCCCCACAATGTATGTGAGGGATTATTTGTGAGTTGGGAGCAGTATTTCCTCCTTGCACTATTCATTTGTCCCTCTCCCCCAGCCTCTTTCCCCCCCCCCACCACGTATGTACGTGAGCGTGTGCACGTGAGCGTGTATAAAAGAGTGAAGGAAAGGGAAGGGAGAGGGTGAGTGGGAGGAGAGATACTTCAAACACTTCACTCACCACTTTCCTTCTCTTCAACTCACCCCCTCCCTTTGTTCTCTCATCCCCATCATCCCTCCCTTTTCATTCACCCCTCCTCATTCACTTATTCACTCTTTTCACTCCACTTACCCTCTCTCTACTCCCTTCATCGTCACTCACCTCCTCCCCGTCATGCATTCCCTCTCACTCATCGTCCTACTCAATCTACTCCCTTGTCTTGCATTTATCCCCTCCTTCATTCACTCACGTTCTCTCCTCTCATTCTGCACGTTCCCACTCTTTCCCCCCTGCCTGCCACACTACAGCTGACCACGCAGTTGCCAGGTTGAGGAAAGAGTTCTGAGGAGCGAGATGCAGAAGGGGGGGGAAGAGCAGCAAGTGTCAGCTGCCAGTTTTTTGGCTGAAGGGGCCTGGGCTCCCCAGCAGCCTTTGTTTTGCTTCCACTTCCTCTCCTTCCAACACCACAAAAATATTAGTGGCACCTGTATGGTGTTCTTGATCATCTAGAGCCATAATAATATTTTTTATAACAAAGTGAAAGATTATTTCCTGCCTTGGCCTGAGGATCAGCAGGGCCAGTGGCAGAGGAAAGCAGAACTTGAGGCAGTGTCGGGAGGTGTGGTGGCTGCCTCCTGCCAGGAAAGGCAAAGCCAGTGTGAGGAGGCAATCAAAGTGTTTCCCAGTGATGATGAGGGCATGGGCCCTGGGAACTGTCACTGAAGGGAAAATATAGACAGGACTCAGAGCGAGTGGAGAGCCTCCGGGGGAGGCTCCCTTTGCAGAGGTGCTGTAGGTTTGGTGTTGGTCACAGGAACTCCACAGACATGATGCCACTGTGACCAACACAGACCACATGATTGGCACAACCGGCTCACCGGGGCATGCCCAATCTGTCCTGGCTATGGTGTTCCCAGGACAGGTTTGGGAAGCCCTGGATTAGTGGGATAGGGGTGCAATGTGGTACACTAAAAATCTCCTTCTTAAACATTGCTCTGCTTTGGCAGCTCTGCTGCCATCTAAGAATGTTTTTGTACATCCAGGTTGACATGATTTTATTTATTTAAAAACATTTATATACCACTATTTGGATACAACCACCACAACTGTTTACAATATTTACAAATAAATATCAAACTAATGACAAACAATATCTCCAATAGCTATGGTTCCATTCTTACAAATTTAAACTACTGCACGCATCATTAATTTGCCTTATTCAAATAGTGAATACATACAGTTGTCAGGAGGTCCCAAAGAGATTGAGAAGTACTAACACACTTAGGAAGAAAGTCAATGTTTGCTCTTAAAAAGGATTTGCATTTAAACATGTTAAACAACGCAAAATGTGCATTTTAAAGGCAGCAGTAAATGGATCAGTCTCTCCTCCCCACTGCAAACCATCAGGTGATTATCTGTAAAGGCAATACAAGTCTCATTTCACTTGCTTACCAGGGAAAACCTGTTCTGAACTGCACAAGGTAGTATTTTTAAATGCTGATGGTATGGTACCAGTTTCCAGGACACAGTTAAAGTAGGAATGCATTGCAGCAGAATAATAATGTGCCAAAAGCCAAGAACACGAAATAAGAAGGATAAAGAAAAAAAAAAAAAAAAAGAGTCAGGCCTCTTCAGGAGGGCAGACAGGAAAAACGCAGGCAGACCGTGGGAGGTGCAAGCCAAGGCGAGGGGAAGAGATGAGTCACTGCAGGAGCCATAACCACTCAGTAAGAAGGAAGGCAAATAGGAAAAACAAAAACCAAAAGGCTGCTCTAGCCCCACTATCCATCCTAAAGCAAGTTTCAGCCAGTAAAGGCATGCCTGTGAAATTGCAGCAGAGTATCTGCTTGGGCTTTTTTCTTTTGCTTATCCAATGCTGTGCTTGCACCGATTTGTAAAAAGAAGTGCAACAGGAGCGTTTTACAGATCGCAAAGTGAATTTTTGAACCAATCTGGCAGTTCTGAAAACGGTCTGGGAATGAACAGGCAAGACGGAGTAAGACCGCAGCTGTTTGACAGAGCATCTCCCACTTAAAGTGACAGATACAGTGGAACCCAGAAGATCACAGTTACCAGCAGCATGAAGCTGAAGGCACTGGAGGGGAATACAAAAATTCAAGAAGCGAGAAAGGTGGCGAGATGGATGAGGATAATGGGGGAAAAAAAAGGGAGACCTGGAAAACAGAAAATGGGGCACAGAAAGACAAACCAAAGGAAGAAAGGCATAATTATGTCCAATGAGCCAGGAAAAATCTATGATTTTAAATCTGTTATCATACAGAGTGTCTGTTCTTAAGTACAGTGTATTTTGGATAGTTTTTGTGCTCACTACCTTTCATTACCCAATTCTATACACTGCTATGTCCCTCATATATACATATGAATTAAAAAAAAAATGTACTGAGTTGTCCTAAAACACAGATATCCCCTAATTAAACAGTGTCTCCATGTGGTTTAAATCAGGGTCGTATTTCATAAATATGCCCTTCATTGCTTTTGCACAGTATATGGCTCAGATTTTTTTTTTCCTTGCTAGTCTCAATTAACCTATTACCAGTTTAGCCAAAGGATCATCAAGCTGCATTCTTTTATGTCAGCACATCACCAGCAGTCATCATTCTGGAATCTGCACCTTGTTTACCCAGTCTGCTGGTGTGAAGCACAGACACAGCATGGAAGCAGGAGATAATGTCTGCAAAGTCCAACCGGTCTGCCCATTTTCCTTTCCTGTGGCTATACCACAGACTCTACTCGATTTGCAGTTTTACCCTCTCTTCTCTGCAATTAAAGCTCCTCTGTGTTTAAACTATTTTTTTTTTTGTTACAAATTATTTCTTTAGGGCCATACTTGTGGGTTTGACTCTAGAGCCAGACTTCTGCTCCCCAGGCAACCTGAGACTAGGGCAGCTGCAGCGAGGGACAGTATTCACAGCCCTTGAGGGAGGGAATCTCACCAGAAAAAAAAACAGCTAGTTTAGAAAAACCATCTCAAAATTCTCACAAAGATTGTTGGGGATGTTCATAAAAAGCAAGCTAGCTTAGTGAAAACTGTTCTCAGAAGATAGCAGGATGAATTATCCATGATACATGGGTGACATCTCCTGATGGTGCTGAATGGACCCTTCCCTTGGCTTACACAGCTTTTAGTTTACTGAGCATGTGCAGGAGTTCTTGTGTGAGCATTGCATCGTGGGCCCTTCAGTCTATTTTAGAGCTAAGCTTTAGCTAGTCAGTCAACTTTCTAGGGATGGCTAATTCATACTGTGTATAGAGAATACCGCTTAGGATAAGTAAACTTGTGTTCTCTGTCGACAGACAGGATTGAATTAGCTAAGAAATGTAGGGAGTCCCAAGCTGTGGTTGCAGTGGCGTGTTTACCGAATAAATAACCAGGACTCTACAGTGGAGAAGAGACTATTGGGTGTACAGGCTACCCAAAACTACTTGTCCAAATTAACTATCACTTTTTGATAGATTGTCCATATAGAAATGGGACCATGAAGGTGTGCACCGATGACTAGGCTTTAGCTTTGCAGATGTCCTCAAAAGGTACAGCTCACAGATCAAATGATGCAGCCATGGCTCTCACTTGATAAACCTTAACAGAGGAAGTCTTTAATCTGAAGGCCAGAATACAGTATGCTAGCCAATTGGACAAAGTGGGCTTGGCAACTGCTATGCCCAGATGTTTGGGATTGAAAGAGATTAATAGTTTTGAGCCCAACGATGTGGCAGAGTTCTCTTTCAGTAGTAAGCCAAAGCTCTCTCTGAGTCTAAGGGAGTGACAGGCTTCTCCCCCACCCCACCATCATGAGCATGCAGTCTTGGAAAGAAACTGGGTATGACAGCTTGATTTATACAAAAAGCTGACACCATTTTTGGTAAAAACTTGGGGTGGGTGTAGAGACCACTCTACATATATGGAGAGCAATGCACCAAAGCCTGAAGCTCACCGATTCCCCTAGCAGATATGATTGCAACAACCAAAAACACTTTCCATGTGAGAAACTTCAAAGGAGCCAATTCTAATATTTTGAAGAGAGGCCGCTGAGCCCCTTTGGCCATAGAAACATCATTGAGCCCCGGCGTGCCAATAACTCCAGAAGCCCCGCTTAGGAGATTGGAACCTGATTTGAATATCTCTGCTCTGCTGGAAAGAAAATCTGCTTTGCGGGAGGTGGATACCCAGCGAGGAGGCAAGGAAATCACTACCCTCGGTGAGCCCAGAGTCAGCAGGCTCTAGGGACCCACCCGCTGAAGCGCCGCATCGAGCCTGGGAAGGAATCAATCCCTTAAAGCAAGGAATGAGAAGAGAAGATGAAATACAAGTGGTATGTGATACTTCACAATCTATTACTTTTAAAGTGATATTAGAAGAAATTCTTAAGGCAATTTTGTCCATGGAAAAATGGATTGCCTCTTTAAACGACGATGGTAAAAGGGAGTATTACTAAAAGTCAAGCTATAGAGAAAAGAGTGGAGAAAAATAGAAATGACGGCAGAAGACGACCAAATGGCCCATCCAGTCTGCCCAGCAAGCCCCACACTTTTTTTTTTTTTCTCATACTTATCTGTTTCTCTTGGCTCTTAGTAACCTTTTGGTTCTATTTCCCTTCCACCCCCACCATTAATGCAGAGAGCAGTGTTGGAACTGCATCTAAGTGAAATATCTAGCCTAATTAGTCAGGGGCAGTAACCGCCGCAACAAGCAAGCCACACCCATGCTTATTTGTTTACCCAGACTATGTAATTCAGTCCTTGCTGGTTGTCTGTATATAGATCCACCCCTCTTCACTCCCCCTGCCGTTGAAGCAGAGAGCTATGCTGGATATGCGTGAACCATCGGTCTTCCTCCCCTGCCGTTGAAGCAGAGAGCTATGCTGGATATGCATTGAAAGTGAAGTATCAGGCTTATTTGGTTTGGGGTAGTAACCGCCATAACAAGCAAGCTGCTCCCCGCTTTTTTGTGAATGCAAATCCTTTTTTCCACATTTCCTCTTGCCGTTGAAGCTTAGAGCAATGTTGGAGTCGCATTAACCGTGTGTATGTTTATTGAATAAGGGTATTATCTCCAGGTAGTAGCAGTCATTCCCGCGAGCCACCCACTCTTCATTCACGTCCTGTAGACTTTATGGATCCACAGTGTTTATCCCACGCCCCTTTGAAGTCCTTCACAGGTCTTCACCACTTCCTCTGGAAGGGCATTCCAGGCATCCACCACCCTCTCCGTGAAGAAATACTTCCTGACATTGGTTCTGAGTCTTCCCTCCCTGGAACTTCAAATCGTGACCTCTGGTTCTGTTGATTTTTTTCCGACGGAAAAGGTTTGTCGTCGTCTTTGGATCATTAAAACCTTTCAAGTATCTGAAAGTATGTATCATATCACCTCTGCTCCTCCTTTCCTCCAGAGTGTACATATTTAATTCTTCAATCTCTCCTCATAAGTCATTTGATGAAGACCCTCCACCTTTTTGGTCGCCCTTCTCTGGACCGCCTCCATCTTGTCTCTGTCTCTTTGGAGATATGGTCTCCAGAACTGAACACAGTACTCCAAGTGAGGCCTCACCAAGGACCTGTACAATGCTTGGTTTGGAAAATAAATTAATTGAAATGGAAAAAATTCAAGGCAATTTGATAAAATCAGAAAATTTGCAAATGATTAAGATGGAAAATCTTGAAAATTATATAAAGAGGAATAATAAGAATTTTAAATTTTCCTTAAATGCATTTGTTTGCTCATTGAGAACTACTTAGATGTTATCTCCTTAATATATTGAAAATATCGGAACAGGATTTACCAAAAATTGTTAAAATTTACTATCTGCCTCAATCAGATAGAATGAAGGATCGTGACAGAAGAAGAAGGCGGAAGTTTCCTTTGATTTGACTACTATTCTGGGAAAATCTTATGAGTTAGTGGTTGAAGAAAGAGCCACCCTTTTTGTACAACTTGATACTTCATCTGAAAGAGACTTTATTCTTAAAATGTTTTTCCGGAATCAAGCTCAAAAATTCTACGCCTATCCAATAAAAATATTTCCAGTTATAAGAGAACTCAGAGAAAAAAAAATTCTGGAAATCAGGGAGGAAGTCCAGGCAAGGGGAGCAAAGTTCTTGCTTCGATTTCCATGTTATTGCCTTATAGTTTATAAAAGTTCTAGATATATATTTAAAGAACCGGATCAGCTACGTATATATATCTTAATTCACATTCTAATTAAGCTTCAAGGGGGATATTGGCAAATAGAAAATATAACACTGCTTAATTCTGAAGCAATTATGGTTAATATACTTAGTTATAAATTTCCTGTGATTCTGCTTTTTATCTACATTTTGTCTCCTATATTTCCTATAATTTTGACATGAATAGAGAGGGATGTTATATCATATTAAGAAACTGTAAAAAATAATTAACACAAGATTGAACAATGTCCCCTATAATGTCATATTTCTCAACTTTTTGTTTTGTAATAGTTTTTGAAAAATTCCATAAATAGATAATTAAATAAAAAGAAAGAAAGAATAAAATTCTGTGGAAGTCCTGTTGGCAAATTCCTGATGCTTGATTTCCCATTAACCCAATCCACTTGGACTGACCAGTCAGTAAGACATGATGTAAACCAATTTAAAACACCATCTGAGATAAATTTCTGCCAATTGATTTATAAGTAAAGAATGATTAATAGTGTTAAAAGCTGTCTGGTAGATTTAAAAAATGCTGCGCTCGTAAAAGATGAGGGTTACGCGCATGGCTGAGCCTTGCGTGCACCACGCACATTTTCAAATGGGCCCGTCCATGCACCCTCGTCTTTTACGTGAGCAAGTTGCTTCTGCTCCAACAGAGCAGTAAGCAACATAACAAAAAAAGGGATAGGTAGGATAAAGGGTTTAGGGGGTGGGAAGGACAGGGGAGTTCACTCCCAGTCCACGTCTTAATTGGAGCAGACTGGGAGAGCCCCGATCTCGTTGCCGTATGTACCTTTATAAAATTAGCCCCCCCGTGTGCACCGCCCAAACATGCGCGCGCAGATTATAAAATCCAGCACACGTGTACGTGCGGCGCGTGCCTTTTAAAATGTATCCCTGTATATCTTATGGTTAAAGGCTTTCTTGAACTTCCTTGGATAATGATAGGGATGCCATAAGAAAACGCTAAAATGGTGACAGTCAACACGGCATGTAAACTTTGGTGAAACGCCGGGCGACATTAACAATCTGGATACATTGGATTACCCCCTGATGAAGGATCCCCGATCTGTAACAAGGCCTTGTTGGGATATGGACACATAAGAAGATAAGTTTGGGAGTTGATTTAGTGTTATCAGTCTTCGGTTAACATTTGAAGTTATTGTCAACGTTTTTGGTGAGGTTCGGCGTTCTTTGAAAGAGGTTTTGAACCATAGTTAAAGGCAGTTAGTGACTACGGCCACAGTCATAAGATAGGCTCGATTCAACATAAGCGATTTTAAACATATTCACATAAATAAAAGTATACTTTAACAACATCACATGCTAAAACATAAATATGTAAAAAACATTGGCGGGAGGAGGTCTGTTAATGATTAAAATTACATACATCACTGGATGTGGTGATACATGAAATTATATGAAACCTTTCTCTTCTTTCCTTAAAAATTTCTGTTTTTAGTTTAATCTGGATACAGACGGATAAATTAATGATCTGATACAAATCAACTCGTATAAGTGTATCAACACATTTATTGATGATTTGAGAATTCATATAGGAGATGATATCGTGTATTATTGAGATAAGAAAACACTCAACATCCAGGCTATTAAGTTGAACAAAAGACTGGATGATATAGATAGCCTCAGTCTTGAGTTAGTAAGGCTTGATTGGCCCCTTGAGGAATCTGGGGGTTGATGGATAATTGTTCTAGGTACAAGAACCAAACTTGTCCGGGCTATGCTGATAGTGCACTTTTTTCACTATCCTGCTATTAGTAGAATCATTAAAAAAAAGCATATAGGAGATCTTCATTCCAGATGAGCAGAAAATATCCAGCGCGGACCTGAGTTTCCTTGGTAGAATGGCATAAAGTCTTTCCACTTTTCTGTTTTCCTGTGAAGCAAAATGTCAATCTGTGGATGCCCCAAAGGTCAAACAGCATGTTAGCTGTTGACTAATTCAGTGACCAAACACGAGGATGAAACACCCTGCTGAAGCAGTCTGCCATAGTGGAAATCTCCAGTAAGTCGGGCACTTGCAAGACAGCATGGTGGTCTCATGCCCATTCCCAAATCTTCATGGCCTCTTGGCAGAGTGTCTGTTTGGATGGGAATGCTCTTTCCCTTAAGAGATATGAGAAAGCTCTCAGGGCATGTATGATTGCTCGCAGTTCCAATAGGTTGATTTGAAACTGCCGTTCTATGATTCTTAGATTCGGAAGGGATCCGTGTGTTCTCCTTATTCCTTTGTGGGCCCTCTGTCACTAATATGACCTGATGGGGAAGCAGATGAAAGGGGATCCCTTCTGTAAAATGTTCAGGTCTAACCACCAATGGGGCTTTTTTTTTTCTATTTCTTGAGACAAATTCACCAGGGTCAAGGATTGAGTGAACTGATCCAACTAGGTGCAGAGACCCCATTAAAAGACACACAGGAGGAAATGGATTAGAGACCACATGAACCATTGTTGCCTTGTGACTCAGTACCACTAGTATTTCCCTGGATGTCCCCGATTCATCTGCAGCAACCAATGAACTAGGGAACTGAGGGCATCTGCCCGGTCTGTCAGGAGAAATGCTGTTTTCTGTAGAGAGTTTATCCAGGCCCTTATGAATCTGATTTTCTGAGATGGGATTAGGGTTGATTTTTTGAAACTTACTAGGAAATTCTATGACTGAAGAAGTTAATTGTCTTCTGCTCCCTCCCTGAGAAGTTCCCATCACTAGCCAGTCATCTAGTTACCTAGCTCTAGTAGCAGTGCACGCCTGTCAGGGTATTTGGTAAAGACCCTTGGTGCCGTCGGGAGTCCGAAGGGGAATACCTTGTAGAGGTAGTGGGAGGATTCCACCATAAAGCATAGATAGTGCCAAAGGGAGGGATAGATGGGAATGTGGGCATACGCATCCAGATCTAGGGCACACATCCACTCTTCCGCTTGGATGAATGGCAGAATGGTGTGGAAGGAGTTCATCTGGAATTCCTCTCATAATAGATTAGATTATTGTTCAGACTTCATATATCCAGGGATGGGTCTCAATCCTTCAGATGTTTTGGAATGCATGAAAGTGCCTGAACATTTATTTAATGACTGTACATTAAATGTTTGAGTGATATGATTATTCAGCCTCTCTTGCTGTAATGCTTTATATATACATATACCACACACATACACAAATTATTATAGAACTTGTGTTTTTTAGTCACATGACAAGAGAATGAGCTATGCTTTCTCAAAGGACAAGAATTCACCCCCTCAAAATAACAGGATTACTTGTGTTACAAAAAGACCTGTTCTATCTATTGACAATTTTCATTCAGCACACTTGGCTTTTGTCGTGTCAAGGCATGCCCTCTGTATAACTAGTTTTTGACATAAGTGAGACAAAACAAACCTGTGAGGGGCAAGGGCAGTATGAGCAACTGGACAAGCAAATAGGGAACCTGCTTTAGAGAGATCCTCTTTGTCCTGTTTCTCCTGTCACCATACTTGGATCGATTACAAAGCAATACAAAGCAGAGGGAATGCAACCACTTTAGTCTAATAGTTATAATGTAATGGAGTATGCCAGTGCTTTCCAAACTTGGGATTGTAATCCAGTACTGGGTCTGGCATGCCAGCAACTAGACTGCAGCTATGCTCCCTATTACTACTTATTTTATAGTGCTAAGAGTATATGGCACGCTCTTCTCTCCCTCCTCACCTTACCTGCTTGCATTTTATTAAGATCTGTTTTAACAGGATGGACTTAAATGGTTTGAGGACCCTGAACCTGCAAAAGTATTCCTAGAGGGGAAAAAGAAAATCAGATTAAAGTAGCAAGGGGTTTGGCCTAGAATGAGGCTCCCTGCTGCAAACTCCATCTATTGGGTATTTGTAGAGAACTGGTTCTCACGCACTGTCTCTGCACAAGATACCCTCCCCATCTTTGACGAATTAAGTATTCAAGTCATGGATATTGCTGCACAGCATAAACCTATTAGTTTTATGGACTTTAATATATAATGAAGATAATCCAACAAAAAGAAAAAAAGATAAGGAGTTCTCATTGCTGATAAATGACCTTGGTTTTGCTCAACATATTCGATTTTTGACTCACATAGCTAGTCATTCTTTGGCCCTATAGTGTTTACCTCCAGTTTGGATGGTCCTGTCATAGCTACAATCTCTGCCACTCCCCTTTCCTGTTCATGTCATTTCTTTTAACCTCCTTCAAACTGAATGCTATTATGCCACCCTCAGAACAAAATTAAAATTATGAGTAGGGACTATTGAAACGTAGATAGAGATTTTAACTTGCAATTTACAGAGTTTTCTAGAACTTTTTCCCTCTCAGACTGAGAATTGGAATACCACTTTGAAAGCAGCATTAGATGGTGCACCTCAAACCATGGGACCACTCTGGTCATCCCTGGTTATCAGGGCTTTCCTCTTATAAAAAGACGAATGCAGCCTTTTCAGAGGAAACGGCAGAGAAAAGGGGATCTGCAAGCCTTTAAAACTTGTAAAGAGCATCCTATGAGTTAAAGGAAGGCGAGTCAAGCAGCTATAAAGGATTTTTACTAAATTTATTTAGATCAAAAAGTCACCCAAGACATCTTTTTTTTCCCCCAATGTTCTCTAACTGAGTCAGAAAATACACAAGAAATACAGATAGATAAGATGTAATACAACCCCAAATCAAAATAATGCTTCATCCCCAATGCAGAGAACATAACATCAGTCCCACATTTTAGTGAAAGACTGAAAATTTCAACAGCACTACAATTTCAGTCATACCATAGTACACAATATATGAATATTTTAAATTTGGATGGGATATCATTTGGCAAATATTGGATATAGACACCTAACTCTTCATAAACGTTTTGCCTGCCCCTTTAGGTTTAGCATACGACTTAAATTCTAGACATAACTCATTTCTACTTTCCATGCTTTGCTTTTTAAACAAAAATATGACCTCAGTTTTATGAATTCCTTGGATTTCTGAAGTAGTACCCAAATTAAATATTTCTCTGCCATGACCTGCTTTATGTATCAATTTCTATAAAGTCTATCAGATCTCTAACCAAAAATTCTGAATTACGCTTCACATTCAAAGGCCATGTAAAAGAGTAGCATTATCCATCGCATATTTTAAATACTGCACAAACTTGGCCATAAAAGCTCTGTAAGAAGAAAATAATCCTTATTTGAGGTTTACATCCTAAAACCCAATTAGTACACACACATATATATACACATATATACATTCACACATATATATCTCAAGTTGCATAAATACATGCCATCCTCAAACACTACTGTATTAATATCAGTGCTGCAGGGTACCGCTAAAGAATTCAATACAGAATAGGGACATAATGGAATGGAGGAACTTGTAAAGGGAATACAATGGGTATTTACCCAATTTATAAAGATGCATTAGCCTTTGAAATGCCAAGACAACTTTTCAAATCTGTCTCTAAGTTATCGCAAGGAAATGATTCCCTGAAGGACGGCAAGGAAACAGATGCAACAGCAGAGGACAATATTTTTTTGATAAGATTACAGCTGTACAAAGTGAGTTTTCCCCTTTTCTCCTTGTGCTGTTACTAATACAGAGGAGAATGAGGATTTGCACTTCTCTTCCTTAGTTCATATGAGCCCTTTTAATATGCTTACAAGTAGTGAGTTTAGATCAGCTTCAGACTATGGGTTTATCTATGCATCCTCTAGATCCCTTGCCTACTACAATAGTGAAAACTCAATATCTAGGCCTCTCTCTCTCTGTTCAATGGATAATTTCAATTTAGCAAACAGCCATTTACTTTTTAAAAGAGGACAGAAATTGCCCATTACTAAAGAAAGAAGGACTTGATCCAACCAGTATCAATCACTATAGACCACCTTGTCTCCAAGTAAATTGAAAAAGCAGTTTCTCTCCAAACAATGCCTTCCACCCTAGACAATCTGGTTGTTGATTTGGTTATAGCACAGAAATTGCTTTGCTCGCTATGTTAAACAAAATTCCTATGAAAGCTGAAGGCGGGAAAGATGCCCTCAAATCTTTAAGACATGAGTGCAGCATTCGATACCATTGATCACCCTTCAACGATTACAAGAGTTAGAATTTTCTAGCACAGTGAAACTTCTGGTTTTCATCACTTCTTTGAGATCGCATTTATAGTGGAATAAATTCTCTTTCCATCATCTCACTCACTTTATTATGGTGTCCCCCAGGGTCAATTCTAGCTACTATATTGTTTAATCTTTAAGTAGCTCCACTAGCAACACTTAATTCAAAACTTGGGCTTTAGTTCCTACTTTTTGTAGATATCCAACTTGTGGCTTATATTGATTCTTCACAAACAACTGATCTACAAAACCTGAATGCTTGCCTTGATGTTATTTCTCGGCTGAGGGCACCTAAGCTTTAATTAAAACCAAAGCTCTATGCATTAGTAGGAAAAACTATTCCCTTATGTTATCAAATATTGGCGGTATAATCATTGCCCTTAAGAGGTGATTACTTCTCTAGGGATTAAACAACTCCAAACTGACCCTACTGAACCATATTTTCATAAATTCAAATTTTTTTTTCCATCTTCTTTTGTTGCATCAGTTGAAACCATTTTTAGAGAGTTAAAAGATCTTAAGATGATAATACATGCTGCGGTGTCAACTGGATTACTGTAGTGGCCTCTATCAGGGAATTACTTCCACCGCTTGGTAATGCATTCAATTACGGCAAAATACAGTAGTTAGATTTCTCTTTGGAGTTAAAAAAAATATGATCATGTCACTCCTCTTCTAGTAGAACTGCATTGGTTGCTGGTTATTTGCAGAGATTAATTTATTTTGATGGTTTTTAATTTTTTTGCATAGAGATCACACAAAGTATTTAGCAGATATCTTACTTCCCTATAAGCCAATCAGATTACGTTGCTCCTGCCAACATGATTTGCTTAGGATTTGGTGAAAGAGGTAACTGTGGTAGGGTCACTTGGCAGTAGCGATCATAACATGATCAAATCTGAATTAGTGACTGGAAGGGGAACAGGAAGTAAATCCACAGTTCTAGAACTAAACTTTCAAAAGGGCAACTTTGATAAACTGAGAAAAAGAGAAAAAACCCAGCTACAAAAGGTTAAGAGTGTACAACAGTGTGGACTTTAAAAAAAAAAAAAAAAAATCTTAGACGCACAGTCCAGATGTATTCCACAAATTAAGACAGGTGGAAGGGAGGACAAACTATTAATGGTATGGTTGAAAGGTGAGGTGAAAGAGGCTATTTTAGCCAAAAGATCTTACTTCAAAAATTGGAAGAAGGATCTAATCTGAAGAAAATAGGAAAAAGCATAAGCATTGGCAAGCTAAAATGTAAAACACTGATATGACAGGCTAAGAGAATTTGAAAAGTTGTCCATAAATGTAAAATCTCAAACTTTTTCAAATATATCTGAAGCAGGAAACCTGCAAGGGAGTTTGTTAGACTGTTAGATGATCGAGGGGTTAAAGGGAAGATAAGGCCATCACAAACACTAAATTAATTCTTTGGTTCAGTGTTTACTGATGAGGATGTTGGGGAGATACCCATTCCTGGGATAGTTTTCAAGAGTAATGATTCAGATCAATTGAACCAAATCATGGTGAACATGGAAGATGTGGGAGGCCAGATTGACAAACTGAAGAGTAGCAAATCACCTGGACCAGATGGTATGCACCCCAGGGTTCTGAAAGAACTCAAAATGAAATTTCAGACTTATTTCAAGTAATTTGTAACCTATCATTAAAATCATCTGTAATATCTAAAAACTGGAAGGTGGCCAATGTAGTCCCATATAAATATTTAAAAAGGACTCCAGAGGTGATCCGGGAAACTATAGATTGGTGAACCTGACTTCAGTTCTCAAAAAAAATCAAAGAAACTATTATAAAGAATAATATCACAGAACATATAGACAGACATGGTTTTTTTTTTTTTGGTTTTTTTTTTGAAATTTGTATTTTATTGAATTGAAACTGAAGGACATACAAAGGTAGAGTATCACTCCACAGTGTAAACGACATAATGCACAGAAGGACATACATTGTACACTCCAGACAACGCAAAGTGGAAGTACATGATTGCTATACATGCGTCCCACCTCAGTAAACTGAGAGCCCGCTTAAGAGAATGCCACCTCCCGCGCATATGGGACCCAAGTCCACTCTCCAAAAGCACAGCTATTGCTCAGTATGTCATAGTATATACATATATCAAAAACAACACAATGCTTGACATCAACGTGGTGGTGTGAAACTAACAGATGAATAAAAACTTCTTAAACTTCGTGTGGACCTTCGTTTTTATTGCGTCCACTGTACCCCGACCCTCCCTTACCCATCCCATCCTCCCCCCCCCCCAACCAGTTCATCCAAAATTCCTTTACCGTCCTATCCCGAGGAGTATATGTAGAGCCCATTAATAGGACCATGAGGTGAAGATAAAATGTCATATTTAAAAAGGAAATGTACCTCCTTAAGGACGCCAGTAGGGTGGAACTACCCCTCCACAACTGTATTACTACCAGATATCAATCCTTAAGTTTCCCCCTAGAAAAGGGCCCCCAGATCTTCTGAAATTTAGGTAGCTGATCCTGCCTGATTGCGGTAAGATGACTCATAAGGTACACCTTATCCAGTCTGTGCAGAACATCACTCAGGGTTGGGGTGTCAGCCCGCTTCCACCAGAAGGCAATTTCACACCTGGTCGCTAGTACGACCTGCGCCGTCAAAGCTCGTTCCCCGGAGCTACCCTCCTCCGGGTCAGCCTGTAAAAGGCAAAGCTGGGGAGTTAAGTTGATCTTAAAATGTAAGGTATTCTGAATATAGTCCTGAATACTCGCCCAGGTCTGTACCACCTTAGGGCAATCCCACCACATGTGAAAGAAGGTACCCTCTAGGCCACACAACCTCCAACAGCTGGCAGTAGGGCGCAAGGACATTCTGTGCATGCGTGCCGGTGTGAGGTACCATCTATAAAGAAGTTTATAGCCATTTTCTTTCAGTGTCGCGGAGACTGAGCACCTAGAAATGCGCAGGTAGCAAGTTTCCCAAGCCTTCCCGGTCATTGCTCCGCCCAGATCAGAGTCCCAGTGTGCGCGATACAATGGCTTCCCTCCTTTTCCCTCATTCAGCAAAGCATATATCCTAGAGACATGTCGCCGAACCCGATCCGCGTTCCCACAGAGTGTCAGAAATAGCGGCTGTTCTTGAGCGAACAGCCTAGTTAGCCTATAAGTAGAAAAGAAATGAGATAATTGCAGGTAAGTGTAGTGGTCCGACGGATCTAGGTGGTATTGGGCCAATAAGTCAGTGAATGGTATAAGTTTCCCTCCCTTCCAGAGTTGCCCCAAAGTGGTAATGCCCTTACGCTGCCATCTGCTAATGAATGCTTCGTCCATCCCCGGGGGGAACATTGGATTATGAAGAAAGGATGTATACAAATACGCCACGTGGTCTCCCACGAGCTGGTTTTTCCATAGCCGCCAGGTTTGCAGCACCACTTGTGAAAAAGTTGTTAGACCTCCCCCCGTCGGTATCGGCATTGCCCACACCCTAGTGGCCAAAGGAGGCGCTCGAGCTATCGCCTTCTCTATGGATATCCAGGGTTTGGACTGAGTCTGGCAATGCCAATTGACTATCACAGCCAGCAGGTTAGCCACGTAGTACCATAGTAGATTAGGGAAATTAAGGCCCCCATGCAACTTATCCTTATATAGCACCGATCTGGCCACCCTCGGGGGTCTCCTTTTCCAGACAAATCGAAATAGCTTCCGCTGCCACAGAGTCAATGCTTTGTAAGGTACCTTGGCAGGCAGAGTCTGGAACAGGTAGCAAAATTTGGGAAGTATCGTCATTTTGACAGCAGCAATGCGCCCCAGCCAGGACAAACTCAGTCTGTCCCATCTATCAAAACTGTGTTGAATGGAGGTAAGAAGAGGCGTATAGTTTAGCTCAAATAGTTGCCGTAAATCAGGGCTAATCTTAACCCCCAAGTACTTAATCCATTGTTTAGCCTTCTTAAAGGGTAATTGGGCCGCCAGCTGCGAATATGCTGACTCAGGCATGGAAACATTGAGCAACTCAGATTTGTCCTCGTTCATCTTGAACCCGGACACCCTCCCGAAGGATCTAATTGCTTGCGCTAACGCAAATAAGGAGGTGGCAGGGTTAGTGACAGTGAAAAGAAGATCATCCGCAAAAAGGGATAATTTATACTCAGACCCTCCCACGGGCAGACCTGTGATGTTCGGGGAGCGTCTAATAGTTTCTGCCAGTGGTTCCAGGGTCAAAGCAAAGAGCAGGGGTGACAAGGGGCATCCCTGCCTGGTACCCCTCCGGACCTCAAAAGGTGGGGAATACGCACCATTGATCTTAATGCGGGCTTGTGGATGGTCATAAAGTTTAGATACCCAGGTCTGAAAATTAGCACCCAGCCCCATTTTTGACAATACTTGGAAGAGATAGGGCCAGTGAACCCTATCAAACGCCTTTTCGGCATCGATGGAGAGAAGAGTAGCAGGAATATCATTATTTTGTACATGTTCAATCAGTTCAACAACGCGACGCACATTATCGGAAGCGAGCCTCCCAGGGATAAACCCGGATTGGTCCGGAGCCACTAGAATAGGAGCCACCTGTCCCAATCTCCGGGCTAGAATTTTTGCCAAAATCTTTAGGTCAATATTGATAAGCGATATCGGCCTATAGGAACCGCACAGGGTGTGATCCCTCCCGGGTTTGGCCAGGATAGTAATGCCCGCAGTGTTAGCCTGTTGTGAAATATGGCCCGTGTCCCTGAGATCATTAAACATGTTTACAAGAGGGGTCACCAGTAGGGGGCCGAACACTTTATAAAACTTCCCTGAATACCCGTCCAGTCCAGGGGATTTGCCCATTTTGAGCTCTTTAATAACCTGTAAAACTTCTATTTGTGTCACCTCTCTGTCTAGACGCTGTCTATCTGCCTCCGCTAAGGCTGGTAGTGTAACACCCTCCAAATACTTGGAGATCTCGTGAGCAGTTATGGTCTGGTCGGAGTCATAGAGTTCTTGATAAAAGGCATTAAATCGCTTACCTATCTCCCCCTGTGAATGGAGAAATTGCCCATCTATATTTCGAATTTTCGTAATTTGTGTGACTGCCTCCTTTTCTTTCAGTTTTCGTGCCAATTGTTTGCTCGCCCTATTGCCATATTCGAAATGTTGCTGACGCAGGAGATCTAATTGGTGGGCAATATTCCCCAGCTCTAAATCATGAAGGGCTCTACGTGCCTCTTTTAACTGTTGTGCAACAGAAGGCTCCATAGCCTGTTTGTGGCGTAATTCTAAATGAGCAATGGACTCTAGCAACTGTAGTCGCTTCTTCGCACTATCCTTTTTTACAAACACTGCCCTGGAAATAAATAAACCCCGAAGGACCACTTTCAAACTCTCCCAGAGTGTACCGGGGCCCACCTCCCCATTATCATTCGTATCCAGGAAATCTCGTATGGCTCCATTAATAGTTTCAACAAAATCCTTATCATCAAGTAAACGCTCATTAAGACGCCAGAACCGAGTCCCCTGCTCCCCCCCGGGCTGCCTCAATGTAACCCAAATCGGAGCATGATCCAACCAGGTGATATTGCCCACGTCTGTGTCTAGGACATGGCTCACCAGTGATTTATCATTTAGTAAATAATCGATCCTTGAATAGGATTGATGTGGATTAGAAAAGAAAGTGTAGTTCCTGGCTGTAGGGTTCAATAATCGCCAGATATCGGTTAGGCCCCTATCCTCAATCAAATGCTTAAAGGCTTGCCTATCCTTGCGACGCCCCCCTGAACTAGAGCCCGTGTTGTCCAGATAGGGATTTCTGGTGATATTGAAATCCCCACCCACAATAACCTGACCCTCCGACCAATCCGCCAATATCTTGGAAATCTTTCCATAGAAACCGGCCTGGTCACTTGTGGGCGCATAAACATTAACCAGTGTGTAAAGAGTATGGTGAATCTGCACTTTCAGCATGATATATCGGCCCTCCACGTCCCTTAAAATGGTTCCAACCTCTGGCGTGAGATGCTGAGAAAACAAAATGCCCGCCCCGCAGTATTTACTCCCTTTGGATGCTGCCGCATGGAAAAAGAGGGGAAAATCCCTGGAGGTCAGCAATTTTTCATACCGTTTGGTCAAGTGGGTTTCCTGACAGAACACAATATCAGCATGTACGCGTTTCATATCCTGTAGGAAGGTTTTCCTTTTCATGGGGGAATTCAGTCCTTTACTGTTTATAGAGAGTAGTTTTAAACTATCCATCTACATATGTGAGAAGTTGAGGACAGCTTTTCCACCCCGCTGCGAAGAAACAGCATGGCACACCTCCCAGTAGGAACCAGCGTAGTATGCGCCTCGCACCCCACCCCACTGTAGATCCTGCGGAACTAAGGATAACGTAATTCTGAACCGGTCTCCCTTCACCTACCCCTCCCCGCCCTCCCCGTCCCCCTATGCACCCACTATCTGCGTGGGCTTCGACCTTGGAGAGTGATGACATCACCGAGCAAGTCCTATCCCACCCCCCGCGAACACATACAAGACAACGGTATCCAATCAACCTGTAAGACTATAAAAACTTAACCGAACTGGGGTCCCAGCCTGTGTATGGCCGCAGTGACCCCAAGCCCCCTCGTGAAGCTCAAGTCCAAAGTGAAGAATTGTTACCACAGAGTCCCTTCGCCTCAGCCTGGGCCTTTGGATGCAGTAGAATCCTCTGAATTCCTGCGGAGCCGCTTCCCACCCTTAGGCACTCGTTGCCACTTTGGGCACTCTCTCATGTGGGGTGCCTCTGGAGCTCCTACTTTCAGCGGTCGCCGTGACTCTGACATGTAGCCCGCCGCTCTCAGGATATCCTCAGCCTCCGACACCTGCTGCACTTTAGAGGTGATGCCATTGATAGAAAAACTCAGTCCAAAGGGAAACAGCCATCTATAGCGAAAGTTCTGATCACGCAATACCTGCACCACTGCCCGGAATTCTCTCCGTTTTTGAATTGTGGTAAATGCCAAGTCCTGGAAGATTTCAATCTTGTTCCCATGCCACTGCAGGGAGCCTTGCTTCCTGGCCGCAGTCATCACCTTTTCCTTCATGGTAAAGTTATGAAAACAAGCAATGATGTCCCGAGCCTGATTATTCCTGGGGGTCCCCAAGGATCTGTGAGCTCTGTCCAGTATGATAGAGGTCTCCTCAGCTGCAGCGGGCTCCGCATTAAGCAAGGTCAGGCAAATATCTTGTATAACTTTCATACAATCTGTATTTTCGTTAATCTCTGGGATGCCCCTAAACCGGAGATTAGATCTTCTCAGCCTGTTTTCCATATCCTCCACTTGCCTTGCTAAGGTGTCTTGCGAGTCTCTCAGTTTCTGTTGTTCTTCACTGAGGGCCTGATTATGTGACTGCTGCTCCTCTAGTCCCTCCTCCACAGTTTCCACGAGGTGATTCAACTCCGAGACCTCTGTTTTGAGCCCGGACATTATAGCCTCCATATCTTTTTTATATTGGGCCATGTCTGCTCGTATGGCCCCAAACCAAGCGGAGAAGTCAGCCCGGGACGGTGCCCCGCCGTCTCCCGACTCCGTGGGCCCCGAAATTGCCTCCTCCTCCGGGTCAGCGAGCAAGGCCGCTCCGTCCGCCATTTTGTCCGCGCTCTCCGAGTCGAGCTCCGCCGCAGCTGCGGCGAAGGAGAAACGTTTGAGGTCCAATTTTTTTTTGTTAGCTGCCATAGCAGCACTAGCAGTTGCCGGTCCTCGGTTTTGGAGGGGAACCGAGGCGCAAGGACGCCGATGGTGCCTGATGATCGGGGCGGGAGGTGAGCCGCCGGGTTTAGCCGTCCGTCCTGCGCGGTGACATCATCCGCTCTCCAGACATGGTTTTAATGGGATACAGCCACCATGGATTTACCCAAGGGAAGTCTTGCCTCACAAATCTGATGCGTTTTTGAAGGGGTGAATAAACATGTTGATAAAGGTGAATCAGTAGATGTGGTGTATTTGGATTTTCAGAAGGTGTTTGACAAAGTCCCTCATGAGAGGCTTCGAAGAAAACTGAAAAGTAATGGGATAGGAGGCAATGTCTTTTAACCAGTTTGCAATCCACAAAAAGACAGGAAACAGAGAGTAGGATTAAATGGTCAATTTTCTCAGTGGAAAAGGGTAAACTGTGGAGTGCCTCAGGGATCTGTACTTGGACCAGTGCTTTTTAATATATTTATAAATGATCTAGAAAGGGGTATGACAAGTGATGTGATCAAATTCGCAGATGACAAAATTATTCAGAATAGTTAGCTAACAAGTGGATTGTGATTAATTATAGGGGGATCTTGCAAGACTGGAAAATTGGGTGTCCATAAGGCACATAAAATATAATGTGGACAAGTTCAAGATTATGCATATAGAGAAAAATGTTACGTTGCACATTAGGAGTTACCACCCATGAAAAAGATTTGGGCATCATAGTTTAAATTACATTGAAATCATCAGTTCAGTGTGCTGTGGTGATCAAAAAAACAAACAGAATGTTAGGAATTATTAGGAAGGAAATAACAAATAAAAGAGGGGGTCATAATGCCTCTGTATCAGTCCATGGTGAGACCATGTGTGCAATTCTGGTTGCTGCAGCTCATAAAAGATATAATTGTACTGGAAAAAGTACAGAGAAGGGTGGCCAAAATGATAAAGGGCATGGAACAACCCCCCTATAAGGAAAGATTAAAGAAGTTAGGGCTGTTCAGCTTGGAAAAGCTGAACAGCCCTACAAAATCATGAAAGAACTTGAACAGGTAAATGTGAATTAGTAATTTACACTCTTTCAGATAATATAAGAACAAGGGGGCACTCCATGATGTTAGCAAGTAGCACATTTAAAACAAATTGGAGAAAATTATTTTTCACTCAATACACAATTAAGCTCTGGAATTCATTGCCAGAGGATGTGGTTACGGCAGTTATTGTAGCTGGGTTTAAAAAAAGGATTGGATAAGTTTTTTTAAGAAGTCTATAAATTGCTATCAATCAATAGGGAATAGCCATTGCTTGTTGCCAGTATTAATAGCATGGGATCTCTTTCATGTTTGGGTACTTGCCAGGTACATGTAACCTGGATTGGCTACTGTTGGAAACAGGATACTCTTACCCAGTATGGCATCTCTTATGTTCTTACGATTCCTTCTCCTACAATGATTAGACTAGAAGTTACTCTGCATTCTATTTTCAGTTATGGAGTGGAGGAGCAACCTAGGGGTTTTCAGGTTCAAATCCTGCTGCCTCTCAGTGACTTTGGGTAAGTCACTTCATTTTCCATTGCCTCGAGTACAAATGTAGGGTCCCATTTATTAAACATTTTCCCTCAGTCACAAAATGGAAGAAAACTTTTAGTTAGATTATGACTATTGGGAACAGGAAGATACCTACTGTATCTGAGTAACTCATCTTGAGCTACCATTGAAAAGGCATGAGAAAGAAAGAAAGAAAAAAAAACCCCAAACATTTGGCTCTGTGTTTCTGGAGCTCATTTCCCTTGGATCTTAGGCAAGAGAAAAACTATGCAAGATTTAGGAAAGGTTTGAAAACTTGCATTTTCTCAATTTCTTATTAGAGGATTGAGTTAAATTTGATTTAGCATTTGGTAGTGTAGCTCCTGTCCGATTTCTACCTAGGCACAAGGACTCACTGGGAGGGTTTGGGGCCTCCCGGGGTCTTCCCGCACAGGCGTAAAAGATCACCTTGTCAAGGCATTTAGGGTTTTCTGGGCCCTTTCTGGTGTTCTTCTGCCCACCAGCCCAATCAGAGCCAGCCACAAACATCACATTCTGCATAAAAGCTGTTCAAAAACACATCTTTATTGGTCTCTGATGGCAGGAACAAAATCCTAGCAGCACAACGATGTCCAATGCACCAAATCAGTTCAGCAAATAAAGTCCAAAGCACAAAAATAAACTCAAAGCACAGACTCTAGCATATAGGATGAATTTAGCACACAAGTCAATGAGTTAACAGTTATGTAAAACATTGCCTGAACACATTCATAACACTGCATAACGAAACAGTGATTTGCAGTTAGTCAGGTTGCATAACAAATGCAAAACAGAGCACGGCTTCTCCCTTCTCAACCATGCCAACAACCACATATTATAAAACTTTTTCATGTATTCCCTATTGGGAAAGTCACAAAGCCTCTGCACCTGGCCAACTACTGCCAGGCACCTCGATTCTGGAGCCACAGCAGTCTCCTGTGACCAAGAAAGCAACAGTAACTGCCACCTTGCAGGCTGGGCAACAGATACTGAACATAACAGCAAAGAACTACTCTTCCTGGACTTGTGCAACATAAGGCCTATAACTCAGGGACGGTGCTAGCTTTTTTTTGCTGCCCTGTGTGAAACAGTACTTGTTGCACACACCCCCCCCCCCGATTCAATCAGTGCTTTCCTGGGCCCCATCAAGTAAAGCCCAGCTCCGTCCTGCAATCTGTCAGGCCAATAGAGTAAAGGTCGCGGGAGAGCGGGCCCTCGCCACTCTGCTGTGCGTGCGATTCAGGGGGGACAAACATGCAAATTAGGGCCCGCGGTAAAAAGAGGCGCTAGGGACACTAGCGCGTCCCTAGCGCCTCTTTTTTGACGGAAGCGGCGGCTGTCAGCGGGTTTGACAGCCGACGCTCAATTTTGCCGGCATCGGTTCTCAAACCCACTGACAGCCATGGGTTTGGAAACCAGATGCCTGCAAAAATCGAGCATCCGGTTTTCAACCCACCAGCCGATTTTAAATTTTTATTTTTTTTAATTATTTTAAACTTTTAGGACCTCCGACTTAATATCGCCATGATATTAAGTTGGAGGGTGTACAGAAAAGCAGTTTTTACTGCTTTTCTGTACACTTCCCCGGTGCTGGCCGAAATTAACACCTACCTTTGGGTAGACGCTAATTTCTGAAAGTAAAACGTGCGGCTTGGCTGCACATTTTACTTACTGAATCGTGCGGGACTAATAGGGCCATCAACATGCATGTTACGGGCACCATTAGTTTCAGGGGGGTTGGACGCGCGTTTTCAACGCGCTATTACCCCTTACTGAATAAGGGGGTAGAGCTAGCGTGTCGAAAACGTGCGTCCAAACGCGGGGTAACAGTGCGCTCCACCTGTACTGTATCGGCCTGTGTATTTTTAAAAAGTGACACAGCACCCCCCCCCCCTTTCCCAGAACCCATAGATAGGGAAGGGTATTAGGTATCCTAGGCAAACCTTACAGCCTAGCACACAGGCTGCCACCCTCCCCCTTTTCCACTCCCTTTACAGACACACACAAATTATGCATTTATAACAAATTTTACATGAAAAAAGACACATTCAAAAGTATAGGTCTTCTGCAGCAAAAATATCACTTACAACATGCATATTATATTTACATGCACTCCTGTGGCGCCAACCAGAAAATTCTGCATAAAAATACACTTGGAGCTCCTATGGAATTCAACTTTTTTTTTTTTTTTTTTTTTTTAATGCATGCTGGGTGTGGGCTTGGCCCTAAGAAAGCCATGAATAAACAGAACTACCATTACAATATAGTAAACTTCCCATACCAAAACAACCCTATCTATGAAAAGGCAACACTGCACATATTACACCAAGCCCTAGATCACCAATAACACTCTTATTAAGAAACCAGGCTGCTATAAATCCCTACCCAGAAATTACATGCTAGCAAAATACCTCACCTCTGTCACATATGCAGACACAGAGAGTCCCTGACAAACACAGAATAAAGAGATCAGAAAGTATCAACAGCAACGTTCTAGAAGAACTGAACTGGAACAGACAACAAGCCAGTCTCTGTATGCAGAGCAACAATGGATAAACAGAGACAGTACCATTCTTCATAAAATATTAAATAATAAAATCAAGAAATATAAATAGTAAAATCATATTCATAAAAATAAATTTCAAACCAGTTAATGAATAGAATATTGAAAATTCCCTAAACACAAATAAAATGTTTCAAAACATCTAATGAACAGAAAACCCCAAAATTAAAAAAATGTTGTTCCCACCCCCCATAAAATTAAATATTTAAAAAGAGTAGAATCATCAAATTAGACCCAATAATTATAACTAATAAGGATTAATAAAATCTCCTGCTCGCCATTCCTGAGATCTGATTTCCAGTCACCGAGTCTGTCGTGGATGGGGGAGGTAGAGCCGCATAAATTTTATCTTCTCTCTTGCACATACGCACAACATTCATTCTCTCACACACTCCTCCTCAGATACATTCAGGCCAATGCAATATCAGTGCGTAAAAACTGTGCATCCAAACCGGGTGGACGTTTTTTTGAACATGCACACATCCACCTGTCCTGGGTGCTTGATGCAATAGGAAAATGAACTGCCATGCTAGAGGGGACGTGCAATGGGTAATTTGTGCGTCCCTAGTTCTCTGTATCGGGAGCCCAGGAGAAGTGGCTGTGCGTCTAGAGCAGCCTGGCCAGAGCTCCCTCCCCACCAACGGCAGGGCTGTTCCTGATTGGTCCTTTTCACTGACACTTGTCAGTGTCAGTGAAAAGGACCAGTGTCACTTAGTGATCCCAATCTCCTCTCACTCCCAGAGAACTTAAATAAACGCACCTTTTTACCCTTAACCTTCAGCATCTGAGTCCTCCCCTCTGAGCAGGAACACATTCACAAAAATGACATTCCCTCTCAGATAGGCCAATCCACCCCATCGGGGTCTGCCATGCGCGGACGTGAGAGCCGCGCTCGGCAGACCACGTGATGTGTCCTGGGCCGGCCTGGGCGGTAAATACCTGGGCCGGTCCGACATCGTGAATCCGCCGCTGGGTAGATTGATTTAAATCACCAGGCTATTTCTTGCATAGGCTCCACTCTATGGAAGGCCTTACCTTATCTCTAACAGGGGACTATTTGGATTTTAATATGCTATGTAAAAATGTGACAATTTACTGCCTCTTAACAGCCCATAATAAAGTCTTAGCAAATGTCTTTTATCCTTTATTCTGAAATTTATATTTGTCATGGTTTTCAAATGAAAGTAGTACAGAAAGTCAATAGACTTAAGACACAAGTGGTTTCAGAAAATGTTATAAGTCAAAACTGATTGTCCCATAAGAACAATGTTATAAATGGGGGGGCTCAGTGGTGGGGAAGACTGCAGGAGTTGCTGCCATCATCCCTGCACTAGTCCCTATCAAGCAAGGAAGCCACTGTTCAAGTGCGCAGACGTCATCACTGTGCCGGGACTTACTTCATGTTGCTTCCAGCGGCACGTGGTGGTGCAAGGTCTGCAGAAGGAGTTACTGGCTGCCATTAGGGGCAGATTGCAGGAAAATATCGGCCTGGGGGATTTTTTTCAAAACTGGCTCATGGGGTATCTGATGCCCTCATGCACTTTCCCCTGCAGCACATGCCAACAACTCCCCAAAGCACGCCAAGCCAACCCTAGAACCTGAGAGAATTGAGCCAAAATATCTGCAAAATAAACTTCATCTTTCCTAAATAATTAAATTGAGCGCATTCTAGACCAGGGGTGAGCAGAGCCGCAGGCCCCCCACCCCCATTCCATCCATGCAGATTGGTTGGGCCTACTCCTGGGGGAATTCTGCACAAAAAAATGTAAAATTCTGTGCACAAAAACTTAAAATTCTGCAAACTTTATATTGGTCAAAATAACACAATTTACATGACAGTCTAAGTAATTACATTTGAAATTAATACAGAAAAAAGTTATTACTTAAAGATACAGAATTTTAAATATTTTGAGCAGAATTTCCCTAGAAATTCACTGTAAGAGTGTCCCTTCCACTCGCTCTCCCCTACTGCCCTGGTCACTTTGCCCTCTCAGGCCCCAACTCCTCCACCTGTCAGTATCTCTCCCCTCCACCTCTAGGCTCAACCCCTTCCCCTCTATTGCCACTCCCAGAGTTTGACCCCGTTCTCAGTACTGCCCCTCACACAGGCTCCCTCTGTCCCTCCCTCTCACACACATGCTCCCTCTCTTTAATACACACACAATCTCACACACACACACTCCTTCACAATTTCCTCATATAGGCTCCCTCTCTCTGAAATCCACACTCAAGCATCCCCCCAGCCCCCCTCTCTTACCTCCCATGCTCTCTCTCACCCTCCCCTCATATAGGCTCCCTCTCTGAAACCCACAAGCATCCCCCCCACTCCCCCTCTTACCAAGCAAGCCCTTCCCCATTCTGCAGCAGACCGCTCTCTTTCCCAATCTCATTCTCTGAGAGACTCGCTGGTTCCACAGCCAGCTGCTTCTCTCAGACAGAAGCCTCCCCAACACAGCATAGGCACTTCCTCCTGGCTTACCCCCTTCCTTCCTGTGCCTGTAGCTTGCCTCCAATTCTCCACAACCTTCCTACCACTTTAGTGCATTCCCATTGACTGAATGTTATACAGTCTGCTGTGCCTACAGAATCCAGGGGAGGGGGGGGGGGGACCAGAAGTGACCCATATTGCTCCCTGGGCTTTATAAAAGAGAAAATGATGCCCTGGCCTAGACTGGGGAGAGCCACTAACCCAAAGTCTCACAGTTCCAGATGGAATCTTGCTTTCTCTTGTGGAGCCAGGGTTGGTGCAAGGATATTAGGTGTCATAGGCAAACCTTACAGCATTTATAGTAACAGATTTTACATGAAAAAGAATATTCAGTATTCTAAGGTAAAAACATCATTTATAACATGTGTATTATTTACAAACATTGCTATGGTACCAACCAGAAAACTCTGCAAAAAACCTGCAGCATTATGATATTGAGATTATTGTAAAGCATGTCAGCCCTCTGAAAGCTTTAAGTAAACTAACTTACAATATAGTAACCCTCCCATAAGAAAACAGCACTAACTGCCAGCACTCAAACAGTAACAACCCAACCTATGAAAAAGCAACACACCAGGCCCTAAAACACCAATACCCCCGATATTAGGAAATCAGAACAAGCCAAGCTTAAGATCCCTAAAAAGAAACTACATGCTAGCAGAATACCTCACCTCAGTCACACATGCAGGACACAGACAAACCCTCACCAAATACAGAATAGAGACAAAATATAACTAGAAACATGCAGACAAAAACTGAATTGGAAACCATAACAAGACAGACTTCATATGCAGTGCAACAATGGAAAAACACCACCATTCCTCAAACAAACAATATCAAGATATATAAACCAACAATCAAAAACCATACTCTTAAAAAGATTTCAAAGCAACCGATGAATAGAATATCCAATGATTGGAAATTAAAAAAAAAAAAGTGTTATATTTTTAATCAAATATTTCAAAACAGCAGACAAACATTCAATAATTAAAACTAAAAAAAAAATTCCCTGCTCTTTATACCCGAGAACTTTAGATTCCAGTCACCCTGAGATTGTCATGGATTAGTCAGGGGTAGGAGGTGTGCACAAACATCCTCCTCTCTCTCGTATATACACACACTCTCTAACATACATGTTCATTCTTACACAAACTCCCTTATATTCTCTCATACATGCTGACTGGCTCACACACTCTGGCTTCCACACATGTTCGCTGACTTGCTCTTGCTTGAGGGGGAGGGCCTCACAATCTTTGTCCTCCCCCCCTCACTGGCTCTCTCACACACAAGCTCTGGAGATTATAGCAAGCCGGACCATATTATGCAGTGCAACAATGGAAAAAACAGAATCATTCCTCATAAAACATTACACAATAAAGTCAAGAAATATAACATCATTCATAATATTACAACCATACTAACTAAAAGAATAAGTGTCAAGCAGGCAATAGCCAATGAACTATCCAGTAATTAAAATGACTCACATTTTTTCTAATATTTCCCAAACACCAAATATTTCAAATAGCAGACAAATGAAATGACACTCAAATTTTTAAAATAGGATTAAAAATTGCCATCTCTCCCTACCTGGGATTTTTTTTTTTTATTTCCTGTCACCCACAATCTTTGTCCTCTCTCCCCCCCCCCCCCCCCCCCACGCATGCTCTCACTCATATATGTTGTGACATACACAGGCTTCTCTCTCTCACACACCCACGCAGTCTCTCATTCTCATATCCACACAGGTTCTCACAGACACACATGCAGGTTCTCTTGCATGTATGCAGTCTTACACATATGCCGGCTCTCTTACTTTCATACCTACACAGTCTCATACATCCACAGGCTCTCTTGCTCTCATACACATGCAGGACCTCACACACATGCAGGCCATCTCATATATACACGCAGGCTCTCTCTCACACACACACAATTATAAACACATACAGCTTTTAGGCCTCCCCCTTTCTTCAGGACTTTGTCTTTGCACACTGTTTATCACTGTTGGAAGGGGAGGAGAAGGAGGCCACTGCTCCTGCTCAGTTGGGGTGAGGGGAAGAAGGCCATGAGGCCTCACAGGTCTCTCTTCTGGCCATGGCCCTGCAGGTTTCTTTTCGAGCCAAAGCAGCCCTTCTTTTCTTTGGCTGAGAAGCTGGAAAAAAAAACCCCCAAACAACCCCCCCCCCCCCCCCCCATGATGGGAGTGACTGGCCCACCGGGAAAATCCCTATCCCCCGATAGTCCAAATCTGCCCTAGTTGCCATAATCTCTGCACTAGTCCCAATCAAGCAAGGAAGCCGCTGTTCCCACCGAGTGCGCCAATGTCATGATTGTGCAGGGACTATTTCAGGCCTCCTCCAGAAGTGCAGCCACCGGCACGCAACGCTTAAGCTGCTCGCCAAAGAGGCATGCCCCGTGGGAATGTTTCTTCATGTACAATAGAATGGGTACAAAACGAAAAGGAAAACTGGTTCTAACCCCCACTGCTTTGACCCCAGTTAGAGGTCCTATGGACAAACGTTTGTTTAGATCTGCCAGTGACTTATTTTATAAAAGTCATACTGTATTAAATTTGTCAAAAATGACATGACAAATTAAGGAATATGAGAAACAAACAGAAAAACTCTTAACAAGTCCACATTACATGGGGAAGCAAACCTTATACAAGCAAACTCAAACTAATACTTAACTGATCGTAACCTCCCCATTAATTACATCACAGAAACTTATCAGCAATAAAAAAGTTTGCAAATGTATTGAATCCAGAACGTTATATTTATATCCCTGATAGGTTATTAAACATTTACAGGGGAATTTTAGGAAAAATGTTGCCCCTAGAGCAGTGGTTCTCAACCTTTCTAATGCCGTGACCCCGCAATACAGTTTCTCATGTTGCGGTGACCCCAAACCAAAAAATAATAAATTTTTCCATGGCCCGGCAAGACGGGGTGGGGGTGGGGCGAGGGCCATATGGGGGCGGGGTTATGGATGGGGTTGGATTTTAGTGCATACTTACTTATTATGACATTTATAAACAGAACCACCATTCCTCATAAAACAATAAAATTAAGAAACATAAAGCATCAGTTATAATAGTAAAACCATACTAATAAAAGAATATTTTAAAATTACTGATAAATAGAATTTCTATTCATTAAAATCATATACATTTTTATAATTTCCCAAACACCAATAAAATATTTCAAAACAGCACATATATCAAATAACACCCAATAATTAAAACTAATAAGGATTTTAAAAAGCCCCTGCTGTCCATACATGGGAGCTCTTGATTTCCAGTCACCCTGATATTGTCGAGGATTAGGAGGTTATCCTCTCTCTCTCACACATACTCTCACATGTCCATTCTCTCTCACACATACACTGTCACATACATACACATTCATGCTCTTATACCCACCATAACCTCTCGCTCTCACAGACACTGACACACTCTCAGACTCTAAGACACTCTCTCCCCTCCACACACACCCCCCCACACTCACACACACTCTTACTCCCCTGGATTTTCTCATACACACTCATGCTCTCACTCTTACTGGCTCCCTCACAATCTCAGAGCCTCTCAGATAAAACTCTATGCAGCAGAAATAATGCTGAATGTTGAGAATTGTGTTATGCAGACTAATCTGGAAAATGCACTAATTTCTACATGAGTCATAATGAATCAGTCCTCAGCTGCAGGCTTCAATTGATTATCCTGGCTCCCTTTAATGTTTGCCAAATACAGTTCATGTGTAACAGCAATCCTAATTCTCCACCAGATCAAGCTGATTTCACATCCCACTTCATACTTTGTCACCTTCAGCTGAGTCAAACAATTAATCTAATTACTGCCACTGCTGCCACGTGGCTATTGGGGAGACACTAATTGCTGCTATTGGCACTGAAGCCCATTCTGCTGCCTCCTTTGTGCAGGCCCCGTGGGTTTCCACTTCCTCCATGCTGATCTCTTACATTGTGAGATCCGCATAGAGAAAGTGCTACTCTTGCACATTCCCAAAGATTACATGTGCCAATCAGTAAAAAGTAATTTATTTATTTTTTTACATCTGCTTCCCTTTCTTATTTTTTTGCCATTTCCTTTTATATTGCCTTTTTTTCTATTTCTTTTCTCTCCACCTGTCTTCTTCCCTCAAACACACAGTCAGGTTCTCATTCTCACATGCATTTCTCTCTCACACACACATACACACACAGGCTCTCACTGTCACATGCTCTCTCTCTCATGCAATCATTCATACACACAGTCTCTCACTGGCACAGGCTGTCTGAGTCTCACACACAGGCTCTCTCACACCCCCACATGCTGCCTTGCTCAAGCACAGGCTCTCACTCTTACAAGCTGTCTCTTTCACACACACAGAGGCTCTCACATGCTGTCTCTGCAAACACACACAGTCTCTCAACTCACTCTCACACACAATCTCTCAACTCATCTCATACTCGCACACACCTCTCTCACCTCTGGGCCTCTTCTTTACGGGTTGCCACAGGATGGGCTCTGCAGCGGCCCTAGTCTTCCCGGCCCCGCTGCTCCTCTTCTGCACGCGGCTGAAGCGCCTCTTCTACCCACGCGGCTGACGCACCTCCTCCTTCCTGCCCGTGCAGCTCCGGCAACATTTGTCTTGCGGGGCAGGGCGGGCAGGAAGGAAGTAGGAGGAGCACCTGCAGTGGCTGATACACCTCCTTCCTGCCTGTGCGGCTCCAGCAACATACTTCACTGCGACGCTCTAGCTTTTTGGGCCATGTCTCTTCCCTTTTGGGGTTGGAGGAGGCAGGTCTCCAGCTTCGTCTCGCCTCCCCGCAGCAGCCGCGGCGCCGCGGACCGGCAAAAACCCCCAACGGCCCGGTACTGGTCCGCGGACCGGTGGTTGGGGACCCTGCTTTAGGCGACCCCTGTGTTTTGGTCGTTCGACCCCCGCCGGGGTCGCGACCCACAGGTTGAGAACCGCTGCCCTAGAGTAAGCCCTTGTTTCAATTGCAAAAAGGACTTCCTTTTTGCTTGCATCTCCCTTGAAACATCAGGGAAGACATGAACTTTTTGACTACAAAAAGGTACTATTTGAAATACTGCTGAAATACAAGTTCTCAATTTCCAGAGAAAATTAAATTAGCAAAGTGGCCTTAGATGTAACAGAATCATCCTGCAGGGAAAAAAAAAAAACCAGGGCTACATATGGAAGCAAACACATCTAAGGCTCCCTCATTATCTCCCAGAGCTCTCTTAAAATTAGGTAAATAATTTGACAAAAGAAATATTTTCAGGCATAAATTGAAGTGTTTCAATAACATTGTTTCAAGAGCTCAGCCACAGAAACCCAATCTAGAGCTAGGAAAATTTAAAAAATTCTCAAGTTTTTAAATTTACATGGTTTTACATTTATTATAATTTATTAAATTGCTTAACACTAAAAGGCCTAAGATGTACAGCAAAACATACATCTCATTCAATTTTCCCAACAGCTCAAATTGATAATGTAAATTCAAATTATCTTTAACTATAGCTGGCCATGCATTTTGCAATGAAGATATTGAGATCTGACAGGATGTTATAGTCCCATGATTGAAAGACGATTGAGTTTCAAGATTTTCCACTCTTACATCTAAGACAGCTTAGCAGCTGTTCCCTCTGGAAAAGAAGGGAGATATATATATATTTTATCTTCTTGCTACAATGGGGAAAAAAGGAAGGAGAAATCCCTTCCTTCAACTCCTGTGTTAGCAGCATCTGCAAAAGGACCCATGAACTTTTACGTTAGAAGATCTCATCCACAAGTGAAAATAAATCTGAGTAATGGGGGTGAGGAGACCTCTTCGAGACTGGCACCTCAAAACCCATCCCCCTACCCCGCCAATGCCATTTATATCAACAGCTCGAGGGCGTAACCTCCATAGGAATCCTTGAACCATCTATATCACTTGGACTTGAATTAGTTGGGCCCATTACTGTTCCTGAGAATGTGAGTACTCCACTTTTGGAAACTAATTTGTCATCAAATGATCTCAGTAAATTTTCTTTAACTAATCCACAGAGTTCAGTGATAGTTGTCCATGTCCCTGTGGTTCCTTACTCATCTGAACACCTAGAACTTGGAACTTCATTGGCTGGAAAACCAGCTATCGCCTTAAAGGATATTTGGAGGATTGTCAAGAGAAAAATCAATAATTCTTTAGTAAAATTGGTAATCTGCTATGTCAGACCCAAATGACTCAAGCAGGGAGATTTTTTAGATAACTGAGTCCCGGGAATCGCATACCGCCTTCATTACGTAATTTAACTCCACCTGGGGAAGGGGTATCTGGATGTGATGTGAGGGAAGAGGTTCTTTTGTCATCTAATGAATTAGCAATTCGCATTCCAGAAATAGTGATCCTGAATCCTGGAGAAGTGGAGATTAGAGACTATGAGGCTAATCAGCCAATCTCCTCTACCAGTTCTCTTTCTAGTGTCATTTTTCCTCCAGATGCCCATGGAGGAAGATCTGCCAGCTCAGTGATGGAACCGGTGGAAATAACTCTTAGAGACATCTACCAGGTTGTTTCGAGAACTGAATAGTCTTGGGTGAACACAGTTTAACGTTTATGTTCTTTTTCTGTGGGAGTCTCCACTAAGTTTTCTGAATTGGAGTCCAGATTGACTAGGAATGAGCAACAACTTTCTGATTTAGCATCTACAGTTTCTACAGTTCAAGCATCTGTGACGTCTATTAAAGATATTGTCTGGCATAGCACCAGAATTCTTTAGTCATGAACAAAAGCTCAGCAACCCAAGGACCCACCATAGGTAAGGCAACCAGGCATCTGAAAGCATGGCTGATCTATCCATCATGTCCTAGACAGCGGCTGTGCCATCACATCTGGTTTTCATGCTGTCAGGACAACCAGGAACAGATACCACCAAAAAAGGAACAAACAAACAAAAAGAAAAAAACCATGCCACAGCATACTCCAAAATACAGACCACAGAGGAAACCAGAAAATCCAAGCTGTGTCTTCAGAAGCTGAATGTCTAAGTCTAGGGAGTGATCACAGATTTTCTACTATATTACTCACAGCACTCAAGAACTAGAGACCATGCTCTAAGCTGTCATCAATAGCATTAGTATAATAGAGCTGGACAAGCTCAGGAGTGAATTGCAGTTGTAGGGGATGTGCAAGATGGCCAGTATTTGATAATATGCCAACACCACCAGAAGCTTTTCTCAGTCAATTCATCTCACCTAAAGAGATGACAGAACTCTAAAAGTCCAACGCCACAGGAGGAACAACAGGTGTTGAAGGAATATGGATCCTGAGATTCCATTCACAGGAAAATTTCAATAATTTCAGCCCTGAGGAACCCAAACAGCTGCAGGATGTAAACCCGGATCTCCTGCATAGCACAGGATGCACTGCCTCTGGGCTAATGGGCCAGCACCAAGCACAGCTTATTCCCTAGTTAGTAAGAGAAGCAACCAAATTATGTTCCAGAACTGTAACCTTATGATACAGGGTGTAAACAGTTTGTTGCTTATCAAGCTGTCACAAGCCGAAGCATTTGCAACCAAAATATCTTTAATATTTTTTTTAAATTAATCAACTAGAGATTACAGTAATGTTCCAGGTATAACATTTAGACCCTATCTTCTCATTTCAGCTGCCAACAGCAGGTGAAACGGAGTTCAGAAGAGGGTACAAAAACGCAGTATTTGCACACATAGAAGTCCTACCTATTGCTGCTGTTTGTTGTCGTGTCTGTGGAAGCCATTGTGACACTTTAGCAAACGGAGGGCGACATCATCTCATCTGAAAAACATGAAATTAATACTAATCCATGAGTAACACACATTATATGCACACGATCAAATGCAATACTCTTTGAAAGGGCACTTTACTAAGCATAACCAGAAATGCACACAGCATTTTGAAGACAAAAAGAAGGGAGAACATTCAACATAATGCTGCATCCAGCAGAATGTCATCATAATTTGACGTGACCTTTCTCCCACAGCAGTACAAAAATAAGGCGGCCATTTTTTTGGGTCTACCTTACAAAAAGAAACATAGAACCATAGAAATGATGGCAGAAAAAGGACCAAATGATTCGCCCAGTCTGCCCAGCAAGCTTATGCCAGTATCTGCTGCACTGTGCAGGTAATCCCCATGCTTAGTTTACCAGACCGTAAAAGTCAGGACCCTCGGATGCTGTTTGAATCCATTTTCTCTTAACCGTTGGCATGAAAGCAGAGAGCAATGTTGGAGTTGCAAAGTATCAGACTTAGGGGGTTATTTTCTATAAGTTTATCGTGTGCGTTAGGGCCTTATCACGTGCAATAGGATGTAAATGACTGGGAGGGGAGGAGTCGGCCACGGCACCAAAACACAACCACTGCCAGCGATAATGTGAGGAACATTCTCGCCAGCAATAGCGTGGCGAATAGCACCACCTTTTACAGTGGTGCTATTTGTGTGAAAGACTGCAGACGGCTGCACTGCGGCCAGAGAAATCGCACCGCCACGGTGCGAACGGCTGCAGCCTTTTACAGGCCCGCCCCCTTTTTCGTGGGATTCAAAGAATGATGATTAAGTGATTAAGGATAGTAAGTGCCACATCAGCAAGTTACCCCTATGTTTATTTGTTCCCCAAACCGTAAAAGTCGGGGCCCTTGTTGTTTGCCATCTGAATCCAATTCCCCATTTCGCACTGCTGTTGAAGCAGAGAGCAATGATGGAGTTGCATGAACGGTATCAAGGCTTATTTGTTAAGGGTAGCAACTGCCACACCAGCAAAATTACCCCCAGTTACCTCCATGCACTCTCTATTTCCTTCCTCTAGCCTTTAGGGATCCACAGTGTTTATCCCATGCCCTTTTGAATTCCTTGACCGTTTTCATCTTCACCACCCTCTCCGCGAAGAAATATTTCCTGACATTTGTTCTGGAGTTGTCCTCGCTGGAGTTTCATTTCATGACCCCTATTTGGGACTTCAAAGATAAGTGTCTCACTTTCATTGCAAATATCCCAAAACTTCTGAGGGTTAATCAACCTCCCCCCTCCCCCCCAAAAAAATACAGACCCAGCTTCCAAGGACGTAACAGTCAGACTTGCCAGCAAGTCGCAGCACTAGGACAGACTTGTTTATTCTCATTAAAATGAGGGTGTGCACATTTATGCTTGCTGTACCCTACCTTGTTTACACCGTTGGTCCAGAAGTTCCCCATAGGGGAGGGTGGGGGAGGGAGGGAGGGAAGGAAAAACAAGGAAATAGTGGAGTATGGGGAGTCAACACTGTAAGTTTGAATTGTGCACTCATCTGTTTGTAATGTTGTTGGATGTTGTACCCCAATAAACAGATTTGGAAAAAAAAAAAAAATAGTCTAGGAAAATGTATTTAAAGTCCGATGAATACTTTGATTATACTAAAAATCGCTCTAATAGAGACCCGCTGGTTTTCTGAGATTTCCACAGTTGCAGTCTCCAAATTCTTGCAGCAGCTTAAGGGTAGATTTAGTAATGAGATAGAAAATCCTTCAGCAAATTTGCTAAATTTTACATATTAAATAAAAATGTATGTTATTTTAGTGAATAAAAATAAAGTAGTTTCACAACCTGTGTGTGTCTCTGGATGATTGTATTCTTTGTGGGAGAAAAGAGAACCTTCATAAATCGATACAGGGAAGGGAGGAGAGGGATTGCAATAATGAGCATGGATTGGGGCGGAATAAACGGAGGGCAGATATGGAAGCAGGAAGGCGGAATCTGGAACTGAGGCAGGAGAGAAAGGAGGAGAAGGTATCCAAGATATATATGAGAGAGAAAGAAAAGAGGGATCTGAAATCAAGGCAGAGGGGATTTCAGAGATGAGGGCAGGAAAGTGTGATTGAAGGAGGAAACGAGAGAAAATAAAAAAAAAGAGAGAAATCTATTAGAGAAGGGAATGGTGGTGCCTCAAGTCACATCCTCTTCCTATGGGAGAGAGCATTGTGCTTTAAAGCACAGAGGAAACTGAAATGCCATGTGGTTCAAAGCATGACTTTAGGTCTGGATGGAAGAGGAAGACCTGGCTTGATGCACCACCGCTTACCTTCTCCTGCCGACCCCAACCAGAAGGGAATTCAAGACAGGGAAGCAGGCTAGATCTTCACGCCTTGGTAGCCACTGCTACAACCTGATCCAAAACTCCTCTGGGATTAGGCAACCCCTAAGCAAGGGCCAGATTGGCAGCCCTGGTCACGGAATCCCATGAAAGCAGGAGCCATGGACCTAAGTGGGCTGCACGCTCTTCCGCTCCCACTGCGGACGCACTGAGTTTTCCCTGCCTTGCCACACAGATGAGAAATGCTGCCCTTCAATTTTAGCAACATACAGTGAGCCTTATTAAAAAAAAAAAAAAAAAAGGACTTCCCTGCACTCTGCGCCTATAGAAAAATCTCATTACATGTTAACTGTCAGAATAATATACTGATTAGGTACTAGAACATGACCCATAAAATTTAACCGCACATTTTCCTTCCAATCATCAGAATTCATAATATGCTTACTCTTTAAGACAGGCACATGTAAATATTTTGATACCACAGGGCAGCCAGCATGGCTTCCTGAACAGCCTAAACAGCAATTTTACATTTGCCAAAATATATTTCCTTTCTACTGGAAAATATATAGTCCTACTCTCTGCTGGTAAAATAAGCATAAGATCAGAGATTCAGAGAAGGACAGCAGGGCTCTCGTGTACCTTCCATTTTTTTTGAGTAATATATAAAAGCTGAATTTTGATATAACAATAATCAAGAGCCTGGCACTGAGATAGAGTGCCAAATTGTTTTTTTTTTAACCTAGTCACTTATCTAAAACGTTTTTGTTCAATATGCTGGGCACTAAAGGAAACACAAATTTGACTTTTTTATGCGTATTGAACACAAACGTTTTAGATAAGTGACTAGGTTAAAAAAAAAACCAAACAATTTGGCATCCCTTCTCAGTTCCAGGCTCTTGATTATAGTTATATCAAAATTATACATAGTAACATAGCCACATAGTAATGATGGCAGAAAAAGGATCAAAATGGTCCATCCTGTCTGCCCAGCAAACTTCTTATGGTAGTATTTGCCATGCTGTGCAGGTTACCCCCCCCATGTTTCTCTTTTACTGGGTGATGAGCTTCTTGGACATTTAGACAGTGTTGCTTGACTTGCTCTGCTTATGGACTTGGCTGTAGGAGCAGTCCTGTGTTTTTCCGTTTATGTCTGTGTATCAGTACCCCGGACTGCAAAAGTCAGGGCCCACCACGTTGGTTGTTGTCTGAATCCAATACCTCTTTCCACCCCCACCCTCAAAGCGCAGAGTGAAGTTACGATTGCATCACGGGACTCAAGGCTTATTGGTTAAAGTCAGTAATCCCATGCCTTATGTTAAGGATAGAAACTGCCACTCGTGCAAGTCATCCCCATGTTTATTAGATCCCCAGACTGTAAGAGTCAGGGGCCTCATTGGCTGTTGTCTGAATCCAATTCCCTTTATCTGAAGCGGAGAGCAATGTTGCTGTTTCATCAAGGCTTACTGGTTAAAGGGTAGTGACAGCCACACCAGCAAGTTACTCCCGTGCACTCTCCTTCATTTCCATCCTCTAGCCTTTAGGGATCCGCAGTGTTTATCCCATGCCCTTTTTAATTCTTTGACTGTTTTCATCTTCCCCATCTCCTCCGAAAGGACATTAAAATGAAAAAGACAAGACTCCAACTTCGAGCTTTCATTGCCCCTTGCAGACAGGCTTGCAGAAATGGAGTTGGCATCCTCCTTCCTTTTTATATTATAAAGCTCCAGGAAGCTGCCACATGCAATAAGGAAACTGGGTTTCCTTTAGAAAAGCATCACTAGCATCTGAATTCTGGGAAGCAGCAGCCCAGATCAGGAAATGGGGTTCTTACATAAACACAAAACCAGAAAAACCCCTTATATAAGCTCAAACAATACTCACAGATCACTTAAGGCTGAATTACTTTATTGTTATAATGGCACAGCCAAAGAGCTGCAAACATTTCTCTCTCTTTTTTTGTTTAAATATTTTTCTTGAAATCCAATATCACAGATTGTAACATGCTCTCAGTCTTTTCAATTTTAGCTTCTGCCATTTGCTCCAAGAGGTACTGCATACAATCTTTACCCTCTTCATGAAAAAATATTTCCTGGCATTTCTCCCGAGTCTACCCTCTTTCATTCTCATGTCATAATCCCTTGTTCTAGAACAAGATGAGTAATGTGGGAATTTTACATATGGAGGACTTGATTGTGATAGTGGAGACACCACCTTTACAGTATAAGGGGGAAAACAATGGATCAGATTTTAGAAACATGGAAAAAGTTCCTTACAGACTGCTTTTGAGTCTTGGGCACCTGCTAAAACTCATTGGATAAATCAAAATAAGACATCCCCTTGGTTCCATGTTGAATTGTAGTTACTGAAACAATAGATATGGCATGCAGAATGAAGTGGGCAAATGTCAGATCCCTGGTGAGTTCACATCTTTGTCACATACGAAGAAAGCAGTATAAGCAGATGATAGCAGAGAAAAGGAAGGTGGTTTCCCCCCCCCCCCCCCCCCACTAATCAGCTGAACATAGCCCAAAAATTGACCTAATAAGCTATTTAGAATAGTTCAAGATTTCACAGGTCCCCCACTGCAAAATTATGGAGGTGAAAGGGTATGGTTACTTATAGAACAATATGCTCAATTTTTTGAAGATAAGATTTTCTCATTATGAGAAGCAATTGATAATGATGGACCTTTACAGAGGCAGTACGCCGGGAGTGGCGAGCTCTAACCTGATTAAACAAGAAAGCCAAGGTTGGTGGATCAAGGAGGAAAGAGCTGTGGATAAAGGACATAGAGCCAGAAACTAAAGCTAGTGGAGTCATTGGCCTGTGTGGAAAGGTGTTCAAGTCTTTTAGAAGGGTAATAAGTAGAAATAGAGAAACTTTGAATAATGTTGTAGACACTGATTGTTGCCTTGATCCACACCCTTTAAAATATATGAAGGCACTGGAAAGTATATTGGTACCATGTATTGGTCTATTTTATTAATTCATCACTGGTTCAAGGCAGGAGGCCTTCATTGGTCAGAGGTGGTATTGAAGGCAGTTTTGAAAAAGAGTTCAATCAAGTCTAAATTGTTGGAACAGTACCGTCCCATGTCCAAATTTGTCTTTTTTCTTTTTTTTTTTTTTTTTTTAGGTAAGCTGTAGAAATCTGTAGATAAAAGGAAGAGAGAGCCTGTCATGGACTCACTCTGGCGAGGCCAGGAAAGTATCTTACAGATCGTGTTCTCGCATAGTCCCATGGCCACCAAAAAGAAAACACAATACTCCTTCCTCAAACTGTTCATCTTTTGAGGAAGAAGCATATATGGTTCTTAAAAAACTGGGCAGGACCACTTGCTGAAAAGGCAGGGAGCTGGGCATCTAATTCTTGAAACCCTCTTGTCATGTCTTTTGATATCTTGGATTCTCAGACTGCTCAGCCTTAAAACTTTACCTTTGCTTTTGGCTGGTCCAAACTGTTACAGACTTACTCTGTAAAGACTGGGAAGGTACCATGCCGGGACACAAGGCACGTTCAGGAGTGGCAAGGTATCACTGAAGGCGGAGCAGGTGATGTTCAGCCTATAGCAGTCAACTATGGGTGCAGGGGGCCACCAGGGCTTATCAGACAGGAAATGGGTATCAATAGCAGAACAAGAACCAAGTCAGAGATAGGAATCAGGACGGATGAACAGCAGTTTCCCCAGAGCAAACTCTGGACCAGTAACATCAGGCTAGGGCTCCTTATATTCAACCTCAATTTAGAACACACTCAATACTGGTCCAGTGGGAGCCTGCAGAGGCATGACCAGCTCACTCTAACAAAGGATAAATAGACAACTATTCCCTGGAGATCCAGCAGCCTTTGTAGCTCTGCTTCAAGATCTTCTAGCTTTGAACACCTGGAGCTGCAGGTTCAATCCTTGCTGCCCCTGACAAAGCTATTGGGTAATACAAGACCTATCTGCCATATCTAATAAGCTAGATCATGAATTATTGTTGCAAAATTGCACGACATTGGTATAAAAAGGTGACAGCTTGGATAGTAACTTTTCTACAGCAAAGTTATACAGGCAGGTGAGTACTGGAGAAATTACTTACCTGATAATTTCGTTTTCCTTAGTGTAGACAGATGGACTCAGGACCAATGGGTATAGTGTACTCCTGATAGCAGTTGGAGACGGATCAGATTTCAATCTGACGTCAGTCCCTAGTACATATACCCCTGCAGGAAGTGTAGCTCTTCAGTATTCTCCTCGAAAAGCATTGTGGATATATGTGTCACTGACTAATTTGATTAACTTGGTTAAAACTTCATAACTTGGTTAATTTGATTAACGAACTGGTTGAATTGACTATAGCTGGAGACCGCCAGTGTACTCAACCGGAAAGCGTCGACACCCGGCAGGGTGGTAATCCTAAGTGACTGAAAACATGGCTTACCCTTGATCATTCGAATTCCATGTGTAACGGCAGCCAAGGGTGGGATGCTGAGTCCATCTGTCCACACTAAGGAAAATGAAATTCAGGTAAGTAATTTCTCCATTTCCTAGCGTGTAGCAGATGGACTCAGGACCAATGGGATGTATAAAAGCTACTCCCGAACCGGGTGGGAGGCTGCCCGTGACCCACTTAGTACTGCCCTTGCAAATGCCGTGTCCTCCCGAGCCTGAACATCCAGGCAGTAAAATCTGGAGAAGGTGAGGAGGGAGGACCATGTCGCCGCCTTGCAAATCTCAGCGGGTGAGAGCATTCTGGTTTCTGCCCAGGATACTGCTTGGGCTCTGGTAGAATGGGCCTTGACCTGTAGAGGCGGTGGTTTGCCTGCTTCTACATAGGCCGCCTTGATAACCTCCTAGATCCAGCGAGTTATGGTTGCCCGTGAGGCTGCTTCCCCTTGTCTCTTCCTGCTCTGTAGGACGAAAAGGTGGTCCATTTTTCGTACGGTTTCCAAGATTTCCAGGTATCTGGATAGAAGTCTGCCGATGTTGAGGTGACAGACTTTGAGCTTCTTCTGGATTCTTCAAGTCATCCGGTGATGGTAGCAAGATGGTTTGGTTAAGTGGAAGTGTGATACCACTTTGGGAAGGAACGAAGAGACCATGCGAAGCTGTATGGCCCCCCAGAGTGAACCTGAGGAACGGTTCACAGCAGGACAGTGCTTGTAGTTCTGAAATGTGGCGGGCTGAACAAACCGCCAGCAGGAATGTTGTCTTTAACGTTAACAGGTGAAGGGACAGCCCTCGGAGGGGCCTGAAAGAGGTTCCTGCTAGAAAATCCAGGACCAGGTTGAGATTCCAAAGAGGTACCAGCCACTTTAGTGGTGGGCGTATGTGCTTGACTCCTTTCAGGAAGCGTGACACGTCCGGGTGAGAAGCCATGCTGTCGCTCTCGCTCTTGGGGCCGTAGCATGCCAATGCAGCCACCTGTACCTTGATGGAGTTGAGGGACAGCCCTTTCTGTAGGCCGTTCTGTAAGAATTCTAGGAATTTTACTTGAGCGTGGCTTGATGTTGTGGCCTTTGCACCAGGCTTCAAATACTCTCCAAATCCTTATGTACGTTAGGGATGTGGAGAACTTGCGTGCTCGGAGTAGAGAGTGTCGATTACAGCCCCCGAGTATCCGCTCTCTCTCAGGTGAGCCCTCTCAAGGGCCAGGCCGTAAGAGAGAATTGAGCTGGATCCTCGTGGAGGATCGGTCCTTGTTGTAGCAGGTCTCTGTGTGGAGGCAGTGGTAGGAGTTTCCCTGCCAGTAGTCTTCTCATGTCTGCTTACCACGGTCTTCTTGGCCAGTCCGGAGCCACCAGAAGAACTAGTCCCCTGTGTAGCTGCATCTTTTGGATGATTGCGCCCAATAGAGGCCACGGCGGGAATGCATATAATAGGGTCACCTGTGGCCAGGTCTATACCAGGGCGAAAAAACAAAGGGGACTACCTTACACCGTGGAAAGACTTTTATTAGAAAAGCCCGACTCAAAATACAAGCTGAGTTTCGCCAAAAGGCTGCATCAGGGGCTTTATGCTGTAATCGTATACTCACAGGGCAGGGGGGAACCAGAACCAACAGGTGTTTCTGGAAATAGACCCCCTAATGGCGTGGGCGGAAATAAACCTCCAGGAGATCTCGGCTGTCCATATCGCCAGGAAAGACAACATCACGGCAGACTACTTCAGCAGGGAAAGTCTAGACCCAGGAGAATGGAAGCTGTCATCCACAGCGTTCCAACGATAGTGAACCGGTGGGGGACACCGGACATGGACCTTCTGGCAAACCGGTCCAACGCCCAAGTACCCAGGTACTTCAGTCGCAGGCGGGAACCTCAGTCCCAGGGGATCGATGCCCTGGTATAGACCTGGTCCAATGAAACAAACCGGAAGGTGGTCCCACGTAGCCAAGGTGAAAAAACAAAGGGGACTACCTTACACCGTGGAAAGACTTTTATTAGAAAAGCCAGACTCAAAATACAAGCTGAGTTTCGCCAAAAGGCTGCATCAGGGGCTTTATGCTGTAATCGTATACTCACAGCTACATATATCAGTATATCAATCTGAACATTAGCTGTTGCAGTAAAGCTAAAAAATAAAGCTTTGTCAGTCAATAGAACATCTCGCAAAACTGGCACTGCAACTAAGTTAGTTAGTTGCAGTGCCAGTTTTGCGACTTAGTTGCAGTGCCAGTTTTGCGAGATGTTCTATTGACTGACAAAGCTTTATTTTTTAGCTTTACTGCAACAGCTAATGTTCAGATTGATATACTGATATATGTAGCTGTGAGTATACGATTACAGCATAAAGCCCCTGATGCAGCCTTTTGGCGAAACTCAGCTTGTATTTTGAGTCGGGCTTTTCTAATAAAAGTCTTTCCACGGTGTAAGGTAGTCCCCTTTGTTTTTTCGCCTTGGCTACGTGGGACCACCTTCCGGTTTGTTTCATTGGACCAGGTCTATACCAGGGCATCGATCCCCTGGGACTGAGGTTCCCGCCTGCGACTGAAGTACCTGGGTACTTGGGCGTTGGACCGGTTTGCCAGAAGGTCCATGTCCGGTGTCCCCCACCGGTTCACTATCGTTGGAACGCTGTGGATGACAGCTTCCATTCTCCTGGGTCTAGACTTTCCCTGCTGAAGTAGTCTGCCGTGATGTTGTCTTTCCTGGCGATATGGACAGCCGAGATCTCCTGGAGGTTTATTTCCGCCCACGCCATTAGGGGGTCTATTTCCAGAAACACCTGTTGGTTCTGGTTCCCCCCTGCCAGTTGATGTAGGCCACTGTTGTGGCGTTGTCCAATATTACTCTGACCGCTTTGTCTCGGAGTCTGCGAGCGAATTGTAGACAAGCTAGTCTGACTGCCCGCGCTTCTAGGCGGTTGATGTTTCATCCCGCCTCTTCTGCGTTCCACTGCCCTTGGGCAATTAACTCCTCGCAGTGTGCTCCCAATCCTCATAGGCTGGCATCTGTGGTGAGCAGGGTCCAGGTTGGGAAGGATAGCCTTATTCCCCGGATCAGGTGGTTGGCTTGCAGCCACCACCGTAGCTGGGTCCTGACTCTGCCTGGGAGTGATAGACGTACGGCGTAATTCTGAGACCATGGACTCCATCGTGATAGAAGTGAGTACTGCAGGGGTCTCATGTGAGCTCGCGCCCATGGCACTATTTCCAGTGTGGATGCCATCAGACTGAGGACTTGCAGGTAATCCCATGCTGTGGGATGAGGTTCGCTCAGTAGGATTTGTAATCAGTTCCACAGTTTTGATCTCCTTATGGGAATCAGGCTGACCTTGTCTTCTTTGGTGTCGAATCAGACTCCTAGGTATTCTAGAGACTGTGAGGGCTGTAGACAACTTTTGTTTGTGTTTACCACCCAACCTAGGCTCTCCAGTAGAGTTTTGACTCTGTTGGTTGCTTGGCGGCTTTCCTCTGGGGATTTTACCCTGATCAGCCAGTCTTCTAGGTAAGGATGTAAGAAGACTCCTTCCTTCCTCAGTGTTGCCACCACCACCACTATGATCTTGGTGAACGTCCAGGGTGCTGTGGCTAACCCGAAGGGTAGTGCCCGAATTTACGGATTTACGCGCACAGGGCTTTTAAAATCCGGCCCTAGGTGAATAATAGTTTCTACCCACGAGCCTTTAAAGATGGCTCCCAATTAGCCAATTTTTTTTTGATTCATAGTGTGCGCTCTTCTGTTACAGAATTTAAGTAGCAGGCATGCATTTTGGCAACATGATTATTTGAATGGGGCTACCCCTTCTCTGTAGTACGTGCCGCCTATAAGAGAGCGTTATATTCTCCCCGTTCATCGTTATTGGAATACCAGGCTAAACATTCTTCAATCCAAAATATTTGCATTTTGCAACATTCTGACAAAGCCTCTTTGATCGTTCAAAGTATTCGACAGTGGCATTCTGTTTTTTCAGAAGAGCCTTTAATATCCTTTCAGAAATGTCCAAAGGATAAGAGATCATGTTATTTGAGCGGCTCTTCCATCGTCCATAAATACAGTGGACACATCTGGCTATTTGGGACACCAATCATGCACTACAAGTGATATGTGCATCAACACAATCGAAGGGGACATGTGGCAACATCCTATTACTAAGAAGATCTACAAAACTTTTACTACCACTGATTGTAGTTTTCAAAATGTGGTATATTTGTTACAATGCACATGTCCCCAACTAAATGTGGGATGCACTTCAAAATCAGTAAGAGTTCAACCAAGGGAACATCAAAGCCGATTACATACCAAAGAGTTAGATGCACAGATTGTTAAACACTGTTTACAAAAACAATCACAAATTTGAGCATCATCTTTGCTGGACCATTTTAGATGTTGCAGTCATTTCCGATAGGAGGTGGAGACATTCAAACCCTTTTAAATTAAAAGGAACAAAGAGGATTTATAAATCATCATCAAGTTTCCCATCCTGAATGAATAAAAACATTGAGTGGATGTCATTTGACTTAACACAATGAGCCTTTATTTTATTGGTTCATTCAAATATTTCCCTGTTCATTGGTTAAAATTTGGTCCAGTCTGCATAAGTTTGAGTTTGTAAAATGGCAGATCCTAGTTGGAAACGCTAAAAGTATAGTACGACATGATGCCAGTCCTAAGGCTATTCTAACCAAGACACGTATGTATTCCATTTTATATTTAGGGTACATTTTTTTTTTTTTTTCTACTTTAGATTTTGTTAATGTGCCCCTTTTCTGGACCCTGAGGAAGGAGTGCTTCCGAAACATAAGCAGTGTTGGGCCTGTAGATTACAATTCTTAAAAGAGATAAGTGTCTTTATTTTTCTAAATAATCTCATGATAATATAAATATAATGTGTTTAAGAAGTGGTATGAGACCTATGATTACAATGTTTAAAAGGATGTTTGATCACTCTGTGGTTGTCGCAGTTGGTGACAAACCTAAATAAGTGAATCTAAAAATTATCCACCCTTTATTTATACGTATGTATTTTCATACATTGTATGCCGTACAAAATTCAGTCCTTGTTTAAATTTGTCTTATTGGCCATAAAGAAGCTGCCGATCCAGTTCCACTATCCTCCACATTGCTGCTCATAAAGGGTTGCTTGGTGGCTGTACGTCTAATTCTAAGATTTTGAACTGGTGAGTCATGTGAACTAGTACTATGTGGGAACCATGCATGCTGGAATCCAAATTGCTACTGGAGTCATCACAGAAGAAACGATCAAGACACTACTCCATTTGGAAACCTTTTGTATGTTCTTTGCTTAAAGAATTAAGGTAGTCGCTTATCTGGAAACCTAAGATGTAATTATCTGTTACGAGCTATAGAAGTGATCCTTGTTCTTGTCAAAAGCTATTCATGTTTGACTTTTGTTTAGCTTTTTCAAGCTTCCAATAGGGGAAGGGGGGGGGAGGGGAGGGGAGATTTACAATTGTTATCTTTTGCAATGCTGTTCTTATGATCCTTTTGAAAAATTAATAAAAACAGATTCCATTTTAAAAAACAAAAACAAACAAACCTGATTCTTTGTTCGATGGGCAGCCAGTATAATTCCTTTAGCAGTGCGGTAACATTTTCTCAACTAGAGTCCCCCAGAACTAATCTAGAGGCTGAATTTTGCAGTACTTGGGGGGGGGGGGGTCTTTTACTAAGCATTTTCCCCATAGACACAAAATGGGAGAAAACCTTTAGTAAATAGGCCCCTTCATGTGCTTTCATTTATAGTTTATGGAGCTCTACATAAAAGGGAATTACAATAATCCAGAGACATTAATAAAAAGGCTTCCACTAAAACACAAAAATCCCTCCAAGATAAAATATATTTAAAGTGCCTAAGTAATCACAATTTAAATATCCTTGCCATTATGATATTCTTAATCTGGGTTTTTAAAGAATGAAACTTGTCAAAACTAAAATCCCAAATATCTTACTGAATCTTTAAAAGGATTGGGAACCCCATTTAAACACTGGATCAAAAAATATTAGGCCAGATAGACCTAGAAAACCATATGGCTTCAAAATTAACTGAGTACACAACCACTTACTAATGTCTTGCAGACAGCTATTAATTCTTTTCAAGTCCAAACAATGACTTTGTGAGATGGGCCAAAAAAGATGAAACTCAGCAAAAATGTAACTAAAGGACATAAGTAGATCTTAAATGGGGATGGTGACAAAACTAAATCCCAAGGAACACCAGATTTCAGCTCATACCATGCAGAGTAATTATTCCACATTTAACTCTGAATGTAACCCGCCTTGACCTACCAATGAAAAGGTATGCGCTAAATCTAAGCCAACAATATTCTTACAAGGCGAGTTTTGCTATAGGAAACTAAGTTAAAAATTATGGATTGTAACTTTGAATGCAGTTTATTTTGCAAGACTGAAGATTTATGATGCTCTATATTGCAATGAGAAACCTCAGCAAGTGCTACTAGTGAAGCAGTCCCTTGGCATGCAAACCAATTTATGTGCATTTGCCATATTCCAGAAGCAGCAAGGAAGTTGCTTAAGATACCTTGAGGAAGACAATACCACAGGAGCTGAAGTCCATTGGATTGTCTAACTTTGCCACAAGGGAAAACAATTCAAACAGCTACGATCCTTAGTGAGAGTACTTCAGACCAACAATAATGACCAACCTTTAGAGATCTGAACCCCACATCAAAGACAGCGGGGGGGGGGGGGGGGGGGGGGGGGTGGTGCAAGGATTTTCACTTATTTATATTTATTTTAAAGATAACCACTCCTAGGCCACCTTAGAGGCAGTTGCAGTTCACTTCCATGAGAAAGTCCTAGATTAAATTCCCGGCCGGCTTCTGCTCCCTGGTCCAGCCAAGGCTGGGGATGCTACAGAGGCAGTATTCACACTTGCTAGAAGAGGGATGTCTCAGCTTATTAGTCTTGATGTCTAGCTCTCTCCACCCCCCGCCGCTTTTGCTCATGGTCTCTCTCCTGGTACAGAGGGAAGAAGAGGAGAACAAGAAAATCTCAAGCAATTCAAAAGAAGCCACAGAGGGCAAAGGAGGACAGGAAAAGGGAGAGGCAAAAGTCTAGGAAAGATCAGTAGCAGGATATTACTCAGTGTTTGCTGGGATCATAAAAATGCCACAAGTTGTAACTTGAGTCAATGCACCTTATGTGCAGATAGATGCCATCGCCAAAATAGGTCTCTTCCTATTTCCTTCTCCTTAAGAACATAAGAAATTGCCATGCTGGGACAGACCAAGGGTCCATCAAGCCCAGCATCCTGTTTCCAACAGAGGCCAAAAACCAGGCCACAAGTACCTGGCAATTACCCAAACACTAAGAAGAACCCATGCTACTGATGCAATTAATAGCAGTGGCTATTCCCTAAGTATAACTGATTAATAGCCATTAATGGACTTCTCCTCCAAGAACTTATCCAAACCTTTTTTGAACCCAGCTACACTAACTGCACTAACCACATCCTCTGGCAACAAATTCCAGAGCTTCACAGTACCTTGATAGGCCTATATAGCAATTTATGGCACTATCATGTGTACCAGACACTAACAATTTCCTTCCCCTATCTCCAGAATAAGTCTAGCAAATGTATAGGGTTGGGGTTGTTTTTGTTTTAAATAGTGCAGTTAGACCTAAAATTTCATGCCTTGATCATAAATAATTTCCTATTTACTTTCTCCAGAGTTTTCATGCCTTTTTGTATCTCCCTTTGTCTTATTTCCCCCCCCCCCCCCACCTGAAGAGTCCAAGTGCTTGGGTTTTGGTTTTTTTTTAGCTAGTCCTCATTTTGATATTGTTCTACACTTTTTTTTTGGCTTTTTCTGGACCTCCTGTAGATACAATGCACCAACACCAAGATTTGCATCATCATAATAAATCAATGAGCAAAAAGGAGACCTCCATCTATAGTAAATATGTCAGCAGTTCTAAACTTTTCAAAAAGTGAGTAACAGTGTCCATCTAGAAGAAATCAATTTCATTTTTTAAAGATATTAATTTAATTCTTCACAGTACATGAGCTGGGATTTTCATGCATCTTTGTGAAACACATTTGTTGGCACAAGTGCTGCTTCAACCAAAATGACATTGAGGCAATCCATATTACATTACGAGGCCAGCCACAACACCAAGGACAATGCGCACCAACTGAAGCAAGTGCATGTTGCAATTGTCTTCCAACAGGAGCGATTACATAGATAAAGTTCAAAAATAAAGAAAAATTAGGCAAGACAAATGCCACTAAGATGTTCATCTTGCTAGTAAGATATGAGAGATGTGTCCCCTCCCAGGCCCCAGTTACAGCACTGCACTCATTTGATTGCGTTTGTAATGATGTTCTCCGTGATCTTGAATAGCTTTTCAAGAAAATTGGCAAATTTTAAAGGAAGACACAACACACAACCCTTCATAAAATAGCATAGTTAAATTTCTTAATTGCCCACCTGGAACCTGAGTGATGTATAAAAGCAATGGGAGCATCAATAAAACAGATCATATAAAATGAATACAAAAATGACAAGAGGCTGGTGGCATCTTATAGACTAACCAGTAGTCTATAAGGTACTGAACATCTTTTGTCATTTTTCCTACACCTGACCAACACAGCTATTGCTCTGTAGATAAAGTTAATACAAAAATCATTTATACAATAACATTAAAAAAATCAGATTGTTGTATATAATATTAGCATCCTTCCAAAAAAAACAAAACAAAACCATTTAACGCACCAGATTATACTTTTTCCCACATGGAGAGACACTTAGATGATGTCAGTCCTTTATTGAAAAAGGCAGGGATAATGCACTGAACATGCTCAGGCCAGGACAGCATAAATGAAGTGCAACACACACCTCCAAACAGCCTCATTTGCATACTTTGAGACATTAATGTAACCCCGACTCATTCTTCATGAGATGGGCGCAGAGGTTCTTGTTTGGTAGGAAGGGGCAGAATGATTTCCAGGGCCCCTCTGATATCCCCCCAAAAAATCTGGACTGATGTTCCCAAAGACTTGGAGTCAGACAGAAAATCTTTGTTAGAAGGAAAGTTTTTTTGTACTGAAAGCAGTACTTGAGTAAGAAAGTCTTCAACCCAATCTCACAGACTTCCTAACCCGTTGGATATTTTTATTTATAAGAAAATTTCTAGCCTGCTGCCCTGACCCACAGCAGTGAACAGAAATAAAAATTACACAAATCAGCAAAACATCCAGCAAATCTAGCAAAACAGCAAACACCAACATAAACAGCAGGAGTGTGCACAGACATTTATTGCATTTCAGCTTGTTTAGCTATTCTTTTCTAAAATTTTGTTTCATTTCTTTAAAAAAAAAAAGAAAAAGCAAAAAAATGAAATGGCTTGAAAGGCAAAACAAAAAAAAAAAAATCAAACCCCCTGTTGTAAAAATAAAAAAACCCCACAAAACTGTCAGGCCTCCCCCAATGTCACTGAACCATCTCAAACTTGTCACTTTGTTCACAGGCTAGGAACGATCCCTCAGATCGAAGCCAGCACCAGTGTTCATTTTATTCTGTACGAAAGGGCACCAGCCAATGTCCTCAGTCCAGGCGCACCAGCGTTTGTAATGGACAGGAAGAGATGCCTCCTATTGGAGGCTTTCCACGTATGTTGTCCATGAGGCATCACAACTTTCTTCTTGCTTCCAGCCTCACTCAGACACACTCATGCTCCACCTCCAGGAACAACAACCAGAAGGAAGAAGAGACATGACCCACATCTCTTCCTCCCTCGATTCCTGTGAAAGAACCACTGGGACACAGCCACTGTCAAATCTATCTAAAACACACACACACACACTCCAAGAAATGCCTGGGACAAAAGTTTTTTTTTATTTTCTATAACTTCTTTTCCTCTTTGTACTGTAAAATAGGTTGAGTAATGTGTGAGCATCAAGTGTGAGTGCGAGAGTTTGCATGCAGTGTAGATCCCAGTAGTGTGTGTAAGAATGAAGGAGAGGTTGATGCATGACTACTAGCAAGAGGAGAGGAAGAGCATATCTGGTTAGGGTCTTGAGATGCTTGTCAGATAGGTAGGAAGTGTCGTGTTGTGCTGCAGTGATCATATTTTTCTCTTTTTCAAACTCTTTTTCTGAGAATTTTTTCCACGTCCATTCTAAATCGAATTGAGTGAGTTTGGTGAATAGGGATGTGCATTTGTTTCAAATGAATTTCAAAAAATGTGACGAAAAAGGGCAATTTGTTTCATTGCATTCATTTCAAATGAATGCATCTGGCCTAGGTCTAGGCTGGGGCCTGGTTTAGAGCATAGGCCAAGGCCCAAAGCACAGCCGCGGCCCACACGCATGTGACACCAGTGCCTCAGCCTAGGCCCAGGCCCAAAGATGGGGTCTCGCCTACAGCATGGGCCAATACCTGAAAACCCGAATAGGTAATTACCTGGTCCATCGGGTATCCAGTGGCCGGGTCTCGGCCCAGAGGCCAATTCCCGATGCCTGAGCCTCGACCTAGATCAGAGCCCAGATCCAGGCCAGACATCCTGGCCCAACCCGGAAGCTGGTCCTGTCACCAGGGCGTCAACTTGGACCCAGAGCTAACGCCAGGACCTGGGTCCTGATGCCTAGGCCTCAGCCTGGAACCAGGCCTGATGCCACGACCCAGCCCAGAGGCCAGGTTGTGGAGAAGAGACGGCTGAGGGGCAATATGATGGAGGTCTTTAAAATCATGAGAGGTCTAGAACGGGTGAATGTGAATCGGCTATTTACTCTTTCGGACAATATAAGGACTAGAGGGCACTCCATGAAGTTAGCATGGGGCACATTTAAAACTAATCGGAGAAAATTCTTTTTCACTCAACGCACAATTAAACTCTGGAATTTGTTGCCAGGGGATGTTGTTAGTGCAGTTTGTGTAGCTGGGTTTAAAAAAGCTTTGGATAAGTTCTTGGAGGAGAAGTCCATTAATCAAGTTGACTTAGAAAATAGACACTGCTATTACCAGCATCAGTAGCATGGGATATACTTAGTTTTTGGGTACTTGCCAGGTATTTGTAGCCTGGATTGGCCACTGTTGGGAACTGGATGCTGGGCTTGATGGACCCTTGGTCTGACCCAGTATGGCAATTTCTTATGCTCTTAAGATGAAGAACTATAAAAAATGTTAAATAAAAATTTACAGTTGGTGTCGCCTATTCCCAGAATTTTGGTCATCACAACAGCCTACAAGTTGTATACTTTAAGACAGTTTCAAATAGGTATATGTATTACCCTTTGAGATTTCATCATAACATAGTAACAGATGTTGACAGATAAGGACTTACCCATTCTGCCCAGTTGCTCCAGTCTACACTAGTCTGGCTACCTCCCAGCTGTAAAAACATGAGTTGCTATGCTGCTCTTCCTCTAGTCATCACCCTTCCTGACCCATAACACCATCCATTGTGGTGAGTATATCTCCCAGTTATCAGCTTTACAAGTCTGACCATCTGCTCCTCATTCTTTATATGCTGTGGTAAATGTAGCCATAATAGCTGTCCACGCTAGGCAACCTACCACCTTCCCCCATTATATCAGAGAATGTATGAAACTCTTGCTGGAGCATGCTAGTCTAACATTGCCTCCTTTTTTTGGGGGGAAGCCTGATACAGCCATACCATCTCATCTGGGCAAGTCAGCTTGACATCTTTCTGGATAGGCGAGCACACAGGTTTCCATACCTAACCCCACACCTGGTCCCTTTCTTTTACCATATCCTTTCCCCTTGCCTGTTCTTATCACTACCCTCTCTGACCGAAGCATCTACCAAAACATATTAATGACCTCCTCACAGGTTCTGCCCCCTCTCCCAATCAAAAAGTAGAGCACAATAAATCCCCCATGTATGAGTTTACAAATCAACCAGAAGGCAGATTGCCAATCCCTGGCTTCTGACTGAAGCAGAGCTTCTGCTGAACAGCTGCAGCAGCTCAGGGCACATAATTCTTCCTCTTATTTATTTAAAAATATGTATTGGCTGCACACACCAACAATCATGGCAGTTCATAATATTCAAATTCACAATTCAAAATACTGGATATCTACGACTGCCATTGCTGACCTGCCCACCGGCTGACCAGCCTTATGGGTAATGCTGGCAGCACCTGAGGCACTCCATCATCTTATGGCACCCTGGGCAATTGCCCAGCTCACAGTACCTAAAAGGGTGGCCCTATTTGGAGGTGTTTGGCAATGGGCCACACCATGGCTCCATCTGAACCCCCTAAATGTACAACCCAAGTGTGACTATTAGGTGTTACTCTGTTACTGCACAGTAGTCTCCTTCCTCACTGTAGCTGAGAATACTACCTCTCAGATCGATATAGTAAGTGTCAATATACTAAAGGATTTTTCCTGTTTTGTGCCCATGGATTTGGGGGGGGGGGGGGGGGGGGAGAGAAATCTGTGGTACATCTGACCCAAAATTAAATTGTATTTGAGAAGATATTTGTGATTAAAATTTTGATAGCTTCTTTCTTTTATTGATATTCCTAATGGTGGAAATGGCTAAATTGGGACTGTTCTGATCCTTTTGGAAGTCTACATTCGATCACGGTGGCATTTAATAACATGACTATTTCATGAACAAACAGCCAAGGAACGCAGAAGGAAATGTTAAAAGCACAGGGCGCAACTATAACAGAAGTAGCACAGTTTTTACTCACAGAAGAGTTTTAGAAATATGGTTTTACTAGCTATAGTCTCTTTGATAAAAATCTATATGGGGAAGGAGTGTGTTGAAAGTATAGGTATAGGTTCTTCCTGTTTCAAAATAGCAGCCTTTGTCAATGACTTACTGTTTGTGATGCAACCAAACCTCCCTACTAGGCCTGAGGGATATCCAAACAGCTCAGAGTATTCTCCGGTTTCCAGTTTAATAAAGACAAATTTATTTATTTATTTATTTTTAATTTTTATATACCGGAATTCCTGTATGCAATACAAATCAATCCGGTTTACATGTAACGAGAAGGTTGCCCTGGTCTGGGAGGTTAGACCGGGGTTTTTTTTACATAGAACATTGAAACAATAACAATCAACCATTGAACATTATTACAAGGAACATAGAAAGTAATAATAATATTTAACCAAATAACAAATAACAAATAACCTTATTCGTGTATTGAAAAGTATGTGTGTGTTCACCTTTTTTCAAGCAACTTTAGTAGCGTATATGGTCTACAGTAAGCGGTTATATAAAGGTGAATAAAGACTGTTAAATAGACATCCGAATAAGCAAGTACGGGAATGAAATTAAGTGTCAAGGTGTTAGTGACATCCTGCAATGGTTGGGTCTGAAGGTCAGGAGTAGGTGCCTAGTTACACTCTGGGAATTGGAACGCTTGCCTGAAGAGCCAAGTTTTTAACCTTTTTTTGAACTCTGGTAGATTGGGTTCGAGTCGTAGGTCTGGTGGGAGTGCATTCCATTGGTGTGGTCCCGCAGTGGAGAGCGCTCTTTTTCTTAGTGTTGATTTGGCAGGCGCTGCGACTAATGTGCCTTTGTAGGCGCTTCTGATGGGTCTGGAAGATAAGTGTGGGCGAAGTTGAGTTTGTAGAGATATAGGTGCGACGTTATGAATTGCTTTGTGAATGATGGTTAAGGTTTTATATAGGATTCTCTGTTTGATGGGTAGCTAGTGGAGGTTGCTCAAGATGGGGGTAATATGGTCTCTTCTATTGGTGTTAGTTAGGATTCTGGCTGCGGCATTTTGTACCAACTGTAGAAGTTTTGACCTTTCTTAAAGCTATTCAAAATTGGTGGGGGCCTGATTTTCAAAATTCTCATTTATCTAGGTATAAAAATCCCTGCAGATTTGCAACTTCTTTACAAAGTGAACGTGTCTCTTTTATTGCAGTACTCAAGCCTAATATTCCAACCATGGTGAATTTTGCCTCTTTCTTTGGGAGGTCAGATACATCTGTTTAACATGGTTGTATTCCCGATATTGTTTTATGTTCTTTAAATCCTTCCAATTCAGCTTTTGAAGAGGGAACTCAAACTGTTGGATACTCTACTGTTGAAGTTTCTATGGAAGGGTTTGATACCAAAAGTTCCCATACAGTGGTTAAAGCATGAGTGGAAATGAGTAGGTCTGGTGCTCCTGGATCTTTACAATGAGGCTTGCTTGCTTAGGGTTTTATGGGACTGGCTGTGTTCCACTTCTGTTTATGTTGCTTTAAAATGGAATCAGCAATTTCTGCACCATTTTCTTTAGGTTACATGAGAATAATATGCGTCAAGGGATACCCGGTCCAGCAACCGCTGTGGAGAAGGGTGGTGATTCAGAGGTCTCCCGCTTTTTATCTACTTGGGGAAACGGTGATTTTCTTCCAGGGGACCAAGTAAAATCTTCCTCTGTCTGGGCTAGGTTAGGGATTGCTCATGTTAAACATTTACTGGGGAATGATGGTGTTAGGTTGTCATTTTGACATTTGGTAGAGCAAGTTTCCCTGAGTAACAACTACAGTTACAACATTATGTCCATTCCTTAAAAGTGAGATATGTTAATTCTACTTTTCTCTACAATACTGAAAGCTTTTTATTGCTAGAGGAGATGGAGGTAGTTTCGATTTTAAAACTGCATAAGGTTTAAAAAAAACAAACTATCTGTCTAACCCCTGCATGGAAGTAGCTGGTTCCTGGGATAGGGATCTTCCGTCTGCTCCCTCACGGAAGGTTTTATTGGGTTGTTTTAAATGCATTAAAGGTCTTATAGGTAATGCATATTTGCAGGAGATGTTTTTCAAGTTTTTGCACAGAGCTCATTTTACCCATCAGAGCAAATAGAGCAGAATTGCCAGATAGGGATCTGTGTAGAAAATGTAGGCCCAGTCCCAGGTTCACTAACCCATGTTTTTGGATCTCTTCTTGGGGGTCAACTTTTTAGACAGAAGGTCACTGGCTTTCTAAGTTCTACTTTTGGTCAAATGGTTCTGAATGTAGCGAATGTTGTCTTATTTGATTGTTTAATGTTTCAGGGGGGAAAAGCATTCCTTTTCGGCAAGACGACGATTTTGACTGGATGCATGAGGGTGGGCCTTCCTTTTTGACAATGGAGGAATCCATTTCACTTTCTGATGCAAATGAATTGGGCGAATAGTTCCTCCTTTCCCCCCATAGAAGATCCTTTTTGAATATTTGGCAACATTATATTCAGTGTTGTACCCTCAAGCTAGTTCTGATACAACAGCTGTTTGTAAAATAGGTTGATGGAAGATTAACCATTACAGGTCGTGCTACCTGACACTTTCATTCCAGCCATACCTGAGCCTGTAAAGTGTCTGTAAAGCAGACACACTGTGCATGCACAATCAAGGACTGCCTCCATGAGTTTCCAACAATATTGCACAGCAGTATTTTCCTGATTCATTTACAAAACATTTATATTCCGCTTAGTTCCATGATTTATTTACATTCAGAATGGAGAAAGTGCTTATACAAAAGAAGCTTTTAGAGTCTCAGAATGACACAGAACTAAAAAAAAGAACTGTAATGATGTTTCTATTATTTTTTTTTTAAGACAAATTATCTAAAATATTTCTGCTAGAATTGCCGCTTTAATTATGCTTATGCAGATAAGCAAACATGAGCCTAATTAAGCTTAAAAACCAAAATGTGGAATGAGAAATCACAAAGTATAGAGTGAGGGTGCGTTGAGGAGGGTTATGAAATTTTCCTTCAAGGTTTCAGATTTTGAGACTGTCTTCCTGTGTCCCATCCGCCCAATAACACAATGTATAGTTCGCATTCTTCAGCAGATAACTCCAGCATGTCCCTATGGCTTACCTCAGATGGTGCCCATCTCCCCTGAGCACCATCTATGCTCCCGTGATGGGATCTGACCACCAGCCATGTCAGAAGCAAAGAAGGGAGCAAAGGCTATGAATGAGGCCACCACTAAGCAGACTATGTGTCACCCCCAGAAGCGTAGCTACAGGTAGACCTGGCTTTGGGCTCAGGCCCACTCAAACAGAGCTGCCCATCACCACAGTCCTGACCTGCCCACGGGGATCCCCACCCCCCTCGCAGGCACATGAGCAGCCCCATGGCAGCACGTTAAAGACCTGCCCGGGAGGGTTCCACTCCCCACTGGCTGAAGAGGATGAGGGCCTGACGAAGAAAGACCCCGCAAGCATATCACTTCCAGCAGGCTGAAGACTATCACAGGAGGAGAGGGAGGCAGACTGTGAAAGGTAAGGGAGAAGGAATGAGAATGTCTTACTCCTTCACTTCTGCTTCCCGTCTCTTACCTTTCCATCTGTCACACTTGCTCAGCTTCCCTTCCTTCTTACTGAGAAGGGAGAGGAGGTAAAAGGGAACTGAGCAAAATAAGTGGAAGGGAAGAGAAGGGAGAGGGAAGGTTAGGGAATGGAAGAGGTGTGACAGAGGAGGGAAAGAATTGAAGGGAAGGAGGAGTAAGAGGGAAGTGGTAAAAGGGAAGAAAAAGGAGGAGTACCGAGAAAAGAAAAAGTGGTGAATGAGGTGGGGAAGTGGAGTGAGAGGTGAGATGGAAGGGAAAGAATTAAAGATAGGAGGGGTGAGTGAGAAGGAAGGAGAGGGGGTGAGGGGGGTGAGTGACTGAGTGGGAAGGGGGTGAGAGAGAAGGAACAAGAACAAGGTAGGCAGTGAGAGAATGACCGTGAGACTCATTTCTTGCATGCGTGTGTGTGTGTATACGAGAGTATAGGTAGGTGTGTGTGAGAGAGCATGGGGGGGCCTGAGAGCGAAAATATGTGTGTAAGGGAAAGTATGTGAGAGTGACAGCCTGTGTGTGTGTGTTTGTGTATATGAGAGAGAGAGATGTTGGATTCCATATTAGGAGTTACCATCCATGAAAAGGACCTGGGCATCATAGTGGAAAATGCTTTGAAAGGCTCTGATCAGTGTGTGCCATCGGTCAAAAAAAAACCAAAGAGAATGTTAGGAATTGTTAGGAGAGTGGGAGCCTGTTTGTGAGAAAGAGAGAGCATGTGAGAGTATGAGTGAGGAAGGGAAGAATATAGGAGAGAGAAGAAATAGAAAGAAGAGTGACCCTGGAGAAAGAATTAGGAAAAGACTGACAAGGGAAGTGGAAAGAAAGAGATCAGACAGGTAAAAAATGTTTATTTTTTAGCAATTGGAATATGCCATCTTTGGGAAAGTGCATTTCTTATGTATTTGTTTTTTTCTTTAAAGTTCCATTGTTCAGAGTCTGGTTTTGTCTGCATGTTTCGTTTTCTAATTTGCAATCTCTTATTTCTCTGTTAGACAAGGGTCGATCTGTGTTCTGCTAGTGTGTATTTTCTCTGTAGGGATTTGTACCTGTCTAGCTTGTTTGCTTTGTCCAGTAGGCGGTGTATTAGTGTTCTGGGGTCTGGTGTAATATTTGTATTGCTGCCTTTTATAAATAAGAGTGCTATTTGATGCCTGAGAGCTAGTGCTGTGATTCTATGGAATGGCAAGGTTCTAGGTGTCTTTTTTTTAATTTTTTGCAGGGCTTTGTTAACTTCATAAAGTGTTTAGCAGTGGAAGGATTTTGTTTTGCTGAGGTGATACCAGAATTTGAATTTGTTTTTCTTTTGCATGTTGGGTTGTAATGTGATCTGTCCAAGTTCTGCTCTGCACTTGTTCTTATGATTATGATTAGTGCTATTTTATTGTAGTTATGATCTCTGCCTTTCTAGAAAGAGGATTCACTAAAGAATATATTGATATTTGTTTTATAACATAATTGGATCTGATGTTTATGTTCTTTGCTTTTTACATGATATTCTTATTTATTGATAAACTACAACAACATTAATACAGATTAATAAGGCATTTTTAAATAATTTTAAATTTTAAGTTATTTTCATTAATTATTTCAAGTTTCACTTATGATGCATAATAGCTGTTGTAGCCTACTTAGAAATTCTTCGTCAGGTGTACTCTAAGGCATTATTTATGGATAAGAGTACAACTAGTAGGGCTCAGACTTGTATGGCTACTGCCCACCCATGTTAACCTTGAACTCCACCAAAAAAATCAGCTCTGGCTATGCCATTGGTTACCCCTAAAGAATAAGTGAAGCAGGTGAGAAGAGTTCACAACAGCCAATCTCCAGAGACTCCAGATTTGCTGCTACTGGATTTAAAATAGTCCCAGCTGGGGAAATTTAAACAGGTAAGTCCCTTCTCTTACCAAACCACTATCCACCACCACCAGTACACCAATATTTTGCAAGGCAACAATTTGCACGCACTGTGATTAGTTGCTGCATTAGAAATTATATTCTAAATAATATTTAAGTCAGAGTCCAATCCATACAGGTGGCTGCCAACAGTACAGTTTTGTTTTATGTTAACACCTTTTATACAAATGCATCCCAAAATTTTTTTACAGTCATTGCAAGTAGCCAACTAAAAAACATTTGGAAGGAAGAGAAAATGAAGCAAAGCACACTGGAGATGACAGATTAATGCCACACAGTGCAACCCCTCCCCCCCCCCAAAAAAAAAAAAACAAAACAAAAAAGCCAGCCCAGACTAATGAAGGGCCACTTGAAATTAATCAAAGGTAGGGGATAAAGGGGAGTTTTTATATAAGATTTTTAAAAAACTGTTCATGCCAAGGGAGAAAAGAAGGCCCCTATTAAAGCAGAAGATTAAAGAGGGAGAGTGAGCAGCTACGATCAGAAGGGTAGACAGGAGCCCTACCATTGGTGACATTACAGACCAGTAGCATGATTTAATACAGGATCCGATTTTTTAAAAATCGTGAACCAATGAATTCCACTGAAGACAGAAAACCGAATATTTCTCTTTATGTATGTGTGTGAGTTGGGGGGGGGGGGGGGAGCGAGGGGGGGGGGCACAGTAAAGACCTGGTGTGAGAAAGGAATCAAAATGTTGGAACAGTTCCCGTTTTCTTAAGAGCGTAGTATTACAATGCTGCATATCCTTAAGGGGAGAAAATAAATAAAAAAAAACCCCAAAGTAATATTCTTATAAAGTTAAACTAATTAAAATACTGTTGCTCTGCTTAGGACGTTTATTCTTAACTCTCATGCTTCCTCAAAAAAAACCAAACTTTCATCCTTCTCTTACATAAGGAGTTATGCAACAAAGCCCTCACAATCCACTTTGTTCACTATTTAAAAAAAAAATAAATCTTAGGCCAGGGATCTGTTTATTCTTGGAAAATCACACTGCAGTGAACTTTTCTTCCCTCCCCTCCCCCCTTCCTCTTACTTGCTGGAAATCTGACTCACCGACTACAGTCCGGCCCAGCGGACTAACTCTCGTTAACCCTTGAAGACCCGAGCCCGTCATGCTCTCTGTCAACAGCCTTCCTGCGATCTGTCCTCCAAGCAGAGGCAGAATGCGGCAGGGTGGGAGCGAGGGGAAGCAGCAGGACTGTCACCAGAGCGGTGTGTGTCAAATAAAAAAAATAAAATAAAAAGTCAGCAACCCCTACTGAACAAATTTCAACCCTTACCTCGTCTGTAAAACAGTATCAACTGCGAACAGTGTCAAAAGAAAACTGCCCCCCCCCCATACATTATTACATCTTTCCTACCACGGATCCAATTCAATCGCTCTCTGCCTCACTCCGATCTCGATTTCCGCCGTCAAACACCAGGGAAATGCTTCCTGGAAAAAATAAAAGAGGCAAGACAGAGGAGCGCGTCCCCCAGCTCAGGCTGCCCGCATTCCGCTCTCCAGAAAAAAAAAAAAAAAAAAAGAGGCCACGCTGTATAAATCTGTCCCTCAGCTGGCAGGAAGCAGGAAAACATCTGGAACCAGCAGCAAAGCACCCCTGCCAAGCTTCTACCAAACAGCACCTTCCCCGAGCACTTTTTCTTTTAAAATAAATAAATAAATAAATACGCTAATATACTAACAGTTCCACCCCCCCCCCCCCCCCGATAAAGGAAAGTTTCAGAATTGTCTCACCTCTGCAAAGACTGGAAACTCTTTGCCATTTGGGTCTCGCAGTACATCAACAAAGGAGAGGTTTAAATTAAACAAAACAAAAGAAAAAAGTGAGGGGACGGAGACCCCCCCCCCCCCAACTTAGGAGGAGACTTTTTTCGCTGATTCTCCAGCTTTACAGATCTTGGGTCCAGGATCTCTCCTGCTTCCGCCCTCTTCCCTACACCGCCCCCAAAAGTCAGCCCGCGGCAGCCTAGGAAAGCTCCAGCAGCAGGGAAAGGGGGCGGGACGCACACGCGCCACCCACACACCCACTACACCGCCTAACCCGGCACGCGCGGGTCACGTGGGGGGGGGGGAGGGCCGGCAGGTGCGAAGGGGGGAGGGGCGCAGGCATCGCCATTCTCCCCTGCCTAGCGTTGGCTTCCGTGACGTCAGGGGACCGTAGTCCCGGCCAGAATGGCCACCTGTGGCCTCCCGGAGGTGGGGCGTGGCCAGTTACGTAGAACGCCCTGGCTGTCTCTCTATGGGAATCGTGCAGAGCAGCGCGCCTAGCTGGCTCCGAATGACGGCAAAGCAAAGATGTTTTGTTTTTTAATGCCTGGTACTTTGATATATTACTGCAGTGGGTGGCAGAAAATTAAAACTATTTGCTGCCAAACCCGACTTTTAGACACAGAATCTGCTCATAGATGATCGCCTAGAGTATAGCAATTTGGGGGGGTGGCAGCATCAGGAGAGGTTACATGCATGAGCACACAAGGCGCTGCTCTGTTGATCAATGCTAGGATCTCAGACAAGCAGCTGCAGGGAGCAGGAGGGGAGTGGGCAAATCCTGGAGCAGAAGCCCCTACAGTGTTCTGTCGGGATTCCCTTCCTGTCATGCAGAGAACAGAGTGGGAGGGGGTAAGGCTAGAGTGAAAAGAGCAAATAAAAGCCACTCTGCTCCCTGCCCCACTGCAGCTCTTGGAGTCAGAGCTCCTAGGCCACTGCAAGCCCCCCTAGATCATGCTGCTTTCCCTGATACTGCGGCCACCGCCACCACCACCACCTGTCAAGCAAGGAAACTCTGGCTGCTCCTATCCCCACCGGGCTCTTGCTGCTGCCTATTCCAGGATCCTTTGAGCTCAGCTGAAAGGGATAGGAGGTACCACTGTAAGGACCTCTTTTTGGCCTGGGAGGGGACAGAAGTAACAGCTGAGGGCTTTTCCATAAGGAAAGTGCTTTCTCACCCCCTCTTTTCCCTTAGTTACAGCCCTTTCATTTCCTAGTCTTTTTTCTTTTTTTTCCTCCTAATTAAACTTTTGCCTCCCCCCCATGTAGATACACCAGCTCAAACTCTCATTACTTACCTGTCTAGGTAGCCTTGCTGAGAGTCCTTTTGACTAGAAGGTTTTTTTGTTTATTGTTTGTGTATCTACCTTGATCCCCACTCGTTTCCTCATCAAAATGTGTTCTTCCCCTCCCCCGCTGTCTAGCTGATGTCAAAGCTAGGATAGTAGCAAGTTCCCTCCCCCCCTTTCCCTTTCAAACTGCCTTTTCATTATTTGACCCTTTCCCTGTCTGTGCAGCCTATCTATATGTTCCAGATAGAAAAAAAACAAGTTAGTTCTTTTTCTTCATACCTGCTTGCCTCCCTTCCTTGATAAAGCTGCCTGTCTGCAGCGAAAAGACAGGCTCAGCTTTTTTTTCCCCTCATGTGCTCCCTAACTGCTCAAGAAATCAGGGCCCCCTCTGTTTCTTTTTCCCTCTCTGTGTAATCCTCCATAACATCTCTTTATGGAGCTCAGAGTTCCTGAGCTAAAACCTACAACTTCTAAAGGAACACTATCTCGCACCAGGAAAAAACATGGCTCACAAGATCAAAGGGGAAGTAGTTGACGTCTCTAAATTCACTCCATCCCCCTACCTCATGCAAGAGAACCTATGGCTACATCATTGATCCTCAAGGTACAACCAGCAAAAGCCTAATCATAGGGGTGAGGGCCAACACCTCCTATATTACACCGAGAAAGCTGCTTCCAGCTCCCCTTCCACTGGTAACAGAACCCATACAGGAGGGGGGCAGTCCTGGACATGGTGCTTACCAACTGGGAAAGTATCTCTGATGTTGAGGCTGATGATTATCTGGGATCCAGTATTAGAGCACAAGAGATGAAGGTTCATTCAAAGGCAATGGTCCTAGACTTCAGGAAAAATAATTTTGTTAAAAGAGGGGAGGACCTCAAGGAGTCCTTAACTGGTTGGGAAAATCTAGAGGAAGCAGAAGAGCAGTGAGCAAAACTAAATGGAGATATTATACGGACAACTAACCTTTTTGTTAGGGAAGTAAATAAAGGAAAGAGGAAAAAAAGAGGTCATTATGGTTTTCTAAAGAAGTAGCAGAAAAAGTAAGAGAGAAAAGGTTGGCGTTCATAAACTTCAAGAGATCACAGAAAGTGAAGACAGGCGACAATATCTGGAATAACCAAGAGAGGCTAAGAAAGTAGTCAGGAATACAATGATGCCAATAGAAGAAAATAACAAATACAGGGGGACAAGACATTTTTTAGATATTGTAATGATAGAAGGAAGTGCATAAGTGGCACTGAGAGACTCTAAGTTGAAGAGAAGGAATATGTAGAGGCTGATGAGGAAAAAGCAAAATTGCTTAACAAATATTTCTGTTCAGTGTTCACTGTGTGAAGGCCAGGAGCAGGACCACATAAAACAAGCACATATAAGACTAGCAACTGCATCCATTCTATGCCCGGGCGGCAAGCCTTTTTATTGGCACATATGCTCTTGTATGGAAGCGTTAGCTGAAAAGGAAAAACTAAATTGTTTTCACCCAGGGCAAGGGACGCGGAAGCACATTTGCTAAAGCCAGGGCTGGCAAATTTATTTACCAAGCTGTCTCTCGCACTCCCCCACACCTCCTCTCCTCTCTCACACACAAATCCTCTCTCACCGGCATCCCCCTCCCCTCATATAGGCTCCCTCTCTCTGAAACCCACACTCAAGCATCCTCCCCATCTTACCTCCCATGCTCTCTCTCACACCTTCCCCACCCCCCTCTTACCAACCATGCTCTCTGTCACCCCCCTCTCTCACACACACATTCTCTCTCACCGGCATCCCCCCTCCCCATGCTCTCCCTCACACCCTCCTGCTCTCTTTCACCCTCCCCTCCCCGACACACATTCTCTCTCACCGGCATGCCGCGGGACCCGCGCCATTCGCAACAAAGATGAAGGCCCGGCGCGCCATTTGCGGCGAAGATGAAGGCCCGGTGCGCCGTTCATGGCATACAGGGGCCTTACATTTTCGCCTTGAGCAGAAAATAGCAGCGGAGACCCTGGCATGCCGTGAACAGAGCGCACCCCGTGGTACACACTCTGTTCATGGCAAAGATGAAGGCCCGGGGGCGCCGATCACGGCACATGAGGGCCTTCCCTTTTCGCTGCGAACGGCGCCCCCGGGCCTTCATCTTCGCCGCGAATGGAGTGTGTGCCGCGGGACGCGCTCCATTCATGGCATGCCAGGGTCTCCTCTGCTATTTTCTGCCTGTTCCGCGATGGCCGCTGTCCTTCCAATTTTGAATAGTCTTCTGGCGAGGGAGGAAATCGGCGAGGTGAGGGAGGAAATCTGCGGAAAGGAGTAATTCTGCGCAAAATCTGCATTCTGCAGTAGCATTGAATTCCCCCAGGAGTACCTCTTGTAGCTGGTGTTGTGACATGGCCACTGTATGGTGTGTTTGAGCCGCCTGCGACATCTATCGGCGGTCTGGGGAACATGCGCAAGCACTGACGGACACACTACCGAGCCCGATATATAATGGATTGGCAGTAAACCAATCAATTTTCAGAACAGTGTGTTTGTAAGGAGTTAACGAAACTTAAAGTAGATAAGATGAAGGGGCCGAATGGGATATAGCCAAGGGGATTGTGGCTCTTAAAAAAAAGTCCTGGCAGCTCCGCTGGCTGACCTTTTCAATATTTTTTTTAGAGTTGTGAGCAGTTCCAGAGGATTGGAGAGGGGCAGATGTGTTTCCTATTCATACAAGTGGAAGTAAGGAGAAAGTTGGGAAATACAGGCTGGTTATCTGATGTCTGTGCTGAGCAAATCAATGGAATTGCTGCTAAAACAGAGGATAGTGCAGTTTCTGGAATCCAATGGATTGCATAATCGTAGGCAACATAATTTTACTAGAGGTAAATCTTGTCAGATGAACCTGATCAATTTCTTTGATTGGGTGACCAGAGATTTGAATCATGGGAGAGCGTTAGACGTAGTGTACTTGGATTTCAGTAAGGTCTTTGACACGGGTCCGCACAGGAGGCTTATAAATAGAGCACCCTTGGTATGGATCTTAGAGTAACTGATTGGGTTAGAAATTGGCTGAGTGGGAGGCGACAAAAAGTAGTGGTAAATGGAGTTTACTCAGAGGATGAGGTTGCCTCAGGGATCAGTCCTGGGACGGGTTCTTTTCAACATTTTCATAAGAACATAAGAAATTGCCATGCTGGGTCAGACCAAGGGTCCATCAAGCTCAGTATGCTGTTTCCAACAGAGGCCAAACCAGGCCACAAGAACTTGGCAATTACCCAAACACCAAGAAGATCCCATGCTACTGATGTAATTAATAACAGTGGCTATTCCCTAAGTAAACTTGACTAAGCAACATTGCATAAGCAACATTGCAGAAAGATTGTTGGGAAAGGTTTGTCTTTTTGCCAATGATACCAAAATCTGCAACAGGGTAAACAGCCAGGAAGGTGTGGAAAATATGAGGAGGGATCTAGTGAAGCTTGAGGAATAGTCTAGAGATTAGCAGCTAAGATGTAATGCTAAAAAATATAGAGTAATGCATTTAGGATGCAAAAACCCAAGGGAGAGGTACAGAATTGGAGGTGAAATTCTAAGCACAAAAGAAGAGCGGGATCTGGGGGTAATTATATCTGATGATCTTAAGGAAGCCAAATAGGAGGATAAATTGGTGGCAAAGGCCAGAAAGAATCTTGGTTGCATAGGGAGAGGAATAGTCAGCAGAAAAAGGGAGGCATTATTGCCCCTGTATAAAGGCCTTGGTGAGACCTCATTTGGAATACTGTATACCATTTTGGAGCTCGCACCTTCAAAAGGATATAAATCAGTTGGAGTAGATCCAGAGGGTGGCTACTAAAATGATCAGTGGCTTTAGTTCTAAAGCATATGGTGATAGACTTAAAGATCTAAACAAGCATACCCTAGGGAAAGGCAAGATGGGGGAGATATGATAGAGACATTCAAATATTTCAAAGGTTTCCATACACAAGAGGCAAGTCTCTTTCAACGGAAAGGAAACTCTAAAACAAAGGGTCATGGGATGAGGGTGAAAGGGAATAGGGAGTAATCTTAAGAAATATTTCTTTACAAAGAGAGTAGTGGATGCATGGAAGGGCCTCCATAGAGAGGTGATGAGGACAACATAGTATCTAACTTCAAGAAAGCATGGGATAAACACAGGGGATCTCTGAGGGAATGATGGGAATTGTAAGAGCTACATAAATTGTATGTCTGGGCAGACTAGATGGGCCATATGATATTTCTGGCCCTCATGTTTCTATGTTTCTAGCATAGCTAACATGCACCCCTAGTCTCAGGAAGGCATCAATCAGTATTACCAAGAAGGGGGCTCCTCAGCACACTGCTTCTGGAACTCTCTTAAGACCCTTTTCCTAGAGTGACACCACAGTTACCAACCTTGTATGTGGTGTATCCACTCCAGGAGACACCACAAAAATTTTGAGGTCCCAAGAGAGCAGCTTCTCTACCCCAGGAGGCACTCACTGCACTATAATCCCAGTAGGGAAGATGTCTCTAGAACCCCAAGGCAACATTTCACGGATCCCAAGGGATCCAGCCAATTACAGTGACCTCAATGAAGTCCATTGTTAAACCTGTAGAAGGTGCCATGCTAGTCCAAGCCTCATGTATACCAACAGGACTGGAGGAATCTGATAGAAACTTCTAGGGAAGTATCAGGAGTTACCTGATCTACCCTGCAGACCACTGGAGGGTTTATCCTTTTCTCCCAAGGAATTGCTGTCCTTGCACTGGAAGTGTTTCTAGTCACCCCAATGACCCTGGGAGGGACAGGTATGCTTTCCAAGGTGTTAGAATTGTGGTCCTTTGTATTGGGGTGAGGTTGATGCAACCTACAAGGAAGGCCCTGTAGGTCTTCACAGCCAACTGACAGAGCAGATGGTGCAGAGACTGTACTGAAGTATCGCCTGTACCAACCCCTTTCCTCTTGAGTTAAGCCTTTGGGTTCCGAGGTCTGGCAGGTCATAGGTGGCAGCCTCTGAGGCAGAGAGTAGATCCAGTGTCAGGGAGAGGTTGGAGGCAGGCAGCAAGCAGGAATGATGGAGGACCAGGCTATGAAAAGTGGCAGGTGACAGGCAAGGATAAAGAGAATCTAGGCTAAGGTTAATACCAATAATCAATCCGTGAGAAGAGCTGAAGTAGCTAGGGAGAAACAGGAGAGATGAAGGCAGGCTTGGCAATGCTGAAGAAATGAAGACAAACTGGATGAGGCTGAGGAGATGAAGACCAGGCTGAAGAAATGAAGACATGGTTGGGCAAGGCTGAGGAGACTAAGATCAGGCTAAAAAGTCAAAGACACGGAGGCAAGGCTGAAGACATGGAGGTAAGGCAGTAACTCACACTACCAGGAAGGTAGTCGACCTGTTGCTGAGGTGAAGGTCTGAGAGGCTGCAAGGGCTGAGAGAGATAATGTCATTTGGGGCCTCTGTGGCCTGTTTCCCACTGCGGCCCTTTAAGTAGCAATGTCGGGCGTGCACGCGCCTAGAGAGAGCAGGTGCCTAGTAAGAAGGCGGCAATGTCCGAGCTGCAGCTGGGAGAGGCAGCATCCTTCTGCATGGATTGGTCCGGGCGGCATTTAGGATGAGTGAGCCTACTCTGGGGGCAAGTTGCAAGCCAGCAAACATAACACAAGGTTTGTGCCACTCCTCTTGGAGGAGGGAACTCGCCCTGAGAGGGATCATTATGGTCACTGAGAGTTGCACCATCCTGAGGAGGATTCAAGAGGCCTCAATAGCTCTGAGAGGGACTATCCTAAACACTGAGGGACACAATGTCGAAGGAAGGAAGTTATTTACCCCAGTAGCCCCAGGAGAGACTGTTATGATTCTCGAGGGTTACACCATCCAGGGAATTGATCTGATAACCCTGGGAGGGACACAACTCTAGGAGAGACCCAAGCCTGCCCAACCATCAAACAGAGAGCTCTACCTGCTACTACTACCTTAGGGAGAATGTATGGTACAACAGAGTCTTTCCAGAGGAAAGGAGACCTTCAAGGTATGCCCGCTAAGCCCATCGTTGCCCCTAATATCACATTGTGTGGCATTGTTGCTGATGTGGTTGGAGCCTCACCCAGGAAGGGAGGAGCCCCTAAAGAGGGCAGAAAGAAGAGAGAAAATTCCAAGACTGGCACTAGTTCCACCTCGGGGGATGACACACCACCACATTCCAGTCAGACAGTCCAAACTCCAGCCATCTTTAGAACTTCATATGAGGAGGTAGTGGCTGGAGGTATCTCCTCATCTAAAAACATCCAATGGGATAGAAAATAAGCCTGTGTTATAAGCATAGGGTCCACTGTCCAATGCTCTCAGACAAAGCCTTCCAAGATAATGCATCAGCAATGGCGGAGTTAGTGGGACCTAAAAACCTGGTTGTGACCAGCAAAATGTACAACAAAGCTGTACTTTATTTAGCAACATTGGCTGCGACCTACTGGGTGATTACTGAAGAGTTGGTGATAGGAGGGGGTCTTACACCTCTTAGAACCTCTTGACAGGCTGGGGACTTGTCGTCCTCTCAAACGTTCCACCCTTCCTTCTGGTCAGAGCGTTCAAAATGCACCTGAATATCCTGGGAGATGGAGGTTGTCTTCTTAGTGATTCCCATGGGGCAAGTGAACGTGCCCTGAAACATGCATTCTTACCATTGGGAGATACTAGTTAGACTCCCTCGAGGCATAGAGGAGGCAGAGGGGTGATTTGCCATCTCCCACAATGGACATTTGTACAGAACTTTCTACCAGTGGGAAGTTCAGTGTGCTTCCTGTGTAGGGGAGTGGGGCACACCTGCAAGGGATGCCTCAGGTCAAGCAACCCCAAACATCCATATAATTCCCCCACAGCTGCAGTATCACGCACCTCAGCCATGGCATCCCCTTTGGCCCCTCAAACCAAGGCCACAGAATCCACCAGACACTGCCTGACAGAGAGTACCACTGAGACTGGAAGGAAGGGCCCTAGTCCACCTCCCACTGAGGAAACCCCAGCCCTGGCAAAAACTGTGAGTGCTCCAAATTGGCAAAAGAAAGCAATGCCACTTGCATCACCGCCGACAAGACAAAGACCCATGATGTCTGCCTACTCAAGCTGTAGAATCCATTTCCTCACCCACTGTCATCCATGGTGAGGAACCAGAGACCCAGTCTGCAGACCCCAGACAGTGGGAACTGCAGGTCCTCAGCAAGCCAAATAAAGAGCATAAGAAATGGAGTCAGAGGTCATCTGTTTTGAAAAATAAATCTGAACAATCTCCCCACAAGCCATACTAAAAAGTGAGGCAGAAACTGATCTGAAAGTGAACCACGAGGAAGACTCCTTAGTTTCCCTAAAAGAATCTGAGGACTTGGCCACAGAGGTAGCAGTGCCACATGAAATAGATTCATCTACCTCAACAGAACAGGGGGATAGAACCGGAGTGAGGAAAAGAAAATCAGAAAGGTGGGTGGGACTCTAGAACAGGAGACCCCTGCAAAAAAGAAAAGGAAATCTAAATTAAAGAAAAGCAAGATACAGGAAGAAACAGAAACCCTGCTTTTTCAGAATCGCCAACCTACAAGCTGTACATTCCTAGAGCATCCCACCTCTAATCTTCATGCTTCAGAGACAGTAGATCTAGAGAAGCTGAGAAAGACGACAGAAACTATCAAGCGCCCCAAAAAGAACAGCATTGAAAATTTAGACTCCGCTCAGAGGGATGAGAAGCAGGAGGAAACTCAGATCTCCCTCGCTCCCCCATGAAATGCCAACTGCATCGTTGGCGGGAATGTAAAATATGGAGTGGTGTGTACCAATCTCTTTACTAGCAAGGTCCTTCTCATCCTAGACTTTTGAGGCCTTTCCTTTGTCATGGCATCTTGAGTCTGCGAACACAGAACCTCCCCCATTAGAAACTTGAGATCTTATCCTCAACCCTGTCTCTACCACCGCTGACGGAATTGCAGGCCATTATTGCAGCAGCTGGGTAGGAGAGGGGACCCCTCAAACCTAATGCCTGGCCAAAAAGGTGGTGAGCCGGGCTTGACTCTGTAAGAAGATAGTTTTAGGCAGCTAGCTAGATCCCTGGAAGACTTTGTACCATGAATAGAGAGCTATGGATCAGAACAGGCTCCAATGATTGATGAGTATGGATCAATATATTGCATATCATTTAAGTACAAAGATTGTATAAAAGCATGACCCTATTGCCGTCCTTGTTCCCTTTGTCCCTGAGACATTCTGGCAACAATGAGCTGATAAAAAAATAAGATGGCCCCGGGGAACATCTGATGTCTCTGGGGACATCAAAGACTAAGACACCTGATACCTCTTTGTCATAATCTGCTATGTTGATGGGAGGAGCAATCAGATAGGAGTAGCAATCTGATGTATTCCGTAGGTGGAGTAGCAATCTGTTGTATAGACTGCTGGAGATAGTAGTAGGTGGATCCTTGGGCCGGTGGCAGATGACCACGCCCCCGGGGGAAGATCCCGAGAGGGACCACCGGCTAGGCTTAGAGTATTGAGACAGACACACACTAGTTCTTTTATTAAACAGGTCTTGAAACCACCAGAGGTGGCAGTAGTGAGCTGAAATGCCCGGCAGGGCTGAAGTCCCTCAGATAGTGGAACAGCGATCCCTGGATGATTGAGCTGTTGAGAAACTGTAGACAGTGAGTAGGCAGGGTATGCAGAGTTCATGGACAGAACTTAGATGACAACACTCACATATTGGTCTCAAGGAGCTCAGGAGCTGGAAAGGATAGGCACTCGAGGAGCGAGTACCTGGTTCCAGGGAAAGCTCTGGGAGATCGATGGTAACTCACAATGATGTAGACAGTGATGGTTTCTAGGCAGAAGACAAATCAGCAGATAGTCAGGAACGAGGCCCTCGAGGAGCGAGTACCGGTTCCTGTCTGTAACCTAAAAAGCAAAGAGAGAGCAAGGCCCCAAGGAGCGGGTATCTCTGGTAAGTCCGAGGAGGCAGAGTAACATAGGCAGGGTAAGCTGAGTAAACCTTGTCCTATCCGAACCTTTGCTAACTCGGTTTGTCAGCGATATCAGAGACCTTTAAATATCTGAAGCAGATGACGTCATCTCAGGGGGACGCCCCTGAGGTTCGTGCCTTTGCTGGTATTTCACTCGGAGTGCACGCCCTAGGCTTCAGGCAACATGGCGGATCTGCAGTGTCGAGCCGGTCCAGGGACGCCGGAGAGAGACGGCAGGGAGACGCCGCTGCAGCCAGCTGTCCTTCAGACCTGGAAGGAGTCACCACAGAGGTAAAGAGGGTGGAGTGGAGACGTCAGGCAGTGACGGTCGCAACACTCTTAACACCTGGGAAGATCAAATGCTAAAGACTAGTACCAATACCAATGAGCTGATAAGTCTTAACAAATGGGAACTCAAAAGACTAGTACTGAAATATCTTCCTGGATAAAGTGCAAATTGAAACATTTAACTTGCAGAGGGATATATATAAGGCATTTCATTCGCTTATTTTAGTAGGATGGGCTGAAAAGAACAAGGAGCGAATCAGCTGGTTCTTTTTAGGGTCCTCGAGCTTGTAATCTTCCAGGTTTCCAAGAACACTGGTTTATATAGCGGGAATACAAATAAGGGAAGTGTTCTTTGTTGTTCTTTGATTAATATTCTATCTTTATTTCTGTCTGTTTCCTGTATTGATTTATGTACAGCTTACTGAGATACTTTATTCTTTTGATATTATTTATCTTTACTGATTTATTATCTATATATTTACATTTAGTAAACTAAGTTTTGTTTTTGCAATATTTGTTTATGCGTGATCTATGACATAATACACCTCCCACGGCCACCATTCACAGACTCCAGGGCTTATCCCTGGGGCTGTAGGCTTAGTGTGGAGGAGGAGCGAACGGGCAGTATCGGAGAGGACATCATGTACATGGGGACTGGGACTAAGATTCCCAGGGCAGAGTTGGTGAATCTGATCTTCTCTAAGTGGTGGTTGGCGACTTTCTGTCTAACATCTCAGGTGCTGCCAGCTGGAATATCAATCCAGCCAGACCAGGGGGGAGGGCCTAAAGTGGAAAGCTGTGGGCCGGGAACATTGAGGTATATGGAGATCAAGCGGCCCAGCAAGGGAAGAGCGTCTTCTCATGCACCTGGAGGGGTGTTTCCCAGACCGGGATGCATCAGGGGAGGCCAAGGATGAGACGAAAAGAAGGCCTCATGTATGTGAGGAGTCTGAGTGCCACACAATCCCTCCCATTCCCTTGAATGAGCTAGACTTTTTCCTGTGTGAAAGAGCTGGCAAGAAAAGCAAGATGAACTGTGCTCTGAAGAAGAGACCAAATGTAGTGTGGCTTCATAGCTCTGCCAAGCCCCTTCTGGAGCACTTTAAAGAGAGCAAACCTAAGGGCTTGAACATAGAGAGTGATATCTTTTTTTTGTTGCCCTGTGCAAACAATTACTGTGCTGCCCCCTGCCCTAACTCATTCAGTTTCTGTCCCAGTCAAAAAAAAAATGTTGTAAATATATAGATAATAAATCAGTAAAGATAAATAATATCAGCTCCCTCCAGCAATCTATACTTTTAATAACTGACACCTGCTGCCCACCCACCCAAGTTACCCATGGTCAGTGGAAAGGTATTAGGTACCTTAGGCAAACTTTACAACCCTGCACATATACACACACCCTCTACAGATACACACACACACAATTAAATTATGCATTTATGACAGATTTTACATGAAAAAGCACATTCAAAAGTATAGTCTTCTGAGGTGAAAATATCACCTGCCACATGCATATTATATTTACATGCACTGCTGTGGAACCAGCCAGAAAACTGCAAAAAAGACACTTGGAACTCATATGGAACTAGTCCTTTTTCTAATGCATGTTGGGTGTGAGCTTGGCCCTCAGAAAAGTATGAATAAACAGAATTGCCATTACAATATAGTAAACGTCCCATACTAAAACAACCCTAACTGCCAGCACTCAAACAGTAACAACCTTATCTATGAAAAGGCAACACTGCACATTTACGCTAGGCCTTTCAACCCCAATACACCTCCTAATAGGAAAAAAGAGCAAATCAGACTACTATAGATCCCTACACAGAAATTACATGCCAGCAAAATACCTCATCTTGGACACATATGCAAAACACAGACAAACCCTGACCAAATACAGAATAAAGAGACAGAAAGTATAAATAGAAATATGCAGAGAAGAACTGAATTGGAACCCTCAACAAACCAGCCTTTATATACAGAGCAACAATAGAAAAAAGAAACAGAAACCATTCTTCATAAAACAAACAATTAAATCAAATACATTATAACATCAATAATAATAGTAAAAACATTCATAAAAAGAATAAATATTTCAAACCAGTTAACAAATAGAATATCCAAAATTTCCCAAATGCCAATAAAATATTTCAAAACAGCAGACTCAAACACTAAGCAATAATTAAAACAAATAAGGATTAAAAAATTCCTCTCTCCATACCTGGGAACCTTTTATTTACAGATGCCCTGAGATTGTCATGGATGAATGGGGGAGAGAAAGGGAAAGGTCACACACAACCCAAACAAGCTCCCATTCACACACACATGCATACACACACATTCCCAGGCAGGCTCCCATTCTCACACACACACAAAACCCAGGCAGACTCCCATTCACACGCACACACACACATTCCAAGCAGGCTCCCATTAACACAAACATATTCCAGTAGGCTCCCATTCTCACACACACACACAACCCAGGCAGGCTCCCATTCACACACATATACCAGGCAGGCTCCCATTTACTTACACACACATATTCACACACATACACACAGAGGTAGGATTCTTCTCTCTCACAAACAAATCTGCACAAGCAGGTATCCTCTCACACACATAGGCAGGCAGGCTTCCTCTTTCTCACATACACAGCAGGCAGGCTTCCTCTATCACCCCCACACCCAGGCAGGCTGTGCCGTGACAGTTGCCTCTCCTCTTTTTCAGCTGTTGGCGGGTTGGGCTCCGCTGGCATTGCCAGGCACAGCCTTTCCTCTTCTTTGGCCTGTTGGGCTCCATGGGCCGCATCGCAGTTTCTGCTCTTGTTTGTTCACTAGGGCTTGAGCTCTGCCAATGGCCCCCAGATGTACCACCCCCATGCAAATGGACAGTATGCGCACCTGGTCATGCCAAACCTGGGCTCGAAGGACATAAAGCGATCTCACGAGTTCTTTTTGGAGCTGGTATCCCATGGGATGCCAGTGCTGCAAAAGAGCTATCTTCGACAAGGAATGGCTCTGGCTATCAGCACCTTGAACAGAGGTCTGGCTTGGAGAGAGGCGACATGGTCAGGCAGGCAAAGGTCAGGCTTGGAGAAGGCAGCGTAGTCAAAGCAAAGCAGAATTCAGCACCAGAAGTCAGTCAATACGAGGAAACACACAAACACAGGAACTGGGAACCGGAGACACTGGAACAGGAACAAAGACACGACGAGGCAGCAAGACACGACGAGGCAGCAAGCGCTTGGAACCATGGACAGGTAACCCAAGGAGACCTGCTGCAAAGGTAAAGTCTTCAGAGAAAACCAGGGAATTTATACTGAGCAAGACATGACGTCAACATCCGGGGTCCGCGGCCTGGTTCCCACCGCGGGCCCTTTAAAGGTTTCAGCGTGGTGTGTGCCTAGAGCAGAGCTTTCCAAACTGTGTGTCGGGACACGTTAGTGTGTCGCCTGCAGTGTGCAGGTGTGTCGCGCAAGCCCGGTCAACTCTGATGCGAGTTTGGGCTTTTTTTTTTCTAGAGATTCACTTTTTTTTTTCAGTTTATGGGTTGCTTATTATTGGGTGATTTTTGCTGTCAATCGCGTATTTTGGGGGAGCTTGGTGGGTGGAACGAGCCCAGCCATCCTTGCATTGGCTGCTGCTGCCGATGAGGCCTGGCCATGAGGAGTACTGACTGCAAGCAGCAGTGTCTGGTGATCATGGAAGGGAGTGAAGCACTTAACTGGCAACAATCAAAAAGATGAGGTACATGAGTGTGGGGGCCAGACATGTGCTGGGGAGAGAGAGATGAGTGAGTGGGGGGCAAACGTGCTGGGGGGACAGACATGTGCTTGAGGGGGAGAGATATGAGTGTGTGGGGGCCAGACATGTGCTGGGGGGAGGAGAGAGATGAGGGTGTGGGGGACAGACAATTTGTTTTATTATTGTTTCTCATAAATTATAACAATAACATGAATCTTGGAATATATATTTTTAATATAAATTTAAGGTTTTCATGAGATAGGTTGTGTCGTGAAACATTTTATTTATGTATATATTTAAGGAAACATACATAAATTGTCGAAATATGTTTCGTTCGTTTAACCTTTCACCTCTGGTTTACTAGTAGACTGAATTACCGTGTCGTGAAATTATGTTTGTCTAAAAAGTGTGTCACCAACATGAAAAGTTTGGAAAGCTCTGGCCTAGAGGGAGGCGCTGCGCTTCTGGCTTGGTTGATGGAGGCGTCCCGGCTGGAGGGCCTGGGACGTGATGCAAGGCCCGAGGTGCTGGAGAGGGCGTCCCGGCTGGAGCCATCTTAAAAAATGGTGCGGGCCATCCATTGCTCCTATCATGTGACAGGGGCTGGCCAATGGCAGCAATAGCCCTGTCACATGGTAAGGGCGAAGGGCCATCAGCACCATTTTGATTAGTGGCAGCCGACGGCCCGAGAGGGGGAGATCGCTCCCGGGACCCCCGCTGGACCACCAGGGACTTTAGGCAAGTTTTTTTTTGGGGGGGGGGGGGTCGGGAGGGTAGGAGATTGTAATTAAGTAAATCTGAAGGATTGGGATGGGTTTGGGTTTGTTTTTTTTATGTGCCCTTTCTCCCCCCCCCCCCCCAAAAATGATAAGAAAACCACATAAAATTTCATGGGGTTTTCCTATCATTTTCAGGGACCAACGAACTGTGACGAAATAGGAAATATCATCTATATTTCCTATTTTGTCGCAAACGAATGCACATCCCTATTAACCATTATTAAGGTAGAGTTGCAGAAATCCATTGCTTATCCCTGGGATAAGCAGCTTGAAATCCATCTACCTCTTGGGATCCTGCCAGGTACTTGGGACTGGTTTGGCCACTATTGAAAATAAGGTACTGGGCTTGAAGGACCTTTGGTCTGATCCTGTGTGGCAAATCTTATGTACTCATGAGGAAAACCAGGCTGCTATGGTTTTCTAAAGAATTAACAGAAAAGGCTGGAATTCATAAACTACAAGAGATCACAAAAGAGGAAGACAGCTTTTCCAGATCTTGTTTCCTAAGACAAGCTGGAAATGAGGTAAGGAATGCAGTGATGCTAATAGAAGAAAATCTAGCAAATTCGGTAAAATGGGGGACAGGACTTTTTTTTTTCTTTTTTTTTTAGATAGTGATAGGAGGAAATGCAAAAGTAACATTGTGAGACTTAGAGGTGAAGGGGAGGAGTATATAGAGGCTGACCAAGAAAAACCAAAATTGCTTAACAAATATTTCTGAAAGGCTAAGAGCAGGGCCATGTGAAAAAGAACACAAACAGGTTTGAAAGTGAAGGAAATCTCAATCGATTTTTCAGAAAAGTGGGTTTGTGAGAAGTTAACTAAACTTAAAAGCAGATAAAGCGATGGAGCCAGTTGGGATCCATCTGAGGGTATTAAGGGAAATTAAAGATGTCCTGGCAGCTCCGCTGGCTGACCTTTCCAATGCTTCTTTAGAGTCTGGAGTAGTTCCAGAGCAGTGGAAAAGGACGGATGTGGTTCCTATTCATATAAATGGAAGTGAGGAGGAAGCTGGAAAGTACAGACCAGTTAGTCTGACCTCTTTGGCGAGCACATAACGCAATCTTTGCTAAAACAGAGGATAGTGCAATTTCTGGAATCCTGTGGATTACAAGAACCGAAGCAGCATGGCTTTACCAGATCAATATCTGTGATTAAGTGACCAGAGAATTGGATCAGGGGAAAATGCTAGATGTGGAGTTCTTGGATTTTAGTAAGGCCTTTGACACGGTTCTGCAGGGGGGACTTATAAATAAATGAGCGTCCTTGGTATGGACCCTAAAGTGACTGACTGGGTTTGAAACTGGTTGAGTGGGAGGTGGCAAAGGGTAGCGATAAATGGAGTTCACTATGAGGAGAGGGGCGCTATTAGTGGCATGCTGCAAGGATTAGTCCTTGGAATGGTTCTAGCTATCTAAAACGCAGCTTTAGCCTTCCACTTAGGTTCAAGTATCTCCCTGTAGTTTTTACAGCATGGGTGCTTGACTTCAGTCTTTGCATCTGATAAATACTGATTTGGGGATATCCTGAAAACTATACTTATTTATGCCTCTGGATGAGAACCCTTGAAAGTAGCTAAGGCTATGGCACAAAATGGAGCATACACCAGGATACTGAGAGAGCTCAAGGAAGTGCTCAACGCAACCCTTAAAAGTTCTGTTCATCTTGGAGACAGGGGAGGATCCAAGAGACTGGAGTGGAGCTGATCCAGTCAGTGGGAACAAAGAGGAAGCAGGTATCCATATACCTGTCAATCTAACATTGGGCTGGAGGTAACAAAACATGAATAAAAACAGGAATTAAAAATGTGCTGAACTTCAGCCCACATTTTCTTTACTCAAGTGCTAAAAAAAGATTTAACACCCAATGCAATAAGCTTATCAGGAGTTTAAAAAAGTGCTAACCCAAAAATGTGTACAAAAAAGTGTGTATATAAAATCGTGGATTTTGTATATAAACCATGTTTTCTGCACAGAAATCAATTTTTTGTGTCTGCAGATAGATTTTTATGTTTAGAAACATGGTTTATGTGCACAAATCATATTTTCTGCGCATAAAATCGGATTTTTGCAGAAAGAAAATGTGTGTGTGTGCATGAATTCTATTTTACATGTAGAAAACATGATTTGTGCACAAATCTTTTCTGCTCTTAAATCTCAAGCACAGGACCCCTACCAACCAGATTAAGTCCCATAGACTAACACTGGCCCCAGGAACTTTATACAACTTCTAAGCAGAAGTTACATTTCAAGGGTTTGTTTATTATTTTGATTTATTACCAGCTTTTTTTTGGATAAGAATGCATTGTAAAAACTGATGCCTTCATTAGCATTAGATAACATATGAGGGTGCTAACTAATATGCACTTATGCACATTTTTTTGTGCACAAAACTCCTTGCTACATTGAGAGCAAAGATTGTGCACAAAATGTGTGCACGCAATTCCACTTAAACTATGCGCTTCACCAAGCACATCTTATTTTATCAGGGCCATTAGTAGTGGGTAAAGCTATGGAAACAAAACAAAAGGAAAAACTAATGCGGTACCTTGAAGCAAATAGATTACAGTACCTCAGAGGCTCAGACAATCTGATTTCACAAAGGGAAGAGCCCATCAGACAAAGGTGATTGAGGTTTTTAATGGGGTGACAAAAGTGGTAGATCAGGGAGGAGCAGTGGATGCAGTCTGTCTGGAGATCAGCAGGGCTTTTGACACTGTTCTGCACAGAAGAATGGTAAACATGCTGGAAGCTATGGGAGCAGGGCGAAAAGCTGTCATTTTAGTTGAGGAACTGGTTGAGCAACACAACTGGAAAGTGATTTAAGAGTTTTGGAGGCTGGCCAACCCATGCAGAGAAGCTGGGTTTGATTCTTCTTCTACTCCCTGGGGGTCAGCTGGGGATGTTACAGAAGCAGCATTCATGATGGGAGAGGGGGGGGGGGGGGGGCAGCGTCTAGTGGCTGGACAGTTGCTGCACCCATTGGCCATATCTGATTGTTTCAAGGTGGTAAAAGAGTGCTGAAGATGAAGGGAGAGCAAAATTCAAAGCAAGCAAATGTAGAGGTCCCCTTGGGGTCTCCACTTGTTGGCCCTAGTCTAAGACCTAGGAAGGGAATATAGGAGTGGAACAAACTAATTTCCACTGCATGCCATGTGGTGGCTGCAGTGTTAGGCAGCCTGCCTGCTAAGTGCAGGCAAGATTAGAGATCTATATGGCATTTTTGGTTGGAAGCTAAGGCTGGGTTTGTTTTTTTTTTGTCTTGGTTCTCCTATTCCTGGCAGGTTAGGCCTCACATTCCTGTGATGCATAATAGTTTACTCTGAAACATATTAAAAATAACAGACGTGTTTTGTCTGATCACTCATGTTTTCTTAAAATGCTACACATCTTACAAATTCTGCCAGGGGTTTGTAAACTTATGAGCACAACTCAATGTGTGACAGCGAGAGAGAGAGTGAGTATGCGCATCTGAGGAAGTGAGAGAGTGTATGTGTGTTTGGGGGAGAGAGAGTTCACACCGAGCCTTTATCCTGTCCCTTCCATCCCCCTCAGTGATCCCCCTCCACAGTTCTACTTCCTTTTTCTTTATTGTTTAAGCCCCTGCTCAAAGGAGCAACCAGATAAGAGGCAGGAAAGATGGAAAGAGCTTTCTCATCTGGCAAATAAAACAGTTACCAGACATGGACAAGAACTACAGGGATAAGGATCTCTGCCTCCTTACTCATCCCAGTCTCTGTTTAGAGAGACCCCAGAGTCCTAGCCCAGGAACATTTATTTTATTATTTATTTATTTAAGGTCTCTTTTATACCGACATCCGTTGACACATCGCATCGGTTTACAAAAAACAAAAACATTTGGGCGGAGCCCTTACATATAACAGCGGAACAAGATTAACTTTTGGGCGGGGCCCTTACATATAACCAATAGAGTACATTAAACAGGGGGGGTGAAAACTAGATATAAATATAAATCAATATGAGTAAACCAACTATATACACAGATAGGAGAGTTCAAAGTACAAAAAACAGCAGGCAAATTCTTAGTCTTAAATCGAAGGCATTCATAGTCATAGCTCGAAGAGTATATATTATAGAGGAATTCTCTAAAGGGGAAATTCTAAGTGGTGGGGGGGGATATGGAGTAGGCTTGCTGGAAAAGCCAGGTTTTCAGTTTTTTTTTGAATTTGGGTGTATGTGTCTCTAGGCGTATATCATGGGGTAGGGAGTTCCATAAGGTGGGGCTTGCGAGGGAGAAAGCTCTGCTAATAGTAGAGGAGAGTTTGAAAGTTTTGATGGGTTGGGCACGAAGGGTCCCTTGAAGGGCTGTGCGGGTGGGTCTGTTGGAGGTGCGGGGGAGGAGGGGGGGGCTGATCCAGTTGATGAACAGTTAATGATGAACAGTTGATGAACAGTTGATCCAGTTGATCCAGTTAATGAACTATGAACAGCTTGGAACATGCTGCCCTTAGAAGGTAACGAAGGAATCCACCTCAAAAATTCATCCAGTTGATCCAGTTGATCCAGTTGATCCAGTTGAACAGTTGATGAACAGTTGATCCAGTTGATCCAGTTAATGAACTATGAACAGCTTGGAACATGCTGCCCTTAGAAGGTAACGAAGGAATCCACCTCAAAAATTCATGTTCCAAGATGGTGGCAGGGGCTTATAAAAGCCTTGAACAGAACACCTGCTTCTCTCACGTAGGGGAGCAAAAGCCAGTGGTGAAGCGAGGGGGAACCAGGGGAGGGCCAAGGCCCCTGGGTGGCAGGCTGTAGGGGGGGCAGGGGATCTCATTCCGCTCAAAGAAGAAAAGGCTCTGTGGCCACCAGGGGCGCCCATCCTGCCCAGCGGCAGAGGTGGAGGAGGCCTGCAGCCACTGGAGGAGCCCATTCTTCCCAGCGACAGAAGAGGAGGCGGCCCATGGCTGCCGGGGAAGTTCATCCTGCCTGGTGGCAGAGGTGGAAGAGGCCCAAGGCCTCCAGGGGAGCCCATCCCACCTGGCAGCAGAAGAGGAGGAAGCCTGCAGCCCTAGAGAAGGAGAGGGACTGGAGCCTGTGTGTGTGTGTGTGTGTGTGTGTGAAGGATTGGGCCTGGAGCCAGCACCTGTGTGTGTGTGGAGGAGAGGGAGTGGAGACTGTGTATGTGTGTGTGTGGAGGAAAGGTACTGGAGCCAGCGCCTGTGTGTGTGTGTGTGGAGGAGAGGGAGAGGAGCCAGCATGTGTGTATGTGAAGGAGAATTAGTGGAGCCAGCGTATGCATGTGTGGAGAGGGAGTGGAGGCATCGTGTGTGTGTGTGTGCATGGAGGAGAGAGAATGGAGCCAGCATATATGTATGTGAGGAAGAGAGGGAGTGGAGCCAGCATGTGTGTGCCTGAGACCAGTGAGCCTGAGAGAGAGGGAACCAGCCAGCTTGTGTGTGTCTGTGATCGTGTGTGAGTTTTGAACGAGTGTTTATGTGCGTCTTTGTTGCGGTCTCGGTCGCCACGCTGGCGCCCGAGGCCTTACCTTCCTCCCGGATCCCGGGGAGCTGCCGCGTTCCGCGGTCTCAGGACCCCGGCCGCCGCTTTCCGCCGCCGTTTGACTCTCCACGGGCCTGCAGGGCCTCCGGGCGCCATGCGCCGGCTCCCACGCTGCCGCTGGCGTGCCCTCACGGCCAGTCCCGCCCCCAGGCGCACGCGCGCGACTGTCCCCCGCTTTTAAAGGGACCAGCGCGGGAAAACCCGGCTCCTCCCTTCTCTGAAGTCAGACGCTGCAGGGCTATTTAAGCCCTGCAGTCCCTTCCCTTCTTTGCCTTGCAACGAGGTTCACTACTTCCTGTAGTTCTCAGTTGCGTTCCTGGATTACCTGTTACCTGCCTGACTCTGCTCGCCTGACTCCGCTTTGCCTGCTGCCTGCCTTGACCTCGGATTGCCTGACTTCGCCTGCCTGCTGCCTACCTTGACCTCGGATTGCCTGACTTCGCCTGCCTGCTGCCTGCCTTGACCTCGGATTGCCTGACTTCGCCTGCCTGCTGCCTGCCTTGACCTCGGATTGCCTGACTTCGCCTGCCTGCTGCCTGCCTTGACCTCGGATTGCCTGACTCCGCTTTGCCTGCTGCCTGCCTTGACCTCGGATTGCCTGACTTCGCCTGCCTGCTGCCTGCCTTGACCTCGGATTGCCTGACTCCGCCTGCTTGCTACCTGCCTTGACTCCGGTTCGTAGTTTCGACCTGCTTGTCTTCAGCCTGCCTTGACCTCGGCCCGTGATCCCGTCTTCTGCTCGCCCGCTGCCGGCCCAGACTCCAGACCGGACTCCACTCCTGGGTTTCTTCATTCTCACCTAAGTCCCAGCGGTTCGGGTCCCTACGGGCTTCTCCTGGGGGGATCTCGGACTTCCAGGGCGAAGCCTCCTAAGTCCTGGCAACCCGGGCTCCCACAGCTCCTCTGGAGGAGTCTCGGGTTTCCAGGTGAAGATCCTTTTGCCCAGTGGGAGTTCTGCCTACCGACTGTTCCCTCGGTCCGGTCGGCCCAAGGATCCACATCCGGGTTTTCGCCAGCACAACAGTCTTTGTGAGCATGAGGATAAACGAGTGTATATGAGGGAGGAGAAAGTTTATGCACCTCCCTTCCCCTTCTCAGGTTGACTGGAAGTCAAGAGTTGGTGATTTTTTAAAAATCCTTATTAATTTTAATTAATCGGGTGTTATTTGATGTGTATGCTGTTTTGAACTATTGCATTGGTATTTGGGAAATTTAAAAAAAATATATATTATATGAGTTTTTAATTATTGGATGTTATTCTGTTCATCTGCTGTTTTGAAATATTATTTTTATTAGTATGATTTTACTATTATAAATGCTTTATATTTCTTGATTTTATTGTTTGATATTTTCTGAGGAATGGTGATGCTTTTGTTTTTCCATTGGTGCACTACATATGGAGTCTGACTTGTTGCAGTTTCCAGTTCATTTTATGTCTGCACTTTTCCATTTATACTTTATGGTTATTCTATATTTTGTGAGGGCCTGTCTGTGTTCTGCATTGGCGACTGAGGTTAAATATTCTGCTAATGTGTCGTTTCAATGTATTGATCTGTAGAAGTTTAGTTTGTTCTGTTTTCCTTATAGGAGGTATATTGGTGTTTTAGGGCCTGGTGTAATGTTTGCAGGGTCACCTTTTCATAGGGTGGTAACTGAGTGCTGGAGGTTAGTGTTGTTTTGGAATGGGAGGTTTATTATATTGTAATTGTAATTTAGTTTGCTCATGGTTTTCTGAGGACCAAGCCCGCACCCAACATGTATTACAATAGTCCTAATACCCTATGGGCCAGATTTTAAAACTTATGCGTGGGCGTAGATTTGTGCGCGCAACCCGGCACGCACAAATCTACGCCCGATTTTATAATATGCGCGTGCAGCCGCGCGCATGTTATAAAATCCGGGGTCGGCGCGCACAAGGGGATGCACACTTGTGCACCTTGCGCACGCCGCGCCCTAGGGGAGCCCCGATGGCTTTCCCCATTCCCTCCGAGGCCGCTCCGAAATCGGAGCGGCCTCGGAGGGAACTTTCCTTTCACTCCCCCCACCTTCCCCTCCCTTCCCTATCTAACCCGCCCCCCAGCCCTACCTAAATCCCCCTCCCTACCTTTGTTCTCCTATTTACGCCTGCCCTAGGCTTGCGCGTGCTGGAGGCCTCTGTCCCGCCCCGGACTGTCCCGCCCCCTTCCTGCCCCTTTTTCAAAGCCCTGGGACATACGCGCTTCCTGGGGCTTGTGCGCGTCGCCGAGCCTATGCAAAATAGGCTCGGCAAGCGCAGGGACAGGTTTTCAGGGTTACGCGCGTATGTTACGCGCGTAACCCTTTGAAAATCTTCCCCATGTGTTCCAAGGGTCTTTTTGGCTTTTAAACAAGGTTTTCTGGTTGACACCACAGCAGTGATTTTTTTATTTGAGTGTCCTTTTTCATGTAAAATCTTTTATTATAAATGCATAATTTGAAATTGTGTGTGGAGAGAGCCATGGTGGGGAGAAAGCTGGGCACAAAGCTTTAAGATTCACTTAGGGGCAGATTTTATAAATCTGCGCACACGCATACTTTTGTTCGCGCACCAGGCGAGCGCCGAGCCGCACAGCCTGCCTCCGTTCCCTCCGTGGCCGCTCTGAAATCGGAGCGGCCTCGGAGGGAACTTTCCTTCACCCTCCCCCCACCTTCCCTTCCCTTACCTAACCCCCCCCCCGGCCCTATCTAACCCCCACCCCCCACCTCTATCACGAAAGTTACGCCTGCTTGAGGCAGGCGTAACTTTGCGCGCGCCGGGCCGGCTGCCACGCTCCATGTTCCGGTCCGGGGGCTGGTCCGGAGGCCGCAGCCACGCCCCCGGGCCGAAACCACGCCCGTGCTGCCGCCCCCGGATGACGCGCTGAACGCATCATGCCCCCTCGACACGCTCCCCGATGATGCGCGGATCGCGACCTGCCCCCCCGAAACGCCCCCCCCCCAGGAAAGCCCCGGGACTTATGCGCGTCCCGGGGCTTTGCGCGCGCCGGGGGTGTTTGGGCCAGGTTTTCGGGGGGTACGCGCGTATCCCTTTGAAAATCTGGCCCTTAGTGTGTCTAATACCCTTGCACTGACCATGATTAGAAAAATAATACAAATAAAAAAAATATATATATTAAAAAAAAAAAAACCCAGAATGAGGAAGGACCAGCACAGTAATTATTTGCACAGGGCTGCAAAAAAATAGTTAGCACTGGCCCTGCCCAGCAGCTCCCTGTGATGACGTGCTGGTTGGGCTCCCATCCTTTCCCAGTGAAAAGAGACCCCCCACATAGTAGTGCCATGAGGTGATGTGCTGGCCGGTGATGGTAGGGGACAAAGGGGGGTGCAGGGGAGACAACGTAAATGCATTGGCCCCCAGGCACCGGAGACCCTCGCTATACCGCTGGCAAAACCCAAACCCCTAGCTTACTAATTTTCCTTTCTTCCTTCTTACTCCAAGTTCTATTTTCCCCTGTTACATGTAACTGCTTTTTCCGCACTATTGTTCAAGTTTAAGCTTATTTTGCACCCCTGTTTCATGTGAACCAGCATGATGGGACTATTGTCTTGAATGTTGGTATATAAAAAACTTAAATAAATAAATAAATAAATAAATAAACTAATCTCTCTGGGGGTAATATTCGTTTAGTGGGCAAGTTATCCGGCTAAAATTCAGCTGGATAACTTGTTGCAGATATTCAGCAGGATAAATGTCCCGCTGAGTGTACTCAGCTAAAATTATCTGGCTACACATAGCCAGATAACAAAAAAACGAAACGTAGCCGGCTACGTTTGAATATAACCAGTTAGGTTTTTAGTTCTCCGGCCTTGTGTGGCCAGATAACCAGCTACTTATGAAGATATTGGGATAAGCAGCTGGTTATCCGGTCACACAAGACCAGATAACTTTAGCCCAGATAGAACTGAAAATCGGCCAACAGCTGGATAAGTTTACTCCTCCTCTGGATCATCCCCTTTTTATCCAGCTACATTTAAGCAGGCTAATGACATCCTGCTACAATCTAGCTGGATAAGTGGCTCCGTTTCAGATCATAAGGAAGAGGTTTTCTTGCAGAGAAACCCCTTAGATTGCTTTGAAACAGGAGCTGAAAAATAAGGACCGGACACTTGTATTCCTTATGAACCCAAATCAGGTGATCATCCAAACGCTCATTGATGGCTACATGTGTGCTGGTGCCTGAGGAGGGAGCTTGCACTGCTAGCCAGTAAATCAGAGAAACAATATGTAGCATGGCTCTTGGAGCGGGTGATAAAATATGAAGAAAACAAAAAAATGCTGTGATTCAAAAACTCATGCCTATCTGAAATAGTTAAGTGGCAAAATGTGTGTGCCAAGTAAGAAATACCAGTTTCAGGAAACTGTTACCTGTGGCCATGGAAACGGTTTCACTTCAGGTCTCATGCCACTAACCAAGAATTTGTGACGTGAAATAAAGGAGAAAGGGTGCATTGGGACCCAGCAACGGAGTGAGTTTGTCCTCTCGCTGACTGTGTGTACTTGAGAGAGTAGCAGAGTCAGAGGGACAGAGAGAAAGTAGCAGGAGGAGGAAGAACAGGAGTCTGCTGATCTTGTTCCCTGCAGAGAAAGAGTGGTGGTGTGCTTTGCATGGAAAGGTGCTGTGTGACTAAATGTTGGTTTTGTGAGAGGAGCAGTGTGTGTGTGTGTGTGTGTTTGTGTGTGCGCGCGCCCTATAGGAACAATGGGGAAGAGATGGAGGAAGGGACGACTCTTGCTTCTGCTTCCATCAAGAAAACCATGTGTGCACTTGGTGAAAGTGACTCGGATCAGTTTCCTCATTGTTCTCTCTGGTACTTTGGTAAGTTGTGTATCTTATTTACTCACTTCCTTTGTTAATGGCTTTTTTTTTTTAAGTTCCAATATTAAAGCCAAAAGTTTTTAGAGAACCACAAAGTGCTTTCAACACAAAATCCAGCGTACTTTTGTTTGCGCCTGGTGCGCGAACAAAAGTACGCAATCGCGCTATTTTTTAAAATGTACCCCAGGGGGTGTTTGGGCCAGGTTTTCGGGGGGTACGCGCGTACCCCTTTGAAAATCTGGCCCTTAGTGTGTCTAATACCCTTGCACTGACCATGATTAGAACTCCACAAGTAGGCCAGGTTTTCAGCACATCCGCAATGAATGTGCATGAGATATATTTGCATACAGTGGAGGCAGCGCATGCACTTTTTCTCATGCCTATTCATTGTGGATATCCTAAAAACCTGGCCTGTTTGTGGCACTTGAGGTCTGGAGTTCGCCATCACTTGCCCTAAACACTGCTAGGTGAGTTAAGGGTCTGAAAAAATACTACGATATCCTTGCTCTAATTAGTCTTAAAATAAAGAAGAGGTTTTGGTTCTGAGAGTGATGGGGTAGTACAGTAGCAGTTATAGCCAGCATTAGATTAGGGTAAACCTGTTATATTTTCTTTTGATTGACTATTATGTCAACCAGTGGTCTCTACTCACCATTTTTGTTGGTACAGAAAAGATCCTATTTCAGTGTGACCTGTTGAATGCTAAAATTGTTATGGTTAGAAATGAGAGAACAATTAAAGTACTGAGCTAATATACTGAAATCAGGTTTCATGGCAACAGCTGACAGCTAGGGCTTGTCTGGTTGGCTGGTTTTTCATTTATTAACTTTGTTCAGTGGCATGTAGAAGTGTGTGTTGGCTGTATGGTTCATCATATGGCTCTCTGCTCTTTCCCTACAGTCAGCCTTAAAGGAATTACCTTTACCTCATAAAAAAAATGTTAGGAAGACTACAATGTTCACACTGGGGAGGGGACAAAAGATTATTATGTTACATAAGAACATAAGGCGTATCCTGCTGGGTCAGACCATTGAGCCCAGAATCTTTTCTCTGATAGTGGCCAGCCCGGGTCACTGGTACCTGGAGATCTCAAAAAGTAGATCTGTTTCTTGTTGTTCACCCCCCCCCCCCCCCAACCCCAGGGATAGCAGTGGCTCTACCAAGTCAACCTGGTGAATGTTTTATGGTCTTTTCCTCCAAAGCTCTTTTAAACCCTGCCTTGCTAGTCTCTTTGACCACATCCTCCAGCAGCAGATTCCATATCTTGATTGTGCGCTGAGTGAAAAAAAGTTCTTTCTATGATTTATTTTAAATCTGCTGGTTATCAGTTTCATGGTGTCCCCCCCTTGTTTTTGGTATTATTGGAAAGGACAAATAACCATCCTTTTATCTGTTCCACTCCACTCATGATTTTATAAACTTCTATCCTGTCCCCTCTCTTTTCCAAGCTGAAACCCTAGCCTGCATAGCCTAACATCATAGGACAGATTTCCATCCCCTTCATTATATTTGTTATCCCCCTCTGCTCTTTTTCTAGTTCTGCTATGTCTTTTTTGAGATGAGGTGACCAGAAATGCACACAGTAGTCAAGGTGCAATCACACCATGGATCGATACAGAGGCAATATGATGTTTTTCATTTTATTCTCCATTCCTTTTTGAACCATTCCTAATATTCTGTTTGCTCTTTTTTTATTTTATTTTTTATTTTACTGCTGCTGCACGTATAACTGAGGATTTCAATGTATTGGTTACAAGGATCCCACGGTCTTTTCCTGGGTGATCACTCCTATATGGAATCCAGCACTGTGTACCTCTAGTTGGGATTATTTTCCCCTATGTGTGTCACATTGCACTTTTTTGCATTCACTTTCATCTGCCATTCAGGTGCCCAGTTTCCTAGTCTTGCAAGGTCCTTCTGCATTTCCTCACGTCTGCTGCTGTTTTAACAACTATGAATAGTTTTGTGTAATCTGCAAATTTGATCACCTCATTCTCTTTTCCAGATCGTTATGAATGTTAAAAAGCACAAGTCCTCGTGAGATTCCTGTGGTACTCCATTAATGACCTTTCTTCATTTGAGAAACTGACCATTTAGTCCTACCTTCTGTTTCTTGTCTTTTAACCAGTTACCAATCACAATAGACCACTGCCTCCTATCCCCTGACTTTTTAATTTCTTGAGGAATCTCTCATGGGGACTTTGTCAAATGCCTTCTGAAATCCAAACACACTATTTCAGCTGGATCACCTTTTATCAACATGTTTGTTTACACCTTCAAAGAAATCTGATAGATCTGTGAGGCAAGACTTCCCTTTGCTAAAAACATGTTGACTCTTCCCCAGTAAACCTGTATTTATCTATATGGCTAATAATTTGGTGTAGAGTCCTACTGAGTCTCTGCTAAAGGAGCATACCAAGTGGGTAGAACAAAGAGTAGGTTTAGCTGGATTATAACTGTTCCATGAGGGAGAATTTAATAGTAGAGTGCTTGCCTATAAAAACCTATGTCATCATTTTGTAGGTGTGGATTTTGAGTTGCCCTTTTCAGAGGCAGCATGCTTCCTTGCCTGCTCCTGGCTTTTTTTTTCCCATTTTATTTTTGGGAAAAGGACCTTTGGGTTTCTCGGAAAGAGACCTGGAATATGGACTAGAAGAAAAAGTGCCTTTCTCCTATTTTGAATGAATCCAGCTTTTGACCCTTTTTGTTGTTGGGAGAGAAGTTTATCCACTCTTCTTTTCCTCCCTATGGGGTTTGAAACTGGTTTTATTTTCATCTTTCTCCTGAGTTCATTTTGAAAGAGTAAAGGAGTTTCTCATTCCAAGAGACTCAATAACCTTTCAAAGGTTACTATCGGATTGAATTCTCATTCATTCCATGGGAGAAGTTATGGACTTTAGATGAAGAACAGTGGGACTGTTCAGGTATGGACCACTATGCTATCTCTTGGACAGTGAAGAGAGGAGATTGAACGGGGAAGTAAGAAGTACATTCTATTTATCTGAAGAAGGGAATGCATTATGGGACTTTATAGTGTATCATATTAACTGAGTTACATTTGCCTGCTTACTGAAATTGGAAAGGGAACCTCTAAATTACCGTTACAATTGGCCAAGGATCACGAATGAATTAAAAGATGCATTAAGAATTACAAAGTCACAGATTTATTGAAGAGCCAGACATGTAACTTGATTGCATTGCATGAGGAGTTGTAAATAGTCATTTTCACTATTGCACCACCAATTCTTAGTAAAGTTAAGTTGGAAACCACAGTCAGCTTTCAGTGTGATAATTACTGTTGTATACAAAGACTGTCCTAACACTGTTCAGGGCCTTGCAAAGATGTCTGTCCGCTCTGACAGGGAATCTTGGAACTCAGAGAGAGGACTTAAGAGCTGTAAGGGAAGTCTGAATATCTTGAGTCCATGGAATTGAGGGTGGCCCCTGCACTGCTCCGTGAGGTCCTCAGCCCAGATGTTAAATTTGTTTTTAAGAATAGCTTTTACCATTTTGCCTGGCACTGATATTGGGCTCACCGATATATAGTTTCCAGGATCACCCCTGGAGCCTTTTTTAAAGATTGCATTACGTTAGCCATATTTCAGTTTTCATGTATTGTGGCTGTTGTAAATGAGAGGTTATAAATTACTAGTAACAGATTTGCAGTTTAGTGTTTCTTTCAGGACTGGAGTTTATACTAGTCGGTCCTGGTGATATGATCTATTACATCTTTCATTATCACAGAGATTTGCTTTAGTTGCTCAGAATTACCACCATTAAAGAATATTTCAGGAGTGCGGTATGTTCCAAACATCCTCTTCAGTAAAGACAGAGGCAAAACATTCATTCAGTTTTTCTGCTATTTACTTGTCCTCCCTGAGCACCCCTTTTACCTCTCAGTCCTCTAGCTGCCCAATGACTCCCTTATAGGTTTTTTGCTTCAAATGTACTTGATAATTTTTGTATTATTTGTTTTTGCTTCTGTAGCAAGCTTCTTCTCACGTCACCCCTTGGCCTGTCTTACATCTAACTTGCCAATACTTATGCTCTTGCCTATGTTCTTCATTTGGGTCTGCTTTACATTTTTTGAAAGATGCCCTTTTGGCTGTAACTGCTTCTTTCACCTCATCATTCAATCATGCTGCTAGTCATTTGATCTTCCTTTGACCTTTTCAATGCATGGAATACATTTTATATGGGCTTCCAAGATGATATTTTTAAACAATGTCCATGCCTCATGCAAATTTTTAATCTTTGCTACTGCTCCTGATAATTTTTTCCTAACTAAATTCCTCATGCTACTGCAATAGTTTTACATAATGTTCTCCCTTCAGAGAATGTATCAAATTTGAATGCATTGTGATCGTTATTGCTAAGTGGTCCCTACAAAATAACCCCTGGCACGAGGTCATGTACTCTTCTGAGGACTAGAACTTGGGGCAGGTTTTTGGGGGGTACGCGCGTATCTTACGTGCATACCCCTTTGAAAGTCTGCCCCAATGTATTTCCATATAATGGAAAACTCTGACCCCCATCCTATAAAGGCTATGTTAGTTATCCTTATGTCTAGCAGATTCTGTATCTTATGAATAATCCGCATTCTCTATGGTCCCTATTTTCAAAACCAGTAGCTGTTGGAAAGCGAAGTGTCATCCTCTCTTGTGAGGGGCTTCAAATGAGGCACTAATCGCTCACAGGCTGATGCAGTATGGGTGTGCGAAAAACGGGCACTCAGGATTGAGCTCCTGCTTTTCTAACGCACACCCATCTCCCTCTGCCGGGGCGCGCAATACGGTATGCTAATGAGCTGCTGCGTTAAAAAGGAGACACTCGTAGATTGCGTGTCCATTATCCAGTCCTGACTGCCATCAAGGCTTTTTTTTTTTTTCCCCCCACGTTGCTGCTTTCTGTGGTTCCTTAATATCGCAACGATATTAAGTCAGAAGAACCACAGAAAAGCAGTATTTTCTGCTTTTCTGTTCAACGTTTGGGGCTCCTTAAGACAGAAGATCAGCTCCGGGGCTGGCATTCATTTTTGAGAGTTAAAATGTGCACTTGGGCGCACTGTTATTTTTTACATTGGGGATAATGGCTAATAGACCTCAACAACATGGCATTTACATGTGATGAGTGCTATTAGCTACGCGCTGGTTTGGACGCGCGTTTTGCATCCGGGATTATGGGCACACGTTAACCTGTGTGCTAGCCTGAGCACACGATATTGCATTGGCCTGTCAGTTACTTCTCACAAGCTTGTCTTCTCCAATCACCTCTGGAAAGCCTGAGAATTATTTGCTCTTTCCCATACCAGCACAATTATTGGATGGCTGGGGACAGATTTTCCTGAATGGAGTTTACTTACAAGTCCCGGATCAGGCTGGTCCATGACTTTTATAATTTTCACTTAAAAGGTAGCCCCTGCTCTTCCATCCACTCCTGACATACTGGCTTTCAGAGAGTTTCCACAAGCCCCTCTCCTAACCCTCCCGGGTCATATGACGTCTCCTTTTAGTCCACTGAGGCTTAGCTCCTTTGCTCCTGTCTTGGGAATGATCTTACAACTTGCTCAGAGGGGTCTTTCCATCCCTTCTACTGGGAAAAATTATCTTCTGCACAACTAAAGAGGTGTAC